>NC_091978.1:319860911-320184911 GCF_044704955.1 Pristiophorus japonicus | reverse complement strand
GTTGATAGGAGGCTCCCGAGATATGGGAAGTGGTCCGCGGTGTCCAGGGCCGCGCCGTGGATCTTGATGACTGGGGGGCAGTGCTGTGCATTGAGGACAGGCTTTGCTTAAGGATGTTTAGCGTAAGGCCCACGCTTTGCTACGCCTCAGTAAATACGTCAACTATATCCTGGAGTTCAGCCTCTGTATGTGCGCAGACGCAGGCGTTGTCCGCGTACTGTAGCTCGACAACAGAGGTTTGGGTGGTCTTGGATCTGGCCTGGAGACGGCGAAGGTTGAACAGGTTCCCACTGGTTCTGTAGTTTAGTTCCACTCCAGCGGGGAGCTTGTTGACTGTGAGGTGGAGCATGGCGGCAAGAAAGATTGAGAAGAGGGTTGGGGCGATGACGCAGCCCTGTTTGACCCCAGTCTGGACGTGGATTGGGTCTGTGATGGATCCGTTGGTAAGGATCACGGCCTGCATGTCGTCATGGAGCAGGCGGAGAATGGTGATGAACTTTTGGGGGCATCCGAAACGGAGGAGGACGCTCCATAGACCCTCGCCGTTGACAGTATCAAAGGCCTTTGTAAGGTCAAAGAAGGCCATGTATAAAGGCTGGCGCAGTTCCCTGCATTTTTCCTGTGGCTGTTGCGCTGAACAAATCATGTTCGTTGTGTCCCGTAGGGGGCGAAATCCGCTCCTCGGCCACGGGAAGAAGTCGGTTGAGGAGAACTCTAGCGACAACTTTCCCAGTGGCTGATAGCAGGGAGATTTCTCTGTAGTTGCCGCAGTCGGACTTGTCCCCTTTTTTAAAGAGGGTCACGATTACTGCATCTCTGAGATCCCCTGGCATGCTCTCCTCCCTCCAGATGAGAGAGATGTGTATTCGGGCCAGCAGTGCCTCTTCGCCTCAGCCTCGACAAGGATTCCATCCGCACCCGTAGCCTTTTTGTTTTTAAGCTGTCTTTTGGCTTTTTCTACCTCATGCAGTGTTGGGGTCTCACTGAGGTGGTGGCGGGTAGCAGGTGTCGAGAACACTCGAGTCAAAGGCAGAGTCTCGATTGAGGAGATCTTCAAAGTGTTCCTTCCAGCGGGCCCTAACTGCCTCGGTGTCCTTGATGAGTGTTTCCCCGTTCTTGGCCAGCAGTGGGGTGGGGCCTTGGGTGTTTGGCCCGTAGGTGGCCTTGACTGCGATGAAGAATCCTCGCACATCATGGTTGTCGGCCAGTTGCTGTATCTCCTGTGCTTTCTCCATCCACCACCTGTTCTTTAGGTCCCAAGTTTTTTGTTGGACCTCAGCCTTGAGCCGTCGGTAATGCTGCTTTGCTGCTCCCCCGTTGGGTTTTTGTTTAAGGCTCAGAAATGCTCCTCCCCAGACTCTATCATGGAGGAGAGGCCCATCTGTCGCCACTGGAAGTGTTCTGACCACCGTTGGAGGGGGGGCGGGTGGAGGCCCGATAGCCAGGTCCAGGTTGAGAGCGCCGCCTCCGGAGGTCGCCGGAGGTTATTGGAGGTCTCCTGGTGATATCGGAGATTGCTGGAGTTTGCCGGAGGTCATCAGAGATCGCTGGAGGTCACTGGGGGTCGGAGGAGGTCGGAGGAGGACAGGGTTTTGCGTCACAGATCGTGGCTCTGTAACGGACACAAACACCTTTCCCCGGAAGGCCCTGTGCCGACTCAGCACCACAGAATCCAAGTGCGCAGGCGCAGCTCTGAATGGTAACATTCGACAGGTAACCGAAGCACTGTATGCATGCCGGATGGAATTTATAAACTTCCCAATGACCAGGGAGGCACAGAGTGACAGGGCTTTGGGATTTGTACGCATTGCCGGCTTCCCCAAGGTGCAGGGTGCTCTTGACTGTACCCATATTGCCATGCGAGCACCATTACAGGAGGCGGAGGTGCACCGAAACCATAAGGGATTTCACTCCCTCAACATGCAGCTTGTATGCACAGTGCATAATGGCAGTGAATGCCAACTTTCCAGGGAGCATCCATGATGCGCACATCTTGCGTGAGAGCACTGTGTCTGACCTGTTGAAGTCTGAGCCACAAGGTAAATGCTGGATTCTGAGGGACAAAGGGTAAGGCCTCGCCACCTGGCTCTTGACCCCACTGCAGAACCCTCAGACAGAAGCCAAGCAACGATATAATAAGAGCCATATAGCCACATGTAATATTATTGAAAAGACAATTGGAGTGCTGAAGCAGCGCTTTCGATGCTTGGACCACTCGGGAGGCAGGTTGCAATACTACCCTGAGCAGGTTGTTCAGTTCACAGTGCTGTGCTGCATGTTGCATAATTTAGCCATCATGCGGGGACAGGAATTGCCACAGGGGACTGTGGGTCCACCTGAGGAGAGAGTGCAGGAGACGGAGGAGGAAGAGGAGGAAAATGAGGTTGAGGAGGATGAGGAGGAGATTCCAGATGAACCCATGGCATCACCTCCGCCACCCACCCCCTCTCCCCCCGCCTCCTAAAACCACTACGGAGGGCACGCAGAGCAAAATTGTTACGGCAGCAACTCATAAATGAACACTTTGCTTGAATGTGGAGTGCTATTTTTTGGGACCCTGATGACTGTTACCCCAAAAGTTTGACACTATACAAGAGTGCTTCCATTCAATTCAAACGTTTATGTAAAAATGTAAAAAATATACAACAATTTTAAAACTTTGTAAAACAACTGTAACAACGTTAACAACTTTAATAACAACTTTAACAAAGCTTTAACAACTTGAATAAACTTTTAAAAACAAACTTCAATTATTAAATGAACAACTACAACAAAAGACCCTTTATTGTCCTCGACCTCAACCGCATGTTCCACCGCCCTTGGGACTATTCCCCCCTTTCTTACTCCCGCCCTTCCCTTTCCCACTTCCCCTGAGCCCGGACCTCCCTGTGGTGGTACCAAGCTGGTGTGCAACAGTGCACCCTGAGTGATGTTGCTGTCGTTGGGGGTCAGACATTGCAGGCGCTACAAATGGGGCCTCAGGAGAAGCTCGTGATGTGGAAGGCTCGGCTTCAGGGCTGGAAGCTGCTGGCAGCTCCCCGCCCTCAGGTGCTGTCGACCTGACTACTATGGCACGGGGGGATTCTGCGCCAAGTCCCAATCCCATTGATTGCCGCATGGCATCGACGGAGTTGGCGGTTCGCTCCATCGCGGAGTTCAGACGTGACATATCCCCCAACTGTCGTTCTGATAGAGCCGTGATTTTTGCGGCTATTGTAGCCATGGCCTTGAACAGCTCTCGACCTATGTCGATGCTGGCCTGTGACAGACGCACCATGTCCTATCTGTCATGCAGCAACCGACCTTTGCTGCACCAACCTCCATCGCTGCGGCAAAGGTGCTGCAACACTGGGGGTGTCTTGTTGCGCACTGCTTGGTCCCGCAGAATCAGAGGAGCCATGGGGAATCCCCTGAATACAGACTCTGTGGTGGAGGATGTTCCAAGTGGCCCACATGGAGCTGGCGTATCCTCCTCCGTCTCCACCCCCACCTCCACCTCCACTGGCTGCAGGATCACCGGCTCTTCCTCTTCGTCTTCATCATCTCTGCCAGTGGTGAAGTCGGGAGAGGACTGGGTGACGCAGACGTGGAGGCAGTGGGTCTGTCATTTGGTCTCTCTGTGTTGTTGCGGTCTTAATCGTCCAAGTTTAGAAATTCAAAACAACATTTAAAAATGCTTGGCACCAGGGAAGGGGTCAGGGTTACATGAGTACATCAGTACAGTGACTTAGCGCAGTCTTACTTAAATGTCCACCACTGCTGCATTACTGCATTACATATTGCAGACAGACAATACATATATGCATTGCGTTATATGCCCCCAACATTGTAGTACATTACATGAGGCCAACATTACAGTTACAGTTACATTACATGACATGAGAGGACTGCAACACAGACCGGGGATTGTATTCAACTACCATCCTGTGTGAGTGGGTCAGCTCCAATGCCGGTGGTGGCACGGTTGCTATCCCTGACCAGAGACAGGCCACGGATCTCAATTTCAGTCAGGGGCTCTTGGGTTGTGGGTCCTCCCCCCGGAGGCTGCTATTGCAGATGTCTTCTTCTGCAGAAAGTAAAGTAAATGAAAGTAAAAATGTTCAATCCATTTAACATCACAGACACACAGGTTCACACACACAGACACACACACATTGAAACATTGCATTGATCCTCTTGTCATTGCCTGAAAGCACAAATACATTGCTGTAACCTCAAGATAAATGACTTCATCCGTGTGACACAGAACCTACATTTACATGGTACATGGCACATGGGGGTGCATAAATAAAATCATTACTTACTCCTGCTATCCTCACCAGTTCGTTCCACCTCTTATGGCACCTTTACCCGGTGCATACCATGGTACTTGTGGAGGACACAACCTCCCCGATCTCGTCCCATATTCTGTTGTACTATTTTGGGGGCGGCTTTCCACCCTTCGTTAGGTTGGAGTACCTCTCCGTAATATTCTCCAGAAGGGCAGGTAACTCCATCTCGCCGAAGGCGGGCGCCCTCAACCTCCCGTTCTTTTCGATGTTCCTGCACTTCGGCTTTTTTTTTAGCATTTCCATTATATTTATATTGTTATGATTTTTGAATTGTAAAATATGTCTTATTATTGATCATACTGTATAATTAATGGTTGTTATGAATATTTTTAAACTCTGCAATCTGTTATTAAATCAACTGACCCTTGACTAGCTTGCTGCTCCTTCTCACTCTCTCCCTTGACTTCAACTCACTGCGCATGCACAGGTGACCCCTGACCCCCAAAATCACGGGTAAAAAGCTTCTCTGAAAAAAACGAGAGAAAAAAAATTGCGCATGCGCAGTTCAGTGCCGCAACGTCCATTGACAAGAAAGTCAATCTGGATCGACTACAATGTTACTTACCGCACGCTACACACCGCTCGCATACCATCGGAAAAATATCGACCAAAATTGCACTCTTCGGTCTCGGCGTATGCCAGCAATTTGAAACGACACACTACCTGCATACCGCCGAGAAATGGGCGGACCTTATGTAATGACCAATTTCGGGCCCTATGTCTTGCTGAACCCACCGAGGTGCGCATATCTACGCTGGTATTGGGTGTACACAGGTCCAGTGCACCCTCAGAGAGTGGAGCTTCTTCTGAGGAGCCGTTTCCTCCTCCGGCTAGACAGTGCAGGAGGGGGAGGGGGGGGCCGGGGACATTCGGTTGACCTGTGGGAGAGTAAAGGCATGAATTAGAAATGTAATGATAAGAATATGTGATGTTAACATTATATACATGATGACATTTCACTGATTGCTGACATCAAGTCACCATGAGTAATTGTTGTATGCCTTGTGGCTGTATGATATTTAATTCTGTCACTGGGTTGCTGGGAGTTCCCCCTCTCTCTGTCTCCCACCTCCAGCAGCTCTGCAGCTCCAATGATTTGCAGCACCTCCTCCTCTGCTGGAGTCAAGTTGGTGTTAATTGGAGGGGCACCTCTGGTTCACTGCCTCTCCCTGTTGTTCTGGCCTCGCTTTTCCTGCAAGGAGGGAAAGCGAACTTTGAGTGAGAGTGATGGCGTTAGTGTAAGGAATGGATGGGCTACATTTGAAGAGGGTGACTATGAAGGAGTAGCGTGACATTGCCAAATGGCCTCTTTCTGTGGCGTTACTTCCTATGATTGCATTAGGATGAGAGTGAGTGTTAGTGGTGGTTAGATAGATGTGGATGTGAGTCGGTGCATAGAGGGTGAGGGATTGATGTACCTTGCAAGGTAGGTCGCTGTGAAAATTGACGTGTGGGAGTAAGCTTCAGAAGGCAGAGTGATAGGATTGGGGCTGACAGGCGCACCACGATGTAGTTCAGTGTGGCATTGCGCTCATCTTTCCTGAACTCAAGAAAACATTAACTCTTTTACGGCACTATATCCAGAACTGCCAGACATCCCTGCTGCTGACCACCTCCGCGATCTCCAGTCATGCCCTCTTGGTGTCTCTGGCTGCTCTTTTCTGCCCATCACTGGGGAACAGGACCACCCAGCATGATGTGACTCCCAGGACCAGGACTTCCAGGGAGGCATCAGAGAATCTGGGCACAGCCTTCTGTCGCTGTGACTCCATGTCTGCTTGGACCCACACAAATATCTGCAATTGCCACATCTCCCAGTCACCTTTACGTCTCCTCCAACATCCTTCAACTGGGATGTGTGCAAGACTCCTTTGAATATCTGAGCTGAAAAGAGTAATCGGTGACATCAGCAGACCCCTTCCATTTAATTGCGCCAGGAAACCCACACGACTGGTTCAATTGATGTAATTGAGTTAAACACACAGTGCAGAACGCGCTTTAAAAAAAACATTTTATTCATTCACTGGATGTGGACATCACTGGCACGGCCAGCATTTATTGCCCATTCCTAATTGCCCTCAAAGCAGCCTACTTGAATACAACAGAGTGGCTTGCTTAGCCATTTCAGAGGGCAGTTAAGAGTCAGCCACATTGTGGGTCTGGGGTCACATATAGGCCGGACCAGGTAAGGACAGCAGATTTCCTTCTCTGAAGGACAGTAATGAACCAGCTGGGTTTTTACAATCCAGTAGTTTCAAGGTCACCATTACCAAAAGTAACTTTTTAATCCCACATTTAATTTCATTCCCCAGCAGTGGTGGGATTTGAACTCATGTCTCCAGGTCTCTGCATTACTAGTCTAGCAACATAGCCACTGTGCTATGGTACCACTACTTCAGGATGGTGACCAGCAACGTGGCCCACACGCACCCGCCCCGACTCTTAGGTAAAGATTCCGGCCAGTGTGTCTGTTTCAATGTGTGTCTGTGTCTGTTCCTGTATGTGTCTTGATGAGCAAAGTAGAGCACATAAGGAGGCGATGAAAAAAGGGAAATAAAGGAAAAGGGGGAAAAGTTAGTGAAACGAATAGTGGAAAGTGAAACTATAACTGAAAAGACAGCAAAACCTGAGAATAAAACTTAGTAAATCAATAAAGAGCTTAAAAGATACAAGGAAAGAAAGATACAGGGACAAAAGGAGACGAACAAAGACAAGGGAATCATAGGGCCAGCTCAGTGAGCTTTACTAAAAAAAATACTGGAATCACTGCACAAAGCCGGGATCATGCGTTGGTAGAGTCGTGAGCTGACCTCACCACAAAATGGAGCAAATCTAGCCAAGGTACCACAAAATTGTGCTTGGTGTTCATTTAAATATTTCTGCACCAAATCTGGGGCCTCGATGATGCTAAAGAACTAAAAGGGTGCAAGTACTTCAGCTCACTAAATGCAGACAACCTGCTGAATTGCAGCTCAGTAGAAAACTGACACAGGACCTGCTCTCCCAATTCTGGATACACTCTATATCAGAGGTGCAACTGAATCTCCAGTCTCTTGGGGCCAGTGGCATACCTGAGGCAGGAGGCTGGCAACAAGTGACTGGTGGAGGTGTAAAGTGGGATGGAACCCAGTGGCGTTGGCTGTTGCCCCAAAACGTAGGCAACAGGAGTTTCCAATGTGGCCTCACAGTTACAGAGGCAAGAGTTACAGCTAGGAACACTCCAGAAGATAAGTCTGCCATAATGAAATCGACTCCTTTTTAAAGCGGACTGATTTCCAATGTTGATGCAAATCTAAGCCGGTTGTCCTGGTTTAACCAAAATATAGCTTTCAAGCACCACCCTTCTCCCCTCCCCTAAAGACAGATGTGCCCATATTGATGGGGGTGCCCACTTACTTTATGTAAATGACCTGATCCCAGAAACACTGGTAGGGTCAGGATCTCTTCTCACTGGCAGAACACGATTCCCCCCTCTCTCATAATTATGGCAGGGGAGCAGGATCACAAATATTTGGTCCCTGTTCTCCTGGTACACAAGGCCGCTATAGATGCCCTCATATCCTAAAGCAAGAACGCACCTGTGAACGGAGCCCATAAAAGTTGACTTCACCCTGGACTTGCGGCTCGACCAGTGAATTAATATCGCCAATTTTCATGCTTTATTTCCCTTCTTGGTGACAACAACTTGTATTTATATAGCGCCTTTAATGTAGTGAAATGTCCCAAAGCACTTCACACAGAAAATAGATGCAGGAGCAGGCCATTCGGTCCTTCGAGCCTGCACCGCCATTCACCGGAATATTATGAGATAAATTTGACACCAAGCTGCACAAGTAGAAATTATCGCGGGTGACCAAAAGCCTCGTCAAAGAGGTAATTTTTTAAGAAGCATCTTGAAGGAGGAAAGAGAGGTGGAGAGGCGGAAAGGCTTGGGCAGGGAGTTCCAGAGCTTGGGGCCTAGGCAACAGAAGGCACGGCCATCAATGGTTGAGCGATTATAATCAGGAATGCTCAAGAGAGCAGAATTAGAGCACAGACATCAGGGGGTTGTGGGGCTGGAGGAGATTACAGAGATAGGGAGGGGCGAGGCCATGGAGGGATTTGAAAATAAGGATGAGAATTTTGAAATCGAGGTGTTGCTCAACCGGAAGCTAATGTCGGTCAGCAAGCTCTGGCCAAGTTGAATGACTGATTTCTCCCAGGCGCCCATGAATGTTGAACGGTGGTGCTTTACAGATACCCTCTTTACCACAGCATCATTCCACTTCTGCCATCAACGTGCATGTATCTAAGCAGATTTCTATATTCTGCTGATCAGCCAGCTCAGTAAAGTGCTACATCAGCAGCTGGGTCTTGTGAAGTGGTACATATTTACAGTGTCCACTTAACTAAAATCTTGGATAAGTCCATTTACACATGTTTTGCTATTTTTGATCTGATATCAGTTTTTCAATGATGCATAAAATACTGCATGTGTGTGATATCATGACTGGGACAGTTGTCCCCACTTGAGATGCAATCATGTACTCAGCTGCTTTATACAATGCACTTTGTATAAAGCATTTGCACCTAAAATAAAATAATTAGCTTTTGCTTCTAGAAGATAGGGCCGAATTTACTTAAGCCAGCATGCTAAATATCCATACTCATTGACTAAAAATGAAAACAGTATTTGGGAGAAGCAGCCCAGTGAAATTAATACTTGATATCCATTTAAAACATCCCCAAGATAGCAACTGTTCACTTCAATGCGGAAAGGCTATTTATAACATGAGTACTCAACACACCTTTTGTTTATTTTTTTTAAATTGCAATTAAAAAAATCATGCTCAGACATACTGAACAAGGTAAACAATAACCAACATTATAATCCAGAATTTATTGCCGTGACCTGTGGAATAAATTGCGTGAGATACTGGATCCTGTAATTAAGTCATCAATCTATATGTATCGGGCCCATTTACGAATCACTCCCTGTGTCTGCACTTAATGTTTTGGAATTGCTAGTCATCATAAATAAAATCATAAATGGGCCAGTGGATTGTGGGCCACATTCCTCATTCAGGTCATCAGTGGAACTGAACTTGGAAGGAATACTCAGACTGACATGATCCTTCCTGTGCTGCTGGAACTAGGAAAGATTGAGACACCATCAACTTAATAACTTGCATCTATGAAATTTGAATGTGGCGAGTAATGTTGACAAAGCCCTCAGAAAGTGACAGCTGAGCACCAAATGGACTCAACAGTAATGGACTGCGGGCTACAGTGTCCTGGGTGCCTCACTCCTGATCGCTATCAATCGACTCCTACTGGAAAATGCATGTAAATGGATAATGTATGAGAACAGGACTGGATTGAGCTGTGATGGCCTCCATATTTGAATAGTCTTCCAACACTCACTGTCTAGTCTCGCACAAGAGGAACCTTCAGTCATCTGGGGGAGATATGGGAAAGCAGCCAGCAACTCTGGAGCCATACACCAGCACCACTCAATGCTTTCATTAGAGGACTGCAAATGGGAGGGGGTTGCAAAAAGCTGGGGAGAAAATAGCATCTGAAAGAATGTCTCTTTTTAGACATCAGTTTTTAAAATCAGAACCAAAAAGAAAAACATTAAACAGCTGGAAAGCTTCTAAATTAGACCAGAGTCATACCAGAGTTTTGCAACAGTAATATTCCTTCATAAGTGTGAAACATCTGCACAGGCCACAGGCAACAGGTGATTTCTGAATGTCTTTTACTGGATTGGGAAAACACCCAACCACTTTGCACAATCACCTAGTGTGTGATTTTAATTTATTCTCGGTGCATTATTGAAATCAGGTTTACAGCATTGCATTATACACACCATCTAGTGACAATCCTTGTCCTAACATGTTGGAATCATTATCGGTGCCTGGAATAAAATAGGATCTTTATTCAAATCTTTGGCTTGACAATCAACACCGGATAAACACATGCCCAATCCAACCACAATATTCTAACATACCAAACCACTTCTCATTCTACTTAATGGAATTCCTGATCCAACAGAAAATTTGGAAAGCATTCCTCAATTATCTAGTTCTGCAGCACTTAATATAGTCAAATTCACCACCACGTTTCACCCAGAGAAGCAGCATTTTTTTTTAAAGAGCAGAAATCAGACTGGAGTCCGACCTGATGTGTAGAGCTCAGTACTGCACCAACATTCTGCATTTACCCAATGACCAATTGTGCTGCTTTGGGGGTTTCCTTCAACAGAAAATTAAATGATTGATTGAATGGACAGAGGTGCAAATATCTGAAAACTAGTGTTTTTACTTTAATTTGAAGGGCTCTAAACTACTGCAGTTCACTTACAAGAAGTTAAACAGCACTTCAAAGTAATTTATGTCAAGCGCTTTGGGATATTTTTGAGAAAAGGAATAAGACATTATATAAATGCCGTCTTTTTAGAGTGTTACACGGGATTCCTAAATAAGAAAAAAAAGATTCAGACAACACACAAGATGGTATTTTCATTAATTTATATATTTCTGCCTTATAGTTAACATATGCATTTTCTTTTGTGCCACCCTTAATTTTTCTCAGTAAGTAATGATATTTGTTATATTCAGAAATGAGTAAAATTTCAGACAGCTTTTTGAAATAAATACCATAAAATAATAGAGCTTCACATAATAAATATTCTTTACAACAAAAGATGTTTTGAGACATTTAAAAACAGTCAAGATTCCTCAAAACTTTCTTTTTTTTTTACATAAAATATATACACAAAGAAAGCCACAATTTGGCTCGAGACAGAAGCATGAAGAGCTCACTGGGGCAAATTTAAGAAAATAAACCATCAATTTAAAGGCAACCCAACATTTAATTATGGATGTCACAATAAAACGGTGATTGTTATACATCAAGAGGCTAAAAGCATTTTTACAATGCATCTGATATCCAGTTATTGCATGTCAGAAGATATTGTTATTCCTTTGCATAAAATGCACCATTAAATCAACATAAAATTAAAGGGTATTCTGTACCTCTGCATTAAACACCCACAGCAGGTTAGGTTGAAATGTAAAACCAAGACTGACCTACCCTTTTTTTTTAAAAAAAAAGAGCTTTACAATATGGTGGACATTGTTCAGAACTCTGAACTTTGTAGTTGTTTGGAGCAGTACAGAATTTGAACGATGATAAAAACAGGTTTTATTTTTATTTCCTTATAAAATAATTCTTACTATATTTATCTTTTTTCTAGTGTCCGATGTAACTTCCACTTACTTACACATAGTGTTAAAAACGTGTGGCACACATTACACTACAAAATTTGAAGTCATATTATTTCACTGTGTATCACATGGAGAAAGTTGCATTCTTTTGAAAGGATGGCTATAATGTACATTTATAAAGATTTTGGATTGTGACTTGAGGTGAAAACTGCCAGTGTTGGCTAAATGTGGTAACTATAAATCCAATATAAAGAGCACATTAACAATTTCTCCATAAATAGCAAACACTGGGAATCTTCCCATCCATTAAATATGAAAAAAATATACCCTAGATTATTTCAGGAGAATTTTCGCATACATTAGAAATATCAGGCATCAATTTTATAAAAGAGTAAGAAGAAGTCAATTAACCTATTATATCACTTGTAAATGTCGCACAAAAACTGGCTCTTTGACTGGAGATCGTTAGTGTGGTGGCAGCCAGCCTGGTGCAGGCCAGTACCGATCATAGCACCAGTGGTTTCCCCCCATTATCTTGCTTGTCAGAAATTGTATTGTGACATCCATATATTAAACGGATCAAACCCCCCCTCAGAATCTGGTTAATTAGTTTCAATTATGCTAAAATGTTTGATGATTTGTAAAGAATAGCAGTATACTTTGTGGAACATGAAAAATCTGTGGACAATACAAATTAATTAAGGGGGCTGTTTGCAGGTGAGAAAGCAATGGTTTACTCCTCTGAAGTGATGTGGATGTCTTTTTACCCATGGGTACCAGCAACATTCACGATGCTAAGCTTGACAGGTGGAACTGGAGCCGTTCCACGTTGACAGAAAACAGCCATCTCTCGATTGTAGAATAGGCTATGGTTAGAATAGTTGCTGCGTTTTGATGATATCCAGTCCTAGGCTGAAGCGAGTAAACACTCACGCATGATTTCAAATTGAGAAAGAAGAAGTGTTAAAGAGCTCTGCTGCCCCAGATCAAGAGGGTTTGTCCTCCCCTTGAGTGGGGCAGCTCTTGAGTTTGCAATACACAGTATTCGAGTTCTTGCATCGGCACCCAGGCCGGTTTACACGATCGTAGCACCCTTGGCAAAGTTTGATGCAGCCCTTGGCTGGAAGGTAGCAGAGTAAACAGGGCAGAAATAAGGACATTAAACCCATGCACAAGAACCTGGAGCAGCAGTGCGAATGGGAGCAAGAGCAAGGATTATCCGCACAAGAGTCTTCATCGTCATTGGAGCAGTGGTAGAAGATTCCCTTTACCAGGCACATGCACGTACCATACTCCACCATGCCCTCCGCTGAGCACAGGCACTGCTTGTTACAAGCCAAACATGAAGGCAGTGTCCTTGGTGCTGTGCACTCTCTGCACTTACATTTCCCACACTGCTCGCATATAAATCTATGCTTTGCCAAATCCTCCTTCCCTAAGCATTTCAGCTCATTCGTTGTACAGGCAGATGGTTTAGGTTGTATTCTAATCGTCCGGTCCGATCTGTGATGGCTGGAGGTTAGCCGTGTCGGTGGTGAACGTCCCAAAAGTCCTTGCTCAGATGACGCACTACTGTTGCTCCCTGAACTAGCTGCACTACCCGTGCTGGTCGACCTGCTCAACACAGGCATCCTGGTGGAGGGGTGATGACCAGCATGTGTGTGGTGAGTGGACCGATGTTCATAGTTATTATTCACATTGATCGGTATCACTTCGTGAGTCCTTTCATGCTTGTCATGCCGCTGTGTGGGTCTGCTGCTACTAATACTACTAGCTTTCTTTGCAGTAGCTGGGCCTTCTGTGTACTCATTACTGGTCCTGATTGCTTTAATCTGATCGAGGGATAAAATGGCAGTGTGCTGCAGCTCCCGTTCATAGTCAAGTCTCTGCCTGCTGTCGAGAGAGGGCTGCTGGATCACAACCAATGAACCACCACCGCCATGCTGAATACGGGCCTCCATCTGTGGTGATCACAACTTCCAGCATTCACCGTAGACTTGGCATGCATCTGAATTTCTGCCAAAACAAGTAGAGAGGAAAAAAAAATATTAGGATCTCATTGCTACACACAGCTATAATTTATGGGATCACAAGGATCCCAGGCTACTGCAAAAGAATAGACTCAGAAAGCACTTAACCCACTGGACTGTGGCCATTGCTTCCACAATGAAAATTACATTTGGATGCACGGGGCAGCCCTGCTGGTGACAAAAGTTATTTCTACATTGGGCCAGAATCTGATTAACAGTCTGCACACTCATTCAAACTCCTGAACGTTTCAAATCGTCTGAATGTTTTCCTATCTCTTGGTAAGATTGTTTGATCTATAAAAGGTAGCTGGGTTCAATCCTGCCAAGTCAAATTCTGCAGACTTGCACGGAGCCAGATCATTCCTGAAGGCAAAGTATATTAAGAGTGGGAATCATCAGAGGCAGGAAAACATTTTTCCTATGTTTATTATAGCACATATATATGATGCCTTTAATGTAGCAAATTGTCCCACGGTGCTTAACAAAAGGACCGGAATTGGGAGGTGATAGCAGGTGGCCAAAACTGTGGTACGAGATGGAGGTTTTAAGGAGCATTTTGAAGGTGGGGAGAGACATAGCAAGGCAGAGGAGTTTAGGAAAATAATTTCATATTGGAGGTCATGGAGCAAAATATGCATTCAGAGACACAGAGCTACAGGAGATTACAGAAGTTGGATGACTATATAAATGAAGACAAGTGTTTTGAAGCCAGTATGCTGGGGGGCAGGGAGCTACTGGAGATCCCGAGGACTAACATGTTAGGGGAGCAAAATTTAGTATTGATAGGGATCACTAACATCAGTGTTTACCAATTTCCACCAATAAATCCCTGGAGTTTCTCAGGTGCTTAATCAGTTAAAAAAACAATTCCCACCAGAATGTGAGGGGAAATAAATTCCTGATACTTCCCATTAATCAGGTGCAGAATCTGTGCGTGCATCACATGTTGCATGCTGTACATGCTGTGTACACGTCACAGATGTGATGTGTATGCGTCTCCAGACTTGATTTTTGGCAGGAAAGGAAACAAACACTGTGCAATTGGATTTTGTTTTAAAAGGAGACCTGCACATTCTTTAGGTACTGCTATTAGGACTACCATTCTTTATACAGGAGCAAACGTCATTTCCCAGATGGACATGCAGCAAGGACAGCAATGCACTTTCAGTTAGCACAGATACCAGGTAATTTTCACCTTCACCACCTGGGCAGTAATCTGGTGGAGCGGAACGGAGTGCCCATAGTAGGACCTTCCCAATTTTCATCCCATTCAATGCAGTGAAAAATTGGGCAGATCCTACAGTGCACGGGTAATCTGCTCCGCCAGATCACTGCACAGGCAGTGAAAATGAAAAGGACCTCAAATCTCCTAAAAACTGAGGCCTTTAATCAAAGGCCAACTCAGGTCACACACCAGTATTGATTACTGAAAGCAAGATTGCAACATTTTTCATTATCTGACCATCATAGTGGCAACTAAAAATTAAGCATAGGTTCCTTCAATTTTACTTTAAAAAACATTGGACAATTAGAACCTGGAGGTGACAACATTTCAGCAGCAATGAGGTGAAGTAGGTGCAGAAGCAAGCAAAGTTGGAAGTAGGTCATCTTGGATACAAAGTTTGAAGCTCAGCTCAGGGTTGATCAGGACCCAAGTGTGGAGCTGGGGATGAGTGTGGAATCAAGGACAGAATACAGAGTTTCTGATGAGAGCTAAACAGGATGGTTTCAGCCTTGCTTATGTTTAGCTGGAAGAAGTCTTGACTCATCTTTGACGATGTTAGACAGTCAGACAGCATAGTAGTAGTCAAGGATGGAGATGGACAAATGATGTGTGTCATTGGTATACATACAGAGATTGACACTATACTGATGGATAATGTCGCTGAGAGGCAGCCTGCATAGGAGTAGAAGGAGAATGAGGATGAAGCCGTGTGGCCATGCTGACATGGGAAGAAAAGCCATAAAATGGTTTATATTTGTTGAAGCCCCGCGAGTTCGATATTACAAATACTGTTATCTATTTCACAATGCAAAGCATTAGAGATTTAATTGCAGGAAAAAATATTTTTTGAAATTCTGCAACGGAAATTGATGACCACGCATTCAGCTATTTTCCTGCCCTCTAGAGCTCCCTTTCCAGCTCCCTCCGCATTGTAATTTCCCTCTCTGCTTTCAAAGACCTCTTTAAAACCCGTTCCTTGACCGTGTCTCCAGTGCCCCACTTCAATCCTCTGTTTTTCCCTCCTGCTCAATGTCCACTGTTTTTCGCTCTAATTTAGTGCTTGGAGATGTCTTCCCATCCCTGAGGAGCACACTCGAAATACATGCTATGAAGTACTTTAATATTCCCTTACGCCCCTTTCCCAGGAAGATGACAAAATCTTAGAACTCTACCAATGCCACCCTTGAGCTGACAACTAGGACATACATGAGAACAGCTGGGTTTACTAGTCTAGTTCCCCCTCTATGTTTGGACTGCAGTTTGCATCTCCATTTGATCTTACAGCCAAGACTAGGAACTCCCAATATATGAATCACAGGAATGCATAATCAGGTCCTGACACAATACCACAGCAATGAGGCACAAAAGCTTTTACTCTTGTTGATGGAATTATATCTATTTGTTTAAGCTGTATAGTACTGCAGGTACAAATCTTGTCACAGACAGCCATAACAAAAGATATGGTTGCCCAAAAGATTCCGTTTGCTGAGCTGTTGTAAATAAATCGAGATTACCTCATGATAAAAGTACAACATTGCCAGGACCAAAACCATTATTGTATATTATTTTTTCCCAATCTTTACCCACAGTGGTTGGAAGTTTACACAAGTGCCTTGGTGAAAGGAAAGGTCACCAGCACCAACTCCCACACTAAAGAGCTAATCACTTGCATCTCTGAAGTGAAGCCACTTTTCAACAGGTTTTGCATTGTTACATGAAAAATTACAATTTAATATACAGGTATCACTAAGCAGCCAAATAAAGATTATGTAGTGATAAGAGAGAGAGATCAAATTCAAATTGCTTATATTGTAAATTAAACCTTTTTCAATTTTGAAAATGATTCAATAAAGATAGCTCCCCCAATGGCTCAGGAAGGTCTTGCATTCAATCCCTTGATCTGTGCTCAGTTAGTTCACCTTTGTTGAAATGGCGGTAAAGGGCTATAATTACCTAGGATTACATAGGGTATACAGCACAGAAACAGGCCATTTGGCCCAATCAGTTCATGCCGGCGTTTATGCTCAACTCGAGCCTCCTCCCGTCTTTCTTCATCTAAATCTAGCAGCATAACCCTCTATTCCCTTCTCCCTCATATGCTTTTCTAACCTCCCCTTAAATGGATCTATACTATTTGCTTCAACCAATCCCTGTGGGAGCGAGTTCCACATTCTCATATGGGTAAAGAAGTTTCTTCTGAATTCCCTATTTGATTTCTTGGTCACTATCTTATATTGATGGCCTCTAATGATGCTCTTCCCCACAGCACTCTCTCTGTATCTACTCTTATCAAAATCTTTCATAATTTTAAAATCCTTTATTAGATCACCCCTTCAGCCTTCTCTTTTCAAGAGAAAAGAGAGCCAGCCTGTTCATCCTTTCCCCAATAGGTATACCCTCGCATTTCTGGTACCATCCTTGTAAGTCTTCTCTCCAATGCCTTTTTATCCTTTTTATAATATGGCAACCAGAATTATATGCAGTACTCCAAGTGTGGTCTAACCAATGTTCAATATAAGTTTAGCATAACTTCATTACTTTTCAATTCTATCCCTTTAGAAATAAACCCTAGTGCTTGGTTTGCTTTTTTTATGGCCTTGTTAACCTGTGTTGCTTTTAGTGATTTGTACTCCGGGATCCCTTTGCTCCTCTACCCCACCCAGACTTGCACCCTCCAAGTAATAAGTGACCTCTCTATTCGTCCTACCATAATGTAATAGTTCACATTTATCTGTGTTGAAATTCATTTGCCAATTATATACTGTACCCATTCTGCAAGTTTATTGTCTTCCTGTAATTTGTTGCAGTCCTCCTCAGTATTGACTATCTCCCCAATTTGGTGTCATCCGCAAATTTAGGAATCGTGTTTTTGATTCCAAAGTCTAAATCATTAATATAAATTGTGAACAACAGTGGACCCAGCACTGATCTTTGTGGAACACCACTTTCCACCTTCTGGCACTCTGAATAGCTACCCTTTACCCCTACTCTCTGCTTTCTGTCTTGAAGCCAGCTAGCTATCCATTATGTTACTTGTTCCCTGATTATGTATTCTCTGACCTTATTCATTAGTCTATTATGTGGTACCTTATCGAAGGCCTTTTGAAAATCTAGATAAATTACATCTACTACATTACCCTAGTCTACTCTTTCTGTTACCTCTCCAAAAAGTTCAATGAGGTTGATCAAGCATGACTTTCCCTTTTGAAATCCATGCTGACTATTCATTATTATATTTTTGGTTTATAGATGTACTTCTATTTTCTCCTTTAATAGGGTTTCCATTATTTTTCTTACCACCAATGTTAAGCCGATAGGTCTATAGTTCTACCTCCCTTCTTAAATATAGATATTAAGTTTGCTATCCGCCAGTCCTCTGGCACTGCACCTTGTTCTAATTAATTATTAAATAAGTGTCTGCTATCTCTTCCCTAGATTCGTTGAAATTGGCCTTGGGACATTTCTGGGCTAAGTAATTGGAAAAAAATCAGCCAAAGTACCTACTGCTGAAGGCTATCCCATGATAGTGCTTTGGCTGTGATTCCTTGCTCCCTCACCCCACCCCATCCCCCCTCCAAATATAAACTGCCGGCACTCATTATCTAGGTTCACACATGAAGAATGGCTGCTTGGGTGAGACATCAGAGGAGCTTTCAACGGCCATAGAATGGTACTGCAGCTTGAGCCAGTATCTTCAAGAGATGAAAAGTGAAATAAAATATACAGATATGCATTAGTATGAATACAATATCCAACAGTTAGCATTAAGTTGCTAATCATCGACAGTCAATAAAGACCCACCCATCACGTAGTCACGTAAATCACAGATTATCCTAACACCAGTGCAATGGATCTTCTTCAATGCTGCATAATAAAAACAATCAGCTGTGTACAGTCCATTAGATGGGACCCTTTAGAAGTGAAAACAAACTAACAAGGGTACAAGGATTAGGGCATAAACTCAACTGACTAATTTCAATTCCCAAAAAGATTTGTCACACTTCAAGACGCCATGTCCCTTGACCTGACCTGCCTCAGGTGTCTAGGTTTTCTCACAATAACAGGATCTTACGAGGAAGGGCGGGGGGGAAGAAAAGGAAGTGGAAAGGAGAACTGACATTGTCTGGTTCAATCTCTTCAAACTATGCATCCTATTGGATGCTGCTGAACAGGAATTAGCAGCGGCACAACACACTCCCCTCTCCCAGCGGAGAATGTGCACAGAAAAGGAAACTTATTTTATTTCTTTCGGTTTGGGGAAGGCCTTATGAAAAGACTAGGCCTACTGAAGTTAAGTCATATTTGAAGATACAAACGTACTCACAACTTGTGCTAGAAATATATAATACATAGCAAAAGAACTGCTTTCTTGTTACATTTTACAGTGAAAAACTAAGTATAACTTATAGTCCCAAAAAGACTAAAATCAGTCTAAAAAAAGGTGAGGGAAGAAAATAATTCAACTTATTCTAACAACACTACAGATAAAGTAGTCCTCAGTCACACATTTTTTTATTAAATTCTACTCATAGTATGCAGCATTTTATATTTTCAAAATGAATATGATTATTTGTTATTTTCTGATGTTCAATGCTAGAAACCATGCAAAGTGAAGGCAGCAATTGAAGGGTTAATGTACTGGTTTCTTATGCACAACACTGCCGGGAGGGTAACAAGAGTCAGAAACATAATGCTCAGTGCCATCAAACATATTTCATGGCATCATCTCCCTGTTCTCATCTAAAGTAGTTTTGGCTTTGCAACTGTGAATTACATTACCATGCTCTCTCTAAATGATATCCTTCTAACGACAATTTCTAATAAAAATGTCGATAACACAACTGCAGCACATTTAATGACGCGTATTTAATACATAATCATTATTCCTACAAAGTAGCTATTGAATAGCGCCCAACATTAAAACTATATACCAAAGTATCCAGACATTCTCTCTCCCATTTCTTCCCCACCCTGAAAAGTCTCTTTCTTAAAAATTGGTGAGATTTCAGGCTGTTGTATAACTTGTACCAAAGTGAGAACAGCAATGGGTTAAAACAACTGCCTTGCACAGAGTTGCCAGGATCTGCTAGATTGCCCTAAGCACCTGGTACTCAGCTCTTACAGCAGAAGGATTATACCGACAATGTACCATTGGATCTCGGGCAGTACAAAACAGGACTGAATTAGGAGACTATTACCATGTGGTATCCATAATGCGGTTTTAATTTGGGAGCTTCCACAACACTGCACAGGGCTAGTCTTATTTTTGTGCAAGAGGCATTCTTGCCTTCAAATGCCACAAAAATGCAACCACTTAATGTTTTCCACACATGGAGTTGAATAATATAGTGGTATGGTTAATAAATACAGTTCAGTTCTTAATTACTTGCACAAATATAATACAGATTTGAAACAAATACACTGGAAAATTATTCATAATTTAATAATTAGGTTTGAAAATCCTCCCCCACCAAAACCACAAAGGTTTTCTATTTCCTTAGAGTTGAGTAAAGAGTACAGGCACAATTGAAGGAATGAGGGGCTGTTATTGTAAACGTCCTCATAGATGACCTGGCACTACGGTGTAGTTTAGTTAGAATGAAAGATTACAGCTTTAATACTCAAGAATTGATCTGAATTGATGGAATCTGCTGAGAAAACAATTTTTTTTAAACTTGCAAAGCACAGGTAGAAGAATTCAGAGTCTGCCTTTCAAGGCGAGTGACAAACCTGATCAATGAGCTTAAGTGGCAGATTAGAGTTGAATTTGCAGTCTTCTTGTTACTCACTGTTGGAAGCACATGTCTAAAACCAAGCACCTTCAGCCTGTGTTCTAACACCAATAACAGCAGCACCTGAAGCAATCATTTGGGTGATCAGACCTCACCCTGAAAAGTCTACAGTTTAAGCACATCTCATTAGAGGGTGCAAAGATGAGTTGGTGGAAGATGATGTATGTGAGAGATGGAGTCTGGTAATAAAAAAATATGTTTAAGGGGAAAAACGCATGAATAGGCCAGGTTGCGGTTTCAAAATTGAATTTGGAGCCCTACCAAATTAGAGGACTGCTACCCTAATAGATTTTGGTGTTTCCAAAACAGGACGTGCAATTTATCTCAAGGAAACGTCAGAGAATATTTTTTTCCCCATAATTAATGGTCTACTAAGGAAATTGTACTCTCACAAACCATGCAATTTCATGTTCCTGCAATGCTGTTAAGAGTTGTTAATTATGGAGAAAAGCAGGCACGCTCCCACTTTACCTCAAATGAGGACTCTCATCCAAAGTCTATTACACTGTTCAAAAGTATCTGGATTAATGGGTGGTGTAACAGTGGCTAGTAGTGAATGGTTGAGTACTGTAGTAGGTAGCTCTCGGAGTAGAATGTTTGCCATCGTTGTTGGATGTTTCCAACTATAAAATGGTGGCATTCTCACATCCGATGAGAGCTTAATTTGAGTAAAACTTGTAATCTAGTGCGGAAAACTAATCCACGTTGGCAGAGAGTGGAAGAACAAATCAGATTTATTTTTCTGCAGGCGCAATTTGAGTATGAACTGACTGTATCTAATCATTTATAATTATCAGTCACTTCATATCCAAAGCCCATCGTATTTTATCACAGTATGATAATGACAGGAAGTATATTTTAGTGGTGAATAAATTTAATAGCAGATGAGCCAACTGCAAATGGAGCACGTTAGCTTTCATTACTGAAATGACATATTTTCAACTCGTCTTTTGGCCAGTTTGCAAGTTACCTTTTAATAAAAGTGGAGGGGTTAAACTGTGGTGAATGACGGCCAAATCTAAAACAGTCAGATCCTCGCCAGAAGAACACACTGTACTTGTTTGAACCCTTGTCAATTGCTTATCATGTTGACTTCACTATCAGTAGCCCCGCACGAAACTGCACCCAAAAGAGCCATTCGGCGCTTAACATTTTAACCTGGCTCTACCACCGGTTTAGAACAAAACCTTTTGAACTCTGCAAGAGACATGTACGCATGCCACCTGCAAATAATAATGCCTCTCCAAACTGCTTCTACTATTTAATAAGCCCGGCAGAATGCCAACCTTTTAAAACTGCTCACTGGACGCGCTTGCAAGAAAGTGACGAACACACAAGAGAAACTGGTTGAGGAAATGAGAAGCCGGGGTTCGGATTTCCCGATCCCTGAAACATGTACCCGGAGAATTTCCAATATTGACCTCAATCTGTGACCCAGGAAGACTCTCGCCTCTATAAACGTCAAACTTTACCTTTACACCATTCTCTGCAATGGAGAGATCCACCCCCCCGCCGCCAAAGAACACGTACAATTCCTGACCTTGCCATTTGACTTTGCTCTCTGACCTGTGCTGTCCATGCTGGCAGAGTTGCAGAACAAACCGGATTTATGTTTCTGCAGCTCCAGTCTGAAGCCGTTCTGGGGGTAGGGGAGGGGAGGGGGCGACCCTCGCATGGCGATCAGACCAAATGGCACAAAAGCCACCGTCACAAGCAAAAGTCTTTTTTTGAAAATAAATCAAGCCACGTTTTAGGATTATAAATCGCCTGGTCAATACGGCGGGCTCGGTTAAAGGCTGGGACAAAAAGGTGCTCCGGGGGAAGAGCCGTGTGTCCAGGCGCACTTCTCCCCGCACAGCGCGACACAACGGGCGGCTCCGACCTCCCAACACAAAAAGCCCCATGCACACAGTCCGCAGGCACCGGGAGCCGGAGCCAGGGAGAGGGGATGGGAGGGGACGGCCCCACAACAGTTTGTGCAAGGAGAATGTAAGCAGCCGCTCTCCCAGACGAATCTGACAATAGTGTGGAGGTCCTACACTCTGCTCCAATATGTTGCATGGATCACAATCCCCCGCCCGCCCAATCACCTTGTTGCAAACAGCAGTTTGCTGCGCCGAAACTCTGCAAGAAACCCTCTTCACTCCGGCAATAGGCTCACGCACAAAAAAAGTGATCGGCGCTCCCCCTTCAATTCCTCCCGCCTTGCTCGCAGATCTCGGCGATGATTTCAATGGAAACTGCTCGGCAAAGGAGACATGAAAAGCCGGCGGCGGGATGCCGGTGAGTGCAGCCAGCAGCGCCCTCTCGGAGCGCAGTTAAACTCTGGTTAATCGGTCGCTCGCCGAGCGGAGAGGGGGGAGAGAGAGCGCGGGGGGCGGGGGGAGGGAAATTATGAATGAATCCAGCAGCAGGCTGGCGGTCGGAGGGGCTGGAGAACACCACACGGGGGCGGACTTTCCAGCACCAACACTGGGCTCATTCAACTATATTGGGCATTTCCACAAATGGAAGAGGATTCATCCTGAAGAACATTATCTTCGGCAAGGAAAAAAAGTTAGCTTTTCATTTAGGGAAAAAATGTTTAAAAGCTTATGCTGTGCAATGAAAATTAATACAAGTTTGTAAAAGGTATCCAATCAAATACGATTTTAAAAACTATTTTTGAAGTTATTAAATGTCGAGGAATCTTACCTATTTCCATATATCCACCAAGTACAAATCCATTTTATTATGTAATGTATAAAGTCTTTTCCAAGAAGGTAGATCCAGTCTCAAGCCTTATATAAACCAATATTTAGGAGTCACTGCGTTAGTGGTCGGATCGAAAACAACAACTGGGAAGGTGAAGGTGAGCTGCAGCTTGTCGAGTTGAAAGAAGCAGCAGCCTGTGGTACAGTGACCCCAAGACACAAGAGTTCTCCCCGCGGACAGCGGGCTTGCTGAGTCTGCAGCACACCGGGGCCACTCTTCACTCTACTCACTGCCCATCCACAACAATGTCCAGCAGCCTTGGGATATTTCCTCAGCGGCACTCTCCGCACTGCAGCGGCACTGTTGCTTGTCAGTGGACGGTTTCCTTGTTGTGTATGCGGCTCTCCACAAGACACTACGAGTTTTCTGTATGATGATCTCCCGTCTGGACACCTGATTTGCGATATGAAGCTGTCACCAGTACACGATGTGGTTGCATGTGTTTGTATGTTTAGGGTACTGTGTGCGAAAGGCTCTGTTCTGTGCTCACCGTATATCTGCTGTGTGTTATTGGTGCGTCTGTTTGTGAGGCTGTGTCCGCCAACCACTGCCTGTAAACGTGATCTGTCCCTTTATATAAGACTGCGGAGTTCTTCTAACACGCTGCCTCCTCGCTGTTGCCCGCTCTGGATTTGTTCTCAGTGCCACTGACGACTGGTCGTTATCCACGAAACACACACCACATTACCTTCATCCTCATTGGTCGACACTTCGCATTCCACAGCTACTCATTGGCCAACAATTTGCATTCCACCGCCGCCCATTGGTCTCCTGCGTCCTAGAAGCAGAAAAAAATGGGAATAAAGAGGATACAAGATATCCGGTCACTGCTGATTGGTTATCTCAGGACTCAACGCCGTCAGCTGGCTCTGATTGGATCAGTGAGAGGATACAGCATTTTTTTTTAATGAGGCGGATTGGTCGGGTTAGGGATGCAGGTTAAACGCTGAAACTTGTAGATTGGTGGGAAATATCCCTCTAATTGGACGAGAGGAAACGACGCATCCGACCAGAGATGATTACTACAAGATTAGATTCATGATCCACTGGTCTGATTTCACTTCGATATATAACTTTTACGCAGAACAAAATTGTAACATCAACTTAAACAATCTATATTCCAGGGTGAACCGGTTTAATTTGATTTTAATACAAAATTAAATAGAAGGAAACAATATTGAAATATTAAAAATGAAGTTTAAATGATTTAAAATCAGAGCCGATATATTTATTTTACTCAAGTTTTAATATGTTTCAACCTATCTCAATGACATTTTAAGAAAATATACATTTTTTTCTGACTTACAGACTTTTGCTATCGATGTAGACAACTCCCTAAACATTCTCACACACACCACTCCAAGTGCTACTAAGAAAATGTTTCAAAATGTTGAATGAGCCCTTGGAGAAAAAAAGCATCTGAGCCTCTCACTGCCTTCGGCCCTCAGCGGCTTTATTATTCATTTGTAAAATAAACCGCAGACCGGAATTCAGTGCAATTCTCCCTCTATCGCATCCTGCTGGTTTCCATTATGCATAAAAAGCTTTCAGATGAGAAAAACGAATGTGGTTTACAAAAAAAGAGGCAAAGGAAACATTCATTAAAAAAAACGACCTGCAACGATGAAAACTTGCTTTCAAAGGCCATTATTAAACATACATCAATATTTTAAAACTTTTGCACTTCGTTTGTGTTTTTTCTGTTTACCAAAAATCCGCGCGTCGGAATATTAAAGGTCCAGGTAATAAGGACATGAACCTTTCAACAGCCCCTACCTTTGGATAAGGCTTTTGTGCTTAGATCACTCTAGGGGGAAAACCCGACTTCCTAAACTCCTCTTTTATTGTTGCTCCAGTCATTTGAATGCACCAAAACAACCGTCTCCTGCCACTGAACA
This sequence comes from Pristiophorus japonicus, assembly GCF_044704955.1. Lineage (NCBI taxonomy): Eukaryota > Metazoa > Chordata > Chondrichthyes > Pristiophoridae > Pristiophorus > Pristiophorus japonicus. Next base: position 320,159,670 of record NC_091978.1, on the reverse strand, counting down.
CATGCTGAGAATGTTAATGCCACTCCACGTAACCTTCTGAATGGGGCGGGGAGAGTACACTGAATGGCTCCAAGTATAATTTCTGTGTAATGTTAAATAATTTTGGTTGTACTTATTAATCTAATTTGAACTGCAATCTGGTATAGCTTGTTTTATGTATATATTTATATGGAGATAATGTGTGTGCGCGCGCATGATACTTTAATGATAGATTTAATAATCTGGTAGAGTACACCGAATCGCTTCCGCTCATCTTGAGTACAGTATATCTGCATTATGAAATACAGACGCTTCCTTTGTTGTTGTCCTGTCTCTTGACTGTTTCTCTGGGGCGACCTGTGGCTCTTTGGCTAGTTTCATTTGTGCAGGAAATCGCTCATTCATTAACCCTCTGGCTTCCCTTTCATCTGAAGTCTGACTGATCATTAAGCCGCCCTTTCACACCGGAACGGCTGAAGACCCGTTTAAAGAAATTAAGGGATTTATCTGTTAGCCCATCATCTCTTCCCAACCAGTTATCAGAGATTTCATCAGGCGAGAAGATGTCAGGCCCCGAGGCGAAGGAAACTGACCAAATTGGGCTTCAAAGAACTGTAAGCTACAACGCCAAGTTCTGCAGGAACTACAGACCGGATTTAAAGAGACACCATCCCTGCTGTGTGATCGACATAAAATGACCAGACACAGACATATCCACTCCGCAACAACTCCTGCCCCCGAAAAATACAGACCCTGTATTGCAAACAACAATGTATCAAGAACCTGTGGTTTACTCGATTTCATACATTCAGTCTTAACCAAACAGATGTATGCCAGAGCTGAACCTTTGTATATAAAAGGCATTCCAAAACTGACAATTAGTTTTAACTTTTGTAAAATTCATTTTGTAAAGAGGAATACTCGTGCTATGAAACCATTGTTTGAAGAGCGGCACCAATATTCCGCTCACGTGATCTGTTCTTAACAGTTTTATGCTATTAATTTTCTAATTGATTCATTTATGTTTCGGTTGTATTCTTGTTACACAACAAAGCTTGTTTGCCGATTGTTCCTGGTAATGGGGGCTATGGGCATGGGCGCAACCGCTTAGAATAAGATGTGGGACGGATAAATCAAAGAGTTAATTCAGTGCCAGCTTTAACTACAGTCTCCTTTTTTGATTGAGTCTACATTTCAATGCTGACAGTCACTAATATCTGCAGTTTTAATAGCTTCCCCCTTTGACGTTTATTCCTAGTAGATTACTGGGAGTTCCTTTGATAATGTTTAATTATATTCATAGGCGTAAACTTGCTGGGTGCCACGGGGGTCATCCTCTATTTAAAACGATTTTATTGGATCCAACGAGCTGGATTAAGAACAAAAAGTTGATGCCTACTTCTTATACAGTGCAGTGTGATTAGGACATTTCGACTGTAGAACATAGGTAATTTCCCTTTAAACTGATTTTATTTTTAGTGTTCCTTGTCCTGGGCCAGAATTACTTTCTTTGGGAGCAACGTATCTCCCATTCAGTATAAAGATAGGTGTACGATCGGCGGGGGAGTCACACTGGGGGTTCTGCCGCCACCCCCGCCCCAACACAAACATTATAAACCATCTCTCCGCACCTGTATATTTTCAAATGCCTATTACACAAAGTAACCAATCAACTAGGGAAATGACCAATGAAGTTAAAGCGATAATGTCTTCTTTCTGGCCTTACACAGCCGGGTCACTGTTACGGGTTCAAACATTGAATTCTGCTTGGCGAATATAGGCAAACAAATAGATATGGAAGGAAGAGGCGCGGATATACGGATCTGCAACCAATTACTTAGTCTATGTGTTCAATTCTGTCTTTTTCAAAAGGTGGACGCTGTGACTTTAATCAATGTATGTATGGAGGTCTCAGGCTGTGTTCTCATGCCAATTAAAAGGCCGGCGGGGCTGTCAGGATGTGGGATGTGCCGTCACCTGTAGCTGCTGTTAGTTGTCACAATGAGCGAAAGGTTTGCCGAACCTCCCGCACTATCGGTTCTCAATGAAGCAGCCGGGCTCAGGAGGGGGAGGGGAGGAGGGCGGAGAAGGAGATGTTTCGCTCGGATGAATTCAGCAGATAGAATCCACGCTTCACGGTACGAATGGTCTGGGGTTTAGTTATCTGACATTGATGGACGCTGTTTACCTTTTCATATGGTAAATGTGTCAGTCAGAGTCTAGGCAGAGCCAGGCAGCCCGGTCTGCTCTGTTACACATCGGAGCTGCTGCAAGTCGTACTGTGTTATGGTAACAATTGAGAAAACCCTTAACAAACCAATGTTAGAAAAGTCTTGTGTAAATACCAGCTTGTCATTTAATGGTCGTTTTTAATTTTGGAAATCTAAAATCTGTCGATATGTCATTTTTACTTTGAAAAGTTTTGTAACAAATTTTATATGGGGCTTTAAACAATTCTACACATGACAGGACTTACTCCGACTACAGACAAATAGCAGACAGAAAGTATCTGACAATGTATATTTCAAATGCAAACATCTTTTCCATCAGGAATTCAAGAGTCACTTTATTGAGAAATTATTTTTATTCTCGTCAGTTGCACTGACTGGGGTGGTACACTTCAAACAGAAGGACAGCCGGCACATTGCAGACAATCCCTGCACTGTTGCTTTTCTCCTCTGCATGCAGGCAGCGACAAGAGCAGAAGCAGTTCTGAAGCGGAGTTCTCGCAACACTGGTAGTGAATCTGCAACGGTGGAGCTCTGCAATGCATCGACCCTGTCACTTTCCTTGAATGGAGTTCGTTCACCCCAATATTGGAGATGCCCGACTGAGTCGGCACATTTGGTATTTGTGCACCTGGAAGAGGTGCAGTATAACTACAATATCAGAGCAAGCCTTTATCAGAGTGGGACCATTCCTGCTTCTGAGTCAGACAATACAAGATTCGAACCAGCACTAACTCTGAATTCTGGGTTGACATGCTGCAGGATGGGGCTTCCTGTGTATGACCCCCTCCCCCCCATGCAATTCTATGGGGTTTTGGAGCCTGTGTAAAACCACACTGCCATATAAGAGTAACTGCCCTATGGGCTGGTATAAAGACGGTTCCGGCCACGGAAGGAGCATTCACCTGGTGACCTGCCAGACTGCTGTGGATCCTTCCACTATAATACCTCAAGGAACCAAGTAGCATACATCAGTGTCAATTGGCGGCGGCACTATATGTTCAGCTGATTTTGTTTTGGTGTCAGTTTGGTGCTTATCTCTCCGGTTCCTGAAGCACATCTCTCCACAGCCGCTGAGAATCCCTGAATTCGCCAGAAACTTTTTTTCAAACCACGTCTTCCTGAATTTTAGCGCATCAGACTGGTTTATACTTGTGGAACTGCTGGCGCAAGCCCCCCAGTAACATCACTATTAGAGCAGTAAATTGCTTTGGTTTCTACTTGGCAGTAATGGGAAAGTGATAATGTAAGTCTTGGCTCCAGGTCCCAGTCCAAAGTGCACCATTGACCATCTCAGACCATTGGGATTGACATTATAGAGAGCACAACTCCAGCGTCACATTGCTTCGGGCTTTTTAAATGCCCAGGAGATCCAGAGGGTATTTGTCTAAACCTAATCAGAGTTAAATATATAAATATTTGAGAGTCGGGGTACTCCGCCCCATCTTCTCCAAACATTCGCAATGTACGGATGGCGAGCCGGGCTCTGTGCAAGGGTCGACCGGCAGAACTCTCAGACCCAGAGTGCAGCTTCACTGCGGCCTCAGAAAGGTGGGCTACCGGGAGCCTCTACGACCAGCACTCAATAGAAACACTTCCGCCAGGGGCACTACCTTTTTATTTCTGGCCGCCGACAGAACTCGGCCTGCAATACGGGCCAATTTTTACCAACACTACTTGCCAAGGGTCTGGTGGCCAGAAACAAAGTTGCAAATGGCACATTTCAGACAGCTGAGCGGGTATAAGTTGGCACATGTACAGTTAATTGTTTATTGATTCATTCTTGTAGAATCCACCCCGCTAACTAAACGGGGAAATTCCACAGCGCCACAAGCCCAGGGCAATGCACAACCGTTTCTTCCCGAGAACCTCTGTGACAGTATAAAGAGGGTATTGCACTCTCTCGTTCACAGTGACTTCAAAGCTAACAGCTCTGTTTTCATTTCTGTACTCGTTTGGATTCGTCCTGAATCAAAGTTCACTCATTAGCACAATCTACTTTGTAAACTATAACATACACACTGAGTGTAACGTATGCCAACTTGTAAACAAAGAACAAAGGACACAAACCATTTCGAAAAAGTAGGTTGGGACAATACTTCAAACTAGACCACGATAAAAGACAAATTAGGAGAAGGCAGACTGATGTCAGGAAGCTCCTCACACAAAGCAATCGAGCTGTGGGATGGGCGCTGGGTAGAGCCGTGGAGATGAAAGCTCTCGAATCATTGAAGACACAATTGGATGTGATTATGGAAAGGCTGTCGGGTCTTTCAGGATGGATACACTAAAAGGGCCTTCCTCAGCTGTATCTATCTTGTGATCTGGTCCTTTTCAATGGGGTTGCAGTCTGCAGGGGCGCCAGAGCTTGCTGATATAGCGAGTCTCACTGCGTTCTCAAAATATTCTATTTCTCACTGATTTCCGTTTCTTTCAAGCCGTTAAATTATACATACTTGTGCTTGAAGATGCGGAGTTCTATACTTTTGGTATAATTCCTATCCCACATGTAAATAAGTATACAGTGTCCAGTAATTTAATGACATTCTTAATGAAGTGAAAAAACATCCAGAAGTGTGAAAGCAGAAATGCATCTTCTGCTGAAACGTTTCCAATAGGGAAAATCCTTGATTGTACACGATCAAGGATTAACCCACGGCTCAGAGCAGAGACTGTACTGTGAGTAGGCTGCTATTATAAATTCAGTATGCAAATTTATTTTGGAAGCGGCTTAATGAAACCATTCCCACTAAAAACTCGTAAGTCATCTTAGAAAAGAAAGACTTGGATTTATACCACGTCTTTCAAGACCACTGGAGGTCTCAAAGCACTTTACAGACAATTAAGTACATTTGTAGTGTAGTCACTGTTGTAACGTAGGAAATGCAGCAGCCAAATTGCGCACAAGCAAGTTCTCACAAACAGCAATGTGATGATGGTCAGATAAGGAGGCAAACAAATAGCAGGAAACTCTAGACCAGTTAGCTGGGAAAATACTGGAGTCCATTATTAAGGAAGCAATGTCGGAACATTTGGAAAAGCATAATTCAATCAAGCAAAGTCAGCATGATTTTATGAAAGGGAAATCATGTTTGACAAATTTGCTGGAGTTCTTTGAAGATGTAACGAGCAGGGTGGATAAGGGGGAACCAGTGGGTGTGGTGTATTTGGATTTCCAGAAGGCATTCGATAAGGTGCCACATAAAAGACTACTGCACAAGATAAAAGTTCACAGGGTTGGGGGTAATATATTAGCATGGATAGAGGATTGGCTAACTAACAGAAAACAGAGAGTCAGGATAAATGGGTCATTTCCCAGTTGGCAAACAGTGACTAGTAGGGTGCCACAGGGATCGGTGCTGGGGCTTCAACTATTTACAATCTATATTAATGACTTGGATGAAGGGACCAAGTGTAATGTAGCCAAGTTTGCTGATGATACAAAGATGGGTGGGAAAGCAAATTGTGAGGAGGACACAAAAAATCTGCAAAGGGATATGGACAGGCTAAGTGAGTGGGCAAAAATTTGGCAGATGGAGTATAATGTGGGAAAATGTGAGGTTATCCACATTGGCAGAAAAAATAGAAAAGCAAATTATAATTTAAATGGAAGAAAATTGCATAGTGCTGCAGTACGGAGGGACCTGGGAGTCCTTGTGCATGAAACACAAAAAGGTACAGCAAGTAATCAGGAAGGCAAATGGAATGTTGTCCTTTATTGCAAGGGGAATAGAGTATAAAAACAGAGAAATCCTGCTACAACTGTACAGGGTATTGGTGAGGCCACATCTGGAGTACTGCGTACAGTTTTGGTCTCCATATTTAAGGAAGGATATACTTGCATTGGAGGCCCGTTCAGAGAAGGTTCACTAGATTGATTCCGGAGTAGAGGGGGTTGACTTATGAAGATAGGTTGAGTAGGTTGGGCCTATGCTCATTGGAGTTCAGAAGAATGAGAGGTGATGTTATATAAGATATAAGATAACGAGGGGGCTCGACAAGGTGGATGCAGAGAGGATATTTCCACTCATAGGGGAAACTAAAACTAGGGGACATAGTCTCAGAATAAGGGATCGCCCATTTAAAACTGAGATGAGGAGGAATTTCTTTTCTCAGAGAGTTGTAAATCTATGGAATTCTCTGCTCCAGAGAGTTGTGGAGGCTGGGTAATTGAATATATTTAAGGCAGAGATAGACAGATTTTTGAGCAATAAAGGGTTATGGGGAGCGGGCGGGGAAGTGGAGCTGAGTCCATCATCAGATCAGCCATGATCTTGTTGAATGGCAGAGCAGGCTTGGGTGTCCTACTCCTGCTCCTATTTCTTATGTTCTTATAATCTGTTTTTGTTATGTTGATTGAGGGATGAATATTGGCCAGGACACTGGGGATAACTCCCCTGCTCTTCTTCAAAATACTGCCATGGGATCTTTTACGTCCACTTGAGAGAGCCTCAGTGTACGTCTCATCCGAAAGACGGCACCTCCAACAGTGCAGCACTCCCTCAGCACTGCACTGGAGTGTCAGCTTAGATTCTCTGTGTTACAAGTTCCTGGAGTGGGACTTGAACCCACAACCTTCTGACTCAGAGGTCAGAGTGCCACCCACTGAGCCACAGCTGACAATTGCGGCAAATTTGTGTGCGTGTTATGGGCTGAGAATGCGATGCTCTGTGGAGTTTGCCTTGCCAAACAATAAACTCACTGGAAATCATCTGTTTAAAATTGAACACGCAAGCGAGTCTCCCACACCACTCCCATACCAAGCCATAAAATGTCATGATGAGGGATGAGCTGATTTGGACCATCATACTGACCTCAAACCACATGCCATTACAGATAGAATGGTTTCAGCATATCCATGCAAATATTTTGAATTTAAAATCATAAGCACGTCACGAATGTCGAGTAGTGATTGCGGTTCAGACTTTCTGTAATCAGTTCTTAAATGAGCCGGTGTAGCACTGCAGCTCTATGGGGGTGCCAACGCTGGGACGAAATTCGCTGCAAGTGTTGAACGCGTTATCGGCGGGTTTCCTGTGAGTCCAATTGCGGCAGAGGCCAAGCTGCCTCTGTTGACACCAGCAGGCGAGCCGGACAGTACGAAAACAGTCTTGCGGCTTCGTCACAGATTTTAACTGATGAAATCAAACAAAAACGATTATGTATTCAATTAGCTATAACTGTAAATGTTCTACTGACCGGAACTAATCACAAATTAAACAGTTCTCGCAGTCTAAAAAGCAGAGGCACTAAATAATTTTACTGGAGTGTTATGTCTGTACGGTAATCCCCACTGTTCAATACACAAGGGCAGCTTTTAAGTAATTGTATAACAAACCCACAATTAAGCACTGCTAAGGGAACCTCTAATTAAAACGACTCCTGTTTTTGGAAAACCCCTGTTTCCACAATGGAATTATTTTCATACCATCTTATCAGAGCACCGTCCCATTGAATCATGCAGCACAGAAGGAGGCCAGTCAGCCCATTCTGTCTGTGCCGGCTCTTTGAAAGAGTATCCAATTAGCCCCACTCCCTGGCTCTTTCCCCCGGCCTTGCAATGTTCTCCTTTTCAAGTTTATATCAAATTCTCTTTTGAAAGTTCATAGTGAATCTGTTTCCACCACCTTTTCAGGTAATGCATTCCTGATCATAATAGCACGCTGCATAACAATATTTAAAATAAATATTTGTATCCGTTTAGTTTAGTTCAAGACCCATAGTGCCAGCACCACAAAGGTTGAAAAGAGTATGAGATGGGGAAAATTGAGAAGTATGATCAAGTGACTCTAAGATTAAGTTTTAAAAGTTGGAACATTGTAGCAACTTTTGATGGATGAATTTTGAGTTATTCTTTACTATAAGTGCAGATAAACAGGGCTCAATTCCACTTCATTACTTATTTCATGCTTTGTCAGCAGACACTGGCAGCAAAATTGCAACCCAAATTTCCATTGGCCATCCGATAGAGGCCTTTCTCTCCAGTTTTTACCCTCTCCTGAAAGGGTTGATTCCTGGAATCAGCATTTTCTGGAAATTGTAAAACAGCAGCTTATTGGTACCCAAGTGATTATTCCTCACTCATGAGCCTTGACACTGAGTACCGGCGGGATATTCAACCACAAAGGTCATCACAGTTAAGCCTAAACCTTTTCTCACTTAGCACGACACTCACACCAGACACTTTTCAGTAGGAGATATTAGTCACGAGCAGGAAGCGACACCTAATTTTTTCATCCCCTTGTTCAGGGTCACTGAGGCCAATGGTGGCTCTCAAACTATTGCTTTCATTGAGTTTAGTCAACACAGTATAGATGGGGAACTGAAACTGGGGCATTCTTGTCTGTTTGACTCAGTATTGCACCAGGCAATGCCTCATCTGTATCAATCTGTAAACTTATGATTCTACTAACCTGGCACCAGCACCTGGTGAGACCACACCTGGAGTATTCAGTACAGTTTTGGTCTCCTTACCTAAGGAAGGATATACTTGCCACAGAGGGAGTGCAACAAAGATTCACCAGACTGATTTCTGGGATGGGGAGATTGTCCTATGAGGAGAGATTGAGTAGACTAGGCCTATATTCTCTAGAGTTTAGAAGAATGAGGTGATTTAATTGAAACATACAAAATTCTGACAGGGCTTGATGGTAGATACGGGGAGGATGTTTCTCCTGGCTGGAGAGTCAAGAACCAGGAGTCACAGTCTCAGAATAGGGGTTGGCATTTAATACTGAGATGAGGAGAAATTTCTTCTCTCAGAGGGTAGTGAATCTGTGGAATTCTCTACCCCAGAGAGCTGTAGATGCTCAGTCGTTGAGTATATTCAAGACAGAGATTGATAGATTTTTGAATATTAAGGGAATCAAGGAATATGGGGATAGTGCTGGAAAGTGTAATTACTGCAGTCGGACTTATCACTTTTCTTGATGATGGTCACGATTACGGTGTGTCTGAGATCCCCTGGCATGCTCTCCTCCTTCCAGATAAAAGAAATTAGATCATGTATTCGCACCAAAAGTGCTTCTCTGCCATATTTTAGTGCTTTGGTGGGGATTCCATGGATTCCTTAGGCCTTGTTGTTCTTCAGTTGTCAGATGGCCTTTTCTACCTTATGCCGAGCTGGGGTTGTGCTGAGATGGTGGCGGGTAGCGTGCTGTGGGATGGAGTCGAGGACACTCACGTCGAAGACAGAATCTCGGTTAAGGAGATGTTCAAAGTGCTCATTGATGAGTACCTCTCGTTCTTGGCCAGAAAAAGGGAAGGGCCTTGGGTGTTTGGGCCATAGGTGGTCTTGACCGCGCTAAAGAATCCTCGCCCGTCGTGGTTGTCGGCTAGTTGCTGGACCCCGTGTCAGGGTCAGCAAAGACACAGCCCTCTGGGGAGGCGTGATTGGCAGAGAGAGGGTAGGGAAAGCCAACTCCAGCAGTACCCTACTTCTGACAAAATGTCTAGAACTTGAACTCCTCATCACCAACACCCTGCTCCGCCAGAGGGACAAATACAAGGCATCATGGCAACACCCTCGCTCCAAACACTGGCATCTGCTCAACTATGTCATCATCCGAGCCAGGGATTGCAAGGATGTGCGCATCACCTGCGCCATGACAGGAGCTGACGACTGCTGGACGGACCATCGCCTAATCTGATCCAACATTGATATAAACATAGCCCCAAAGCAGAGTTAATGCAGGGACACTTAAAGACCCAGCTAAGAGAGCCCTATACAGCCAGCGCCTCACAGCTAATCTGGCGTGCCTTGATGACCCTGAGGCTGAATGCCCACAGCACTTGGTCTGCCCTCCAGGCCTCTATAACCAGTGCCTGTGAAGAGACTCTTGGTCACTCAACCAGAAAACACCAGGACTGATTTGATGAAAATGATCAGGAGATTCAAGAACTTATAGATCGTAAGCGCAGAGCATTTCTGAGCCTCAAGCAACAACCCAACTCGGGAGCTGCAAAGTAACGTTGCAGATGGCTCAAGGCTGACGTCCAACAAAAAACCCAGGACCTAAAAAACAGGTGGTGGATGGGGAAAGCACAGGAGATACAGCAACTGGCCGACAGCCACGATATGCGAGGATTCTCCATTGCAGTCAAGGCCACCTACGGTCCAAACTCCCAAGGCCCGACCCCACTCCTGGCCAAGAACGGGGAAACATTCATCAAGGACACCGAGGCTGTCAGGGCCCGCTGGAAGGAACACTTTGAAGATCTCATCAATCAAGACTCTGCCTTTGACTCGAGTGTTCTCAACTCCATCCCGCAGCAAGCGACCCACCACCACCTCAGTGAAACCCCAACGCTGCACGAGGTACACAAAGCCATAAAACAGCTCAAGAATAACAAGGCTATGGGTGCAGATGGAATTCCTGCTGAGGTGCTAAAGTATGGTGGAGAGGCGCTGTTGGCGCGGATACATGGCCTCATCTCTCTCAATTGGAGCGAGGAGAGCATGCCGGGAGATCTCAGAGATGCAGTGAACGTGATCATCTTTAAAAAGGGGGACAAGTCCGACTGCGGCAACTACAGGGGAATCTCCCTGCTATCAGCCACTGGGAAGGTTGTCGCTAGAGTTCTCCTCAACCGGCTCCTCCCTGTGGCCAAGCAGCTCCTCCCGGGATCACAGTGTGGATTTCGTCCCCTACGGGGCACAATGGACATGATCTTTGCAGCGTGACAGCTGCAGGAAAAATGCAGGGAGCAGCGCCAGCCCTTATACATGGTCTTTTTCGATCTTACAAAGGTCTTTGACACTGTCAACCGTTAGGGCTTATGGAGCATCGTCCTCCATTTTGGATTCCCCAAAAGTTTGTCAACATCCTTCGCCTGCTCTATGACAACATACAGGTTGTGATCCTTACCAACGGATCCATTACAGACCCAATCCACGTCCGGACCGGGGTCAAACAAAGCTGCGTCATCGCTCCAACTCTCTTCTCAATCTTCCTCACTGCCATGCTCCACCTCACAGTCATAGAAACATAGAAACATAGAAAATAGGTGCAGGAGTCGGCCATTCGGCCCTTCTAGCCTGCACCGCCATTCAATGAGTTCATGGCTGAACATGCAACTTCAGTACCCCATTCCTGCTTTCTTGCCATACCCCTTGATCCCCTTAGTAGTAAGGACTACATCTAACTCCTTTTTGAATATATTTAGTGAATTGGCCTCAACAACTTTCTGTGGTAGAGAATTCCACAGGTTCACCATTCTCTGGGTGAAGAAGTTTCTCCTCATCTCGGTCCTAAATGGCTTACCCCTTATCCTTAGACTGTGACCCCTGGTTCTGGACGTCCCCAACATTGTGAACATTCTTCCTGCATCTAACCTGTCTAAACCTGTCAGAATTTTAAACGTTTCTATAAGGTCCCCTCTCATTCTTCTGAACTCCAGTGAATACAAGCCCAGTTGATTCAGTCTTTCTTGATAGGTCAGTCCCGCCATCCCGGGAATCAGTCTGGTGAACCTTCGCTGCACTCCCTCAATAACAAGAATGTCCTTCCTCAGGTTAGGAGACCAAAACTGTACACAATACTCCAGGTGTGGCCTCACCAACGCCTTGTACAACTGTAGCAACACCTCCCTGCCCCTGTACTCAAATCCCCTCGCTATGAAGGCCAACATGCCATTTGCTTTCTTAACCGCCTGCTGTACTTGCATGCCAACCTTCAATGACTGATGTACCATGACACCCAGGTCTCGTTGCACCTCCCCTTTTCCTAATCTGTCACCATTCAGATAATAGTCTGTCTCTCTGTTTTTACCACCAAAGTGGACAACCTCACATTTATCCACATTATACTTCATCTGCCATGCATTTGCCCACTCACCTAAGCAATCCAAGTCGCTCTTCAGCCTCATAGCATCCTCCTCGCAGCTCACACTGTCACCTAACTTAGTGTCATCCGCAAATTTGGAGATACTATATTTAATCTCCTCGTCTAAATCATTAATATACATTTACTCCTACTCTTTGCTTCCTGTCTGACAACCATTTCTCAATCCATGTCAGCACACTACCCCCAATCCCATGTGCTTTAACTTTGCACATTAATCTCTTGTGTGGAACCTTGTCGAAAGCCTTCTGAAAGTCCAAATATACCACATCAAATGGTTCTCCCTTGTCCACTCTACTGGAAACATCCTCAAAAAATTCCAGAAGATTTGTCAAGCATGATTTCCCTTTCACAAATCCATGCTGACTTGGACCTATCATGTCACCTCTTTCCAAATGCGCTGCTATGACATCCTTAATAATTGATTCCATCATCTTACCCACTACCGATGTCAGGCTGACCGGTCTATAATTCCATGTTTTCTCTCTCCCTCCTTTTTTAAAAAGTGGGGTTACATTGGCTACCCTCCACTCGATAGGAACTGATCCAGAGTCAATGGAATGTTGGAAAATGACTGTTAATGCATCCGCTATTTCCAAGGCCACCTCCTTAAGTACTCTGGGATGCAGTCCATCAGGCCCTGGAGATTTATCGGCCTTCAATCCCATCAATTTCCCCAACACAATTTCCCGACTAATAAGGATTTCCCTCAGTTCCTCCTCCTTACTAGACCTTCTGACCCTTTTTATATCCGGAATGTTGTTAGTGTCCTCCTCAGTGAATACCGAAACAAAGTACTTGTTCAATTGGTCCGCCATTTCTTTGTTCCCGTTTATGACTTCCCCTGATTCTGACTGCAGGGGACCTACATTTGTCTTTACTAACCTTTTTCTCTTTACATATCTATAGAAACTTTTGCAATCCGTTCCCTGCAAGCTTCCTCTCGTACTCCATTTTCCCTGCCCTAATCAAACCCTTTGTCCTCCACTGCTGAGTTCTAAATTTCTCCCAGTCTCCGGGTTCGCTGCTATTTCTGGCCAATTTGTATGCCACTTCCTTGGCTTTAATACTATCCCTGATTTCCCTTGATAGCCACGGTTGAGCCACCTTCGCTTTTTTATTTTTATGCCAGACAGGAATGTACAATTGTTGTAGTTCATCCATGCGGTCTCTAAATGTCTGCCATTGCCCATCCACAGTCAACCCCTCAAGTATCATTCGCCAATCAATCCTAGCCAATTCACGCCTCATACCTTCAAAGTTACCCTTCTTTACGTTCTGGACCATGGTCTCTGAATTAACTGTTTCATTCTCCATCCTAATGCAGAATTCCACCATATTATGGTCACTCTTCCCCAAGGGGCCTCGCACAACGAGATTGCTAATTAATCCTCTCTCATTACACAACACCCAGTCTAAGATGGCCTCTCCCCTAGTTGGTTCCTCGACATATTGGTCTAGAAAACCATCCCTTATGCACTCCAGGAAATCCTCTTCCACCGTATTGCTTCCTGTTTGGTTAGCCCAATCTATGTGCATATTAAAGTCACCCATTATAACTGCTGCACCCTTATTGCATGCACCCACAATTTCCTGTTTGATGCCCTCCCCAACATCACTACTACTGTTTGGAGGTCTGTACACAACTCCCACTAACGTTTTTTGCCCTTTGGTGTTCTGCAGCTCTACCCATATAGATTCCACATCATTCAAGCTAATGTCATTCCTAATTATTGTATTAATCTCCTCTTTAACCAGCAATGCTACCCCACCTCCTTTTCCTTTTATTCTATCCTTCCTGAATGTTGAATACCCCTGGATGTTCAGTTCCCAGCCCTGATCATCCTGGAGCCACGTCTCCGTAATCCCAATCACATCATATTTGTTAACATCTATTTGCACAGTTAATTCATCCACCTTATTACAGATACTCCTTGCATTAAGACACAAAGCCTTCAGGCTTGTTTTTTTAACACCCTTTGTCCTTTTAGAATTTTGTTGTACAAAGTCAACAAGCTCCCAACTGGAGTGGAACTAAACTACAGAACCAGTGGGAGGCTGTTTAACCTACGATGCCTCCAGGCCAGGCCCAAGATCACCTCAACCTCTGTCGTTGAGCTGCAGTATGCTGACGATGCCTGCGTCTGCGCACATTCCGAGGCTGAACTCCAGGATATAGTCAATGTATTCACCGAGGCATATGAAATCATGGGCCTTACGCTTAACATCTGTAAAACAAAGGTCCTCCACCAGCCTGTCCTCGTGGCACAGCACTGCCCCCCAGTCGTCAAGATTCACGGCGCGGTCCTCGACAACATGGACCACTTCCTATACCTCGGGAGCCTCTTATCAACAAAAGCAGACATTGATGCGGAGATTCAACATTGCCTCCAGTGCGCCAGTGTAGCCTTCGGCCGCCTGAGGAAAAGAGTGTTTGAAGACCAGGCCCTCAAATCTACCACCAAGCTCATGGTCTACAGGGCTGTAGTAATACCCGCCCTCCTGTATGGATCAGAGGCATGGATGATGTACAGAAGACACCAAGTCGTTGGAGATATATCACCAACGATGTCTCCGCAAGATCCTGCAACGTCAGTGTGCTCGCCCAGGCTAACATCCCCAGCATTGAAGCATTGACCACACCCGATCAACTTCGCTGGGCAGGCCACATGGTTCACATGCCAGACACGAGACTCCCTGTGCAATTGCTCTATGCGGAGCTCCTTCACGGCAAATGTGGGCAGCGGAAATGTTACAAGGACACCCTCAAAGCCTCCCTGGTAAAGTACGACATCACCACTGACACCTGGGAGTCCCTGGCCAAAGACCGCCCTAGGTGGAGAAAGTGCATTTGGGAGGGTGTTGAGCTTTTCGAATCTCAACGCTGCGAGCGTGAAGAGGTCAGGCGCAGGCAGCGGAAGGAGCTTGCGACAAATCAGTCCCACCACCAGCCCCCCCCCCCCTTCCCCTGACGAATGTCTGTCCCACCTGTGACAGGGTCTGTGGCTCTCGTATCGGACTGTTCAGCCACCAAAGGACTCACTTTAGGAGTGGAAGCAAATCTTCCTCGATTCCGAGGGACTGCCTATGATGATGATGATGGACCCAGTGTGCGTTCACCCGCCATCTGTTCTTTAGTTCGCAAGTTTTTTGTTGGACTTCGGCCTTCAGACGTCTGTAGAGATGCTTTATTTCTCTCGAGTTGTTATGCTGTTTCCAGTTCAAGAAAGCCTTGCGTTCTCAATTTATTAGCTCCTGGATCTCCTGGTCGTTTTCGTCGTACCAGTCTTGGTGTTTCCTGGTCAAGTGACCGAGTGTCTCTTCACAGATGCGAAATATGGAGGCCTTGAGGGCAGACCCGGCACTGTGGACACTCTGCATCTCTGGATCACTGGGTGTCATCAGGTTGGTTGTGAGGCGCTGACTGAATCGGGCTTTCTTAGCAGCATCTTTGACTGCTTCAGCGTTGATTTTCCTGCGGCATTGTTTCTGTTGCGTCGCTGTTTTGGGGCTACGTCGATGGTGATGACAGAGCGGATTAAGCGGTGGTCCATCCAGCAGTTGTCAGCTCCTGCCATGTCACGGGTGATGCGCACGTCCTTTTGGTCCCTCGCTCGGATGATGATGTTGCCTAGCAGATGCCAGTGCTTGGAGTGAGGGTGTTGCCATGAAGTCTTATATTTGTCTTTCTGACGGAACAAGGTGTTAGTTATGACAAGGCTATGTTCTAATCATTTCGTCAGGAGGAGGGTACCATTGGAGTTGGTTTTCTCTACCTCCTCTCTGCTGATCACACCTCCGCAGAGGTCTGTGTCCTTTTCAACTTTGGCATTAAAGTCGCCAAGGAGGATCAGCTTGTCGCCCGTTGTGACTTGGGTCAGGCTGGTGTAGAATTCCTCTTTGGTCTCTTCTGTAGCTTCCAGTGTTGGAGCGTACGCACTGAAGACCGTAGTTCACTAGTTCCAGGCTAGGGTGAGCCGAAGAGTTATGGGGTGTTTATCCCACAAAGGGAGTCTCTGAGATGGTCAACTAGCTAATTTTATATGGCAAAGCCCAACATTATACTCCATCTGCCAAAGTTTTGCCCACTCACTTAGCCTGTCTATGTCCTTTTGCAGATTTTGTGTGTCCTCCTCACAAATTGCTTTTCCTCCCATCTTTGTATCGTTGGCAAACTTGGCTACGTTACACTCGGTCCCTTCCTCCAAGTCGTTAATATAGATTGTAGGTTAGCCAAACACGATCTTCGCTTAACAAATCTGTGCTGACTATCCCTAATTAATTCTTGCCTTTCCAAATGTAGATTTATCCTGTCTTTCAGAATTTTTTCCAATAATTTTCCCACCACTGAGGTTAGGTTGACAGGCCTGTAATTACTTGGCCTATCCCTTTCTCCCTTCTTAAACAAGGGTACTACATTAGCTGTAATTTTTTCTTTAATCAATACCGTGACCCCCCCCACCCTTTTTTACCCCCCTCTCTATCTTGTCTAAAAATCCTGTAACCAGGAATATTGATCTGCCAAACCTGCCCCTCTTTCAGCCATGTTTCTGTAATGGCTATAATGTCATACTCCCAAGTGTCTACCTGTGCTCTTAGCTCATCCGCCTTATTTGCTATACTCCTTGCATTAAAGTATATACCATTCAGCACAGGAAGACCTTCTTGCTTACTACTTACTAAACCTTGTTTCCTCTGTCTTACAGATTCATTTTCTAGATTCTTGCTATCCAATTTCTGCTTTACTTCTTTCCATTTTGAATTTGTTCTCAGGTTCTCAAGTTCCCAGGTTCAAGTCTGCGCCCTTTGGACTTAAGTGAGTGAAGATGAGAGCCGTACCAGGGGAAACGGCCAGGGTGAGAGAGAGTAATGGTTTTAATAGGGACTAGGGCATCAAAGGTGGTGGTGAGGGTGTGGTTGAGCAGATTGATAGCTGCAGAAATGTCGTGGTGAATGGAGGACCAAAGGTTGGACAGTTGAGATTTCATAAGTGCAGTTGTAAGAGAGTTGTTCCTAGAGGAGGACACAGATGGCAAGATCGAGGTGGTGGCCCTGAATGTGGGTTGGGGAGTTTACTTGAAGGGAGAGCTTAAGGGAGGACAGGAAGGTAGTGAACTCAGACGGGAGAGAGATGATGAATTGAGATGGAGGGTGAAATCACCGAGGGTGAGAAGTCGCTCAGTGCAGAAACTGAGGAGGAAAGTAGTGAGGAAATCTCGGCAAGAACATTTTTATGGTATTTTGATAGGCGGTATAGAACAAGAATTTTAAATGAGAGATGAGAGGGGTTGAACAAGGTGAGATGCTCAAAGAAGGAGAAAGTGCTGGAGGAGTAGAGGGGCAGACCAAGGTGTGATTTTGTGATGAGAACTACACCGCCACCACGACGGTCTGAGCGGGGCAAGTGGTGGAAGGTATAACCAGGCGGGGAGGCTTTATTTCAGGGTAAGGTGTCATCACCCCTCAGCCAGGTTTCCATTAGGGTCATGATACCGATCCAATCATCCACAACAAGCTCATGGATGGCAAGGGCCTTGTTCACAAGTGAACGGACATTCTGGACGGAGATGCAGAGAGGATTGGTGATGGCTGATCCACTGCCAGCATCCACCGGGTCAGCATTGGGAGGGGTGAGTTGGATGGGAAGGAGATTGACAAGATTGGCTCTCAGCGGGCGCACTGGGCAGGAAGGTTAACGAGAGAGTAGGATGGGAATTTGGGGTTGCAGCCCGTAAGGAGGCAGCGACGAGTGCCACAGTGGGAACTTCGGAGGATGCCAAGAGGGGCAGAGAGAGAAGCTGTAGGCTTATCTAAGAGGGTGTCAAGCCCTGAGAGAAAAAATTTCAGCAGAAAGCAAATAACACATTTGAAAAAAGGCTAAACTAAAAAAATCCTGACTAGCTCACTTACACTGGTACAAATTGAATGTGCAAAATGGGGATTTTTAAGATACTCCAGAAAAATCAAGTTGCTCCAAAAAAAAACGGAGCAACTCCTGGCCAATTCACTAAATATATTCAAAAAGGAGTTAGATGTAGTCCTTACTACTAGGGAGATCAAGGGGTATGGCAAGAAAGCAGAAATGGGGTACTGAAGTTGCATGTTCAGCCATTGAATGGCGGTGCAGGCTCGAAGGGCCGAATGGCCTACTCCTGCACCTATTTTCTATGTTTCTATGTAAATTTGCAACAGTAATTTTCCCCTTCAGTGCTCCTGGGGAATCAGTTTCCCAGGTATGGTTTAGAGGAAAATGTGGCAGCTAACTGTTATATTCGATCTCCACCTCCACTGCGCAGTCCCAGGATTTCCATTGGACTTCTCCAGCAGCTGTAAGTGGGCCTGTGCTTGTAGTAGATCTATCATTTGGATGATAATGAAGTGGGGGGGTGTACCAGGCTGTGCACTTCATTTTTCCATGGTTATTTTCAATAAGCGCCCCAGTGTGGGAGAGCCTGAAGAGAATTGGTGCAAAGACCTGCTCGAGACTCCCACAGGCCGAAGGGTCTGCAGGCTTCCCAGGGATAGACTGAACATTGTTCAGGCTAGTATAAAAATTCTTCCCCCTCCCTTGTGATCAGAAGGCCGCAGGGTTTTATTGTTGCAGCTCTCCAACAGCAACCAGAAGGTCCTGATGGTGATGGCCAGGAGCACAGCTGCGCTCTGATTTTCCTCTCAATCTTTTGGTACAAGAGCCAACTATGGGGTGAGCCTGTATTTGGAGTTTGCCCGAACCATGTAAATGAAGGGCAGAAAAATCACCAGATCCTCAGTACTGACAGATGCAGCCTATCTCAGGTGTGTCATGCCTGTAACAACAACAACTTGTATTTATATAGCATCTTTAACATAGTCGAGCGCCCCAAGGCACTTCACAAGAGTATTATGCAATAAAGATTTGGCAGTTATTTGACATTTGTAAGTTACCCACTGACCAAAACTAGCCCCACACTGCCATACAATATAATTCTGTTATCACTGCTTGCAGTCTTGTTAACAATTTAATAAATGTGCACTTTTGTGTTTGATTGGAATGAATGGTAAACAGGGAGGAAGAGGAAAATTTATACCCCAGCGACTTGTGGGTATTAAAACAATAGTGCAAAATCAATAAATCATTAATGAAACGTAAAGCATTGACAACCTTATAAGATATATTTATTGAGATTTCACATTTTCTGTTCGCTATAACTCATCTCTAATCTTAAAATGAATGGTACACTTCAGTGATAGACACATAATAGTGCAGCAATCTGCTCCTCACACAGTTGCTCTATAAGCCTCAATGACCATTTCAAATGCCTGGTCTGCATCTAACTGATGGATATAAGTAATTGCCTCATTTCCTAGTTCACTGTTATATCATTATTTGTCTTTTTCCAGCATCATTAGTTTAATAATTATTGTCCCTTACATCATTGATTATGTAATTTGTTGCCTTTTACTGGAAAGTTGCTCCGGAATTTCCAGAATACATTAAATACAATGGTGGCTTTATAAATGTCACTGAGAGGAAATTGATGCTCAATAACCTTGGACTAAATCGTAAACAAAATATAATCATGTAAATAATCAGAAAAAAACTGATCCTAAATGGATCAGTCTGCAGTACCTACTTATATGCACAGCAGCTAAATCCTGTCTTACACTAAGGGCTAGATTTTACACTTCTGTGCAGATCGCCCATAAATGGGCGTTATTTCCGGCGTGGGCAGTAAAATGGGTTTCAAGATCGTCTCAATTTTTGAAATTGGGCGTTACCACGAACAATATGTAATGGGCATTAGCGTTAAATCTCTCTGACCTACTGCCGTAAAGTGTTGCCTTCCTTAGCAACAGCATGGCAACGCTCGATTCCCGCGATTCAGGAGGTCAGAGATCATCATTACATGCGCAGAAGAGGAGACAGAGAGCGAGGGAGCAGAGAGGGACTGAAAGCGTGTGTGGGTGTGATATGTGCTTGTTTGACTGTTGTGGGAGGCACGAGAGAGATTCACCAGCAGCAAAAGCCTACTAAGCACCAAGAACATAGTTGGCACCGAGTTTTTGTCCAACAAATAATATATAACATGGAAGGGATGGAGATGGCCCTGGAGCTGGTAGCCAGGAACACTGGTGGCAGAGGGCTCCCAGTGGTCCCGGAGCGCGGCACTGCACCCCAAGGTGCTGCACCCCCTTTGCCAATGGCACATGAGAGCCAGGAGCAACATCTTGCTTCTGGCTCGGAGCACATTCCCACCTCGGGACCATTCTCTCCCGTATCCGTCCAAGCAGCAGTTCGGCCGTCATCCCCCTCAACCCCCTCCCCTCCCCCACCAGTGAAGCAGTGCCTGAGGAGCTCCTCGGCCAGGCGGCTTGGACTGAGGAGGGGAAGGGGAAGGGGTAGAGGTGGGGATGAGAAGTGGGGGAGGGGCAGTGTATACAGAAATACTTATGATTTCAGATAAATGTTCGGTTTAAATGTTTTTTATTTAACAAAACCTTGTTGTGCATTGGTTCAGATAGCTGCACCGTTACACACTGGTGATTCCTTACCATCAAGGAGTATAATTACACTTAACTTCAATCAACTTAAATTTTAACTGTCACCAAGGTGATGCCCACCATTGATGTATGACCTGCACTCCCAGCAGTGTGTCAGCCTTGTAAATACCACCAACGTTCTTTCAGGCAAAGTGCTCATTTATGAGCTCCTGACGTAAGAGTCTTGCAGCTATGATGCCACCCCGGGCCCTTTCATGCGGTTTACAGGTGGGCGGGGGTATGGCTTCAGTGTCAGCCTGATTGTCTGGCCTGATGTCAGCGTCGTCCTCCTCATTCTCCTCTTCCTCTATCTGCTGAGGTGGACTATCAGACCCTTCTGGCAATTCTTGTCCCCTCCTGATAGCTAAGGTGTGCAGCATGGAGCACACCACCACGAATTGAGCTACCTGCTAATGATGGTATTGGAGCTCGCCTCCTGAGTGGTCCAGGCATCTAAAGTGCTGCTTAAGCACTCCAGTGGTTTTCTCCACGATATTGCGAGTGGCTCTGTGGCTCTCGTTATATCGCTTCTCGGCTTCTGTGTGGGTGTCGCGCAGGGGGTTCATCAGCCAGGTAGCGAGGCCATATCCTTTGTCACCAAGCATCCAGCATTGACCTTGTGGCTGATTGTTAAACAAGTCAGATATAGTGCTCTCACGCAGGATGTGAACATCATATGGATGCTGCCTGGAAATTTAGCATTCATTGCTCAGTTGTGAGCAAGTGTTGCACTGATGCAAGCATGACTCCAAGTCCGAGTCAATACCGGGCCGCCAAACATGCGACCTGGCAATTGCCTTCATCATGACAATGCCTGTGTAGGTCGCGTATAAACGTTTCCCCACCTTTTTTTGGCGAAACCACGCGATTACCCCATAAGAGACATAAGAACATAAGAATTAGGAACAGGAGTAGGCCATCTAGCCCCTCGAGCCTGCTCCGCCATTCAACAAGATCATGGCTGATCTGGTCGTGGACTCAGCTGGATGGACATTTCATCTTTGCGTCGGTGAAACGGCTTAATTTCATCTTGCATTTTCCCGGGAACAGCCGGCCAGTTCCCATTTAGGACGCAACTCTTTACTAATGATAGCACAGGATCCTGGCTGGCGAGCTGTGACGGGTGACCCCTCACTCTCAAAAGTATCCATGATCAGTTGCAAGTCTGCGGGCTGCACCATTTCAACCCCAGTGGTGGGTAATGGTAGCCGGCTGAGAGCATTGGCACAGTTTTCAGTGCCTGGTCTGTGGTGGATAACATAGTCATAAGCGGATAATGTTAGTGTCCATCTTTGGAAACGGGACAAAGCATTGGTATTTATACCTTTGGTCTCTGAAAACAGCAAAATGAGTGGTTTGTGGTCAGTTTCAAGCTCAAACCGATGTCCAAATAGGTATCAGTGCATTTTCTTAACCCCATATACACATGCTAATGCCTCATTCTTGACATACAATAGGTTATCTCAGCCTTAGACAGACTTCTAGATGTGTATACAACCGGTTGGAGGTTGCCCGATACATTGGCTTGCTGAAACACACAGCTGACCCCGTACGATGAAGCTTCACACGCTGGCACTAAACATTTACATGGGTCATAGTGTACAAGTAACTTATTTGAACATAGCAGATTCCTGGCCTTCTCAAAGGCTGTGTCTTAAGATTTGCCCCAAACCCAGTTGTCATCCTTAAGTAGCAACATGTGCAAAGGCTCTAACAATGTGCTCAACCCAGGTAGAAAGTTAGAGAAATAGTTGAGGAGTCCCAGGAATGAACGCAGCTCCGTCACATTCTGTGGTCTGGGTGCATTTTTGATGGCCTCTGTCTTTGAGTCCATGGGCCTGATGCCGTGTGCTGCAATCTTTCTCCCCAAAAATTCGCCTTCTGGTGCCAGTAAAACACACTTGGAGCATTTCAGCCTGAGTCCCACTCTATCTAGGCAACTTGGAACCTCTTCCAGGTTGTGTAGATGTTCGATGGTGTCACGACCAGTGATCAGGATGTCGTCTTGAAACACAACGGTGCGCGGAACAGATTTCAGCAAACTCTCCATGTTTCTCTAGAAAATGGCTGCAGCCGACGAATCCCGAAAGGGCACCTGTGGTATATAAACAGCCCTTTGTGTGTGTTGATGCATGCCAGTCTTTTTGAAGATTCAGCCAGCTCCTGTAGTTATGTAGACGGAGGTTAGGTCCAATTTGGTGAACGACTTCTCCCCCGCTAACATTGCGAATAGGTCATCAGCCTTGGGCAGCGGGTACTGGTCCTGTAGTGAGACGTGGTTAATTGTTATCTTGTAGTCTCCGCAGATTTACACTGTGCCATTGCTTTTCAACACCGGAACAATTGGACTGGCCTACTCATTGAACTCGACTGGCGATATGATTCCTTCGCATTGGTGTCTGTCCAGTTCGATCTCGACTTTCTCCCTCATCATGTACGGAACTGCCCGAGCCTTGTGATGGATGGGCTGTGCATCGGGGCCTAGATGGATCTGTACATTGGCGCCTGTGAAGTTGCCGATGCCTGGTTCGAATAGCGAGGGAAACTTGCTCAGCACTTGAGCACATGAGGCACCATCCACTGAAGATAGTGCTTTGATGTCATTCCAATTCCATCTAATCTTTTCTAGCCAGCTTCTGCCGAACAGCATTAGGCCATTGCCTGGAACAATTCACAATGATAGGTCATGCACAGCTCCATCATACGATACCTTCACTGCTGCACTTCCAATCACTGGTATGAGCTCTTTGGCGTAGGTATGTAGCTTTGCATTAATCGGGCTCAGTTTGGGCCTTTGTGCTTTATTGCCCCACAGTTTCTCGAAAGCCTTCTGGCTCATTATTGACTGACTCGCACCCGTGTCCAACTCCATGGATACTGGAACTCCATTTAATTTGACTTTCAGCATTATAGCAGGGCTCTTGGTGGTGAAGATATGTACCCCATACACTCCTTCTTTGGGTTGAGTTGCCTGTGTTGCGTGATCTGCGCTGGATCGATCATCCTCTGCCATGTGGTATGTCGCAGCACGTTTGCACATTCGCTGGAGGTGCCCCATCGTTGTGCAGCCTTTGCACACGTAGTGCTTGAATCGACATTGATTGGCCTGCTGATTACCCCCGCAGCACCAACACAGTGCTAATAGATTCACATTCACCCCCGATGGCGGACTCTGAGTCATCACAGGTCTTGCAGCCACAGATGTATAGGCCCTGCCGTATGCAGTTCGGCCTGCTAGCGATGTCATTTTATGCACAGTACTTGCCGGTGAGCTTCGATGTTTAGAAGATATCTGTTTGGTGTTATCATCTGTGGTTATGCATGTCTGGGCGATCGCGATGGCCCTGCTCAGGTCTAGGGTTTCGGCAATCAGCAGCTTTCGAAGAATGACCTCGTGGCTGATGCCCAGCATGAAAAAGTCCCGCAGCATTTGCCCCAACGCAGCTGCAGAATCGCAAGGTCTTGCGAGGCATCTCAGGGGCGACATAATTTGCCATGTCCTGGTGCGATGGTGCGTGTAAAAACGGTATCTGGCCATGAGGATACTTTCCTTTGGCTTGAGGTGGTCCTGAACCAGCGTGCACAACTCTGTATATTCCTTCTCCATTGGTTTTGTTGGTGTGAGCAGACTCTTGATGGAGTTGTATATTTTAGACCCACAGACGGTGAGGAGAACTGCCCTGCGCTTGGCCTCGTTAGTGTCTTCTTCCAGCTCATTGGCCACGAAGTACTGGTTGAGATGCTCGACGAAGGCTTCCCAATCATCACCGTCTATGAATCTCTCTAATATTCCAATGGCAGCCATGGTTGCGTGAAGGTTCGTATTCTGTTACTCGTCGCCAATTGTTGTGTATAGAAAAACTCCACGAGGCTGAGTCGTGTGAGCTAAACTTAGTGTGACCTTAGACTTCTTTATTACAACTCCAGAGTGCCTAAACAACATGGCAGCCAACCTTTTATACTGGCCCTGCACATGTGTTCAGGTGACCATTAGGACTCCAAAAGTCGCGTCCTCTGGTGGCAAGTATTACATAGTTACATACATAACATTAGTTATAACCAAATTGCATTTTAAAATTGTTAGATGTAAAAAAGCAAAGAGAAGACAGAAATTAAAAGGTGAGGGGACAGACAATAAAACAACACAGTACTGTACCAGCTCTGGTTGATCTGATTTGAGCTATTTTTGATTTCTATGAGAACAGGACAGAATTAAAAATAAAATACTACTTTAAATTCTTTTCATTGAATGAGTGCTTGTGATGCAATTGCAAATTCCATTTATCATTGAGTTCAATGAGCATTGTTTACTGTAGTAAATATAATGGTCATTATTGCCCATACTTGTTCGGTGGCATATGTTACATTTTGGAATTTTTGCTGACCATTTTTCAAGAAAAGATTTGGGAAAAGAGTTACTTTTAAATGATGAGTTTTAAGGAAAGTATATTCACATGTTAAAAAAAAGGGGCAGAGGACAGGTGGTTAAAATAATAATGAGCTAAGCTTTGATGTTGTTTCCCCATACTGTAAATAATAAGTGATTCAATGGCCTGAATTGACATCGATAAGCACCTCACACCCATTGTGTTTGGAAGTTTCTAGTCCCAGGTGCTCAGCAGGGTTGGTCTGGCAAGCCTTCCCTTCTACCTGTGAACACAGGGAGTTAACAACAGAGACAGAGATACAGACAGCCAAACAGATCCAGCAGAGGCTGATAAATCAGTGAGGTTTTGAAAACCGAAAGCTCTGGCCAGACTCAGAAGGGGAAGGCAGAAGGTTAGGTAGGAGTTATTTTGTTTAAGATGTGGGGAAATGTGATGTGCTCATTATTTTGTATTATTATGTGGAGATGCATTGTACTGATTAAGTGAGTCTGACTATAAATGTTGCTTTGTGTATTCACTAGCTGTGAAATAAAACAGTTTACTTATTCGATCAGGCCAACGTCCCCAGCATCGAAGCACTAACCACATTTGACCAGCTCCATTGAGCGGGCCACATTGTCCGCATGCCGGACACAAAACTCCCAAAGCAAGCGCTCTACTCAGAACTCCTACATGGCAAGCGAGCCCCAGGTGGGCAGAGGAAACATTTCAAGTCACCCTCAAAGCCTCCTTGATAAAGTGCAACATCCTCACCTGGCCAAAGACCGCCCTAAGTGGAGGAAGAGCATCCAGGAAGGCAATGAGTACCTCGAGTCTCATCACCGACAGCATGCAGAAAACAAGCGTAGGCAGCGGAAGGAGCGTGCGGCAAACCAGACTCCATACCCACCTTTCCTCCAACGACTGTCTGTCCCACCAGCGACAGAGACTGTAATTCCCGTATTGGACTATTCAGTCACCTGAGAACTCACTTTTGGAGTGGAAGCAAGTCTTCCTCGATTTTGAGGGACTGTCTATGATGATGACTTATTTGTATCTGGCCTCATCTTACCAAGTGTTTCTTGGTCTGTCTTTGAAAAGACTGAAGAAGCACTCATGTGAATGATAAAATATCTAATTCAAATCACCCCTGGGCTATACTATTATATAGTTAGCTATTGGGTAGTACAGACACACCCTTAAACATAAGTGCTGCTGTATGCAAGATAATATCAAAGGCAAGAACTTAAACACATGACTATAATTGTTGTGTATGGAGAGAGAGTCAGACTGAACACTGTGAGCTCAAAGTAAAGTGTGACCTTAGTCTTTTATTGCAGGTCTCCAGAGTGCCTCTCCAACCTGTGAGGCCTCCTTAAATATCTGTGCTCCCAAGGGATTATGGGATCCCTTGGGACTCCAGGAGATGAGCCCTCTGGTGGCTGTACAGAGTAAATACAAGTATACATATATAACAACACTCCCCTCCAAAGTCAATAGTGTCACTATTTACAATGTGAGTCGATCTGGGGCCATTCTTGCCCTGGTTAATCGTCTCGGTGTGAAAGCTGGTGTTGTTGAATTATTTGTTGGGCCCTTGCTGGGCTGCTGTGCAGCTGGCCTTGCTGGGCTGCCTGGTGTGCTGGGCCCTGCTGGGCTGCTGTGGATGATGGGTTCTGCTTCGTGGTCAACCATGGTGCCGGTTGCCACTGGTGTGTATGTTGGGGGATCAAAAAAGGTACGGTCCAAGATAGGTTGCTCAGGACAGTCCGTGAATCTGAGTTTGATTTAGTCCAAGTGTTTCTGGTGAATGAGTCCATTTGAAAGTTTGACCCGAAACACCCTGCTCCCCTCTTTGGCCATGACAGTGCCAGGAAGCCACTTGGGACCTTGTCCATAATTTAATATAAATACAGGATCATTGATTTCAATCTCGCATGACACATTTGTGCTATCACGGTATGCACTTTGTTGAAGCCGCCTGCTCTCTACCTGTTCTTGTAGATCAGGGTGAACTAACTAGAGCCTTGTCTTAAGTGCTCTTTTCATGAGCAGTTCAGCAGGTGGGATCTCAGTGAGTGAGTGAGGTCTCGTGCAGTAGCTATACAGGTCATGAATTCTTTGAACTCAGCACTGATAAAACATGGCCAGTTGTCGCTCACCAGGACATGTGTGTGGCAAACATGGCCCGCAGGCTTTCAGTAGTGGCAGCGGATGTGCTAGCCGACATTATCTCACATTCAATCCACTTGGAGTACGCGTCTACAACCACAAAGAACATTTTACCCAAGAACGGGCCTGCATAGTCGATGTGTACCCTAGACCACAGTTTGGAGGGCCAAGACCATAAACTTAGCGCCGCCTCCCTGGGTACATTGCTTAACTGTGAGCATGTAGTACATCTGTGAACGCAGGACTCTAAGTCTGCATCGATACCGGGTCACCAAACGTGGGATCTGGCTATCGCTTTCATCATTACGATGCCTGGGTGGATACTGTAGAGGTCATTGATGAAGGTGTCTCAGCCCTTCTTGGGGACTACTACTTGATTGCCCCACAGAAGGCAGTCTGTCTGTATAGACATTTCATCTTTGCACTGCTGGAACGGCTTTATCTCTTCCTGCATTTCCACTGGGACACTGGACACAGCTTTTGACTAGAGATAATAAGGGGTGCTGGCTTGTCCAGGTTTTGATCTGCCGGGCAGTGACAGGTGATTGCTTACTCTGCTGGCTGCGCCATTTCCACCCCCGTGGTGGGCAATGGCAGCCAACTGAGAGCATCGCGGCAATTTTCTGTGCCTGGCCTGTAGCGGATGGCGTAGTTGTATGCGGACAACGTGAGCGCCCATCTCTGGATGCTGGCCGATGCGTTGGTATTTATCCCTTTACTCTCGGAGAACAGGGATATAAGTGGCTTATGGTCAGTTTCCAATTCGAATTTTAGCCCAAACAGGTAATGATGCATTTTCTTTACCCCATAGACACACGCTAACGCTTCTTTCTCAATCATGCTGCAGGCTCTCTCAGCCTTAGACAGACTCCTGGATGCAGAAGCAGCCAGTTGCAGTTTCCCAAAATCATTAGCTTGTTGCAATACACACCCGACGCCATATGACGACGCATCACATGCTAGTACCAAACGCTTACATGGATCATACAACAGAAGCAATTTGTTTGAGCATAACAATTTTCTCGCTTTAACAAAGGCATTTTCTTGGCTTTTGCTCGAAACCCATTCATCCCATTTTCGTAGTAAGACATGCAGTGGTTCAAACAGTGTGCTGAGATCCAGTAAGAAGTTATCAAAGTAGTTCAGGAGTCCCAGAAACGACCGCAGCTCCATTACGTTCTGTGGCCTCCGTGCGTTCTCGATTGCCTCCGTCTTTGCGTTGGTGGGCCTGATGCCAACCGCCACAATCCTCCTTCCCAGGAACTCCACTTCAGGCGCGAGGAAAACATACTTCGAGCGTTTTAACCTGAGCCCCAAGCAGTTGTGTCGACTAAGAACCTCCTCCAGGTTCTGCAGATGCTCGACTGTGTTCCAACCTGTGACCAAGATGTCATCCTGGAAGATCATGGTGTGCGGGACCAACTTCAGTAAGCTTTCCATGTTTCTCTGGAATATTGCCACTGCTGATCGGATTCCAAACGGGCGTCTGTTATAAACAAAAAGACCTTTGTGCGTGTTGATGCCTTCGATAATTCCTCCATGTAGGCTGAAGTCAGATCCAGCTTTGTGAATGACTTTCCTCCCACCAGTATTGCAAAGAGGTCATCGGCCTTTGATAGTGGGTATTGGTCCTGCAGGGAGAAACGATTGATGGTTACTTTGTAATCGCCACAGATTCTGACAGTGCCTTGAGGACTGAGACAATAGGACTGGTCCACTCGTTGAACTAGATCGGGGAAATTATGCCCTGTCTTTGCAGTTGGTCTAGCTCGATCTCTACCCTTTCTCTCATCATGTATGGTACTGCTCTCACCTTGTGATGGATGGGTCACGCCCCCGGAATTCGGTGGATCTTCACCTTTGCTCCTTGGAATTTCCCGATGCCTGGTTCGAACAGCGAAGGAAATTTGTTCAAGACCTGGGCATACGAAGTGTCATCAGCGGGCGATAGCACTTGGACGTCGTCCCAGTTCCAGCGTATCTTTCCCAGCCAGCTCTTGCTGAGCAGCGTGGGACCATCGCCCGGTACCACCTAGAGTGTTAGCTTGTGCACCGCTCCATCGTAGGAGACCTTTACAGTAGCACTGCCGATTACAGGAATCAGTTCTTTCGTGTAAGTTCTTAGTTTCGTGCGAACTCGAGTTAAGACTGGCTTTGAGGCCTTGTTGCACCACAATCTTTTGAAAGTCTTTTTGCCCATGATGGACTGGCTTGCGCCCGTGTCCAGCTCCATTGACACTGGGAGTCCATTTAGTTCAACATTCAGCATTATCGGGGGACAACTTCTGGTGAATGTGTGCACCCCATGTACCTCTGCCTCGATCTGAGGCTCTGGGTCGTCGTGATCCTCCATCGATCTGTCCTCCTCTGCAACATGGTGGTTTGCAGGTTTAACAGGCTTTGCAGCTCGCCTGCACACTCGTTGGACGTGTCCCATTGTTCCACAGCCCTTGCAAACGTACTCTTTGAATCGGCATGAATGGAAACAACGATCTCCCACACAGCGCCAACAAGGTGTTAATGGCCTTGCATTCATCACCCTTGATGGTGGACTCTGAGACATCTGCGGACGTGTAGCTGCAGGTATGTGTGACCTGCCCTGTATGTTACGATTCAAAAACAACATCACTTTGTTCACAGTACTTGTAGCAGCACTTGTGTGCTGAGAGATTTGCTTCGTATTGTCACTGGTGGCAATGAATGCCTGGGCTATCACTATGGCCTTACTCAAGGTTGGAGTCTCTGCAGTCAAAAGTTTGCGAAGTGTGGTTTTGTGGCTAATGCCAAGTACGAAAAAGTCTCTGAGTATGTGCTCCAAATGTCCTTCAAATTCGCAATGTCCTGCAAGGCGTCTTAGCTCGGCGACATAACTTGCCACTTCCTGGCCTTCAGACCTTTTGTAGGTGTAGAACCGGTACCTCGCCATCAGAACGCTTTCCTTCGGGTTCAAATGCTCTCGGAGCAGTATGCACAAATTGTCATACGATTTCTTCGTAGGTTTCGCTGGAGTGAGCAGATTCTTCATGAGGCCATATGTTGGTGCCCCACAGACGGTGAGGAGGATCGCCCTTCGTTTGGCAGTGCTCTCTTCCCCATCTAGCTCGTTGGCCATGAAGTATTGGTCGAGTTGCTCCACAAAAGTTTCCCAATCATCTTCCTCCGAGAATTTCTCCAGGATGCCCACTGTTCTCTGCATCTTTGGGTTCACTATCTGTATCTCGTTGCCAGTTGTTGTGTATGGAGAAAGAGTCAGACTGAACATTGTGAGCTCAAAGTAAAGTGTGACCTTAGTCCTTTATTGCAGGTCTCCAGAGAGACTCTCCAACCTGTGAGGCCTCCTTAAATACCTGTGCTCCCAAGGGATTATGGGATCCCTTGGGACTCCAGGGGATGAGCCCTCTGGTGGCTGTACAGAGTAAATACAAGTATACATATATAACAATAATGTCTTAAGAAAACAACCTAGTCACTTTTATAGTTAGTTGATATGACCATTGATTTCTTTGCTGCAAAAGCAATATTTTGTGTTTCAATGACATTCTTGAGGTAATGCATTGGGGGAGGGCTATACAAGGCAAGGGAATACACAATAAATGGTCAGAAACTGAGAAGTGTAGAGGAACAAAGGGACCTTGGAGTGCATGTCCACAGATCTCTGACGGTAGCAGGCCAGGTAGATAAGGTGGTTAAGAAGGCATGCAGAATACTTGCCTTTATTAGCTGAGGCATAGAATATAAGAGCAGGGAGGTTAGGCTTGAACTGTATAAAACACTAGTTAGGCCACAGCTAGAGTACTGCATGCAGTTCTTGTCACCACATTACAGGAAAGATGTGATTGCACCAGAGAGGGTACAGAGGAGATTTACGAGGATGTTGCCTGGACAGGAGATCTTTAACTATGAGGAAAGATTCAATAGGCTGGGGTAGTTTTCTTTGGAAGAGAGGAGGGGAAACCTTACTGAGGTGTATAAAATTATGAGAGGCCTAGGTAGAATGGATAGGAAGGACCTATTTCCCTTAACAAAGGGGTCAACAACCAGGGGGCATAGATTTAATGTAATTGCTGGGAGGTTTAAAGGGGATTTGAGGGGAATTCTTTTCACCCAGAGGGTGATGGGGGTCTGAAACTCACTGCCTGAAAGGATGGTAGAGGCAGAAACCCTCACCGCATATAAAAAGTATTTGGTTATGCACTTGAAGTGCCATAAACTACAAGGCTACGGACCAAAAGCTGGAAAGTGGGATTAGGCTGGATAGCTCTGTCGGCCAGCACAGACATGATAGGCCGAAATGGCCTCCTTCCGTGCTGTAAATTTCTACGGGCTGGATTTTACGCTTTTCGGTTTTCGGGGCGAAAACTGAGGCGGGGCGGGAAAGTTACTGGCCTTGAATAGTTTGCGCTTTGGTAAGGAAGTTTCGGCATCTGGGCCTTGCATCAGGGGGCGCAGAGCGAAGGGAGCCATTGTACATTTTTCTTGGCGCAAGGATGGGAAACTCGCAAACTAAACTGCTGAGCCGTGTGCACTCCCAGAGGGGTCTGGGGGAGGAGGAGGGGGGGAAAACCTTAAAAAAAATCATTAAAGCATTCCCAAAACATTGCCCACGCCAGCACAACACAAATCACAAAAAAAATTAAAAGAGCACCTGCACTTACCTTTGGAGTCCTTTACCTTCCTCTGCGCTGCTGGCTATGCTGGACCACAAAGATGGTCATTGTGGGCGCACTTCCAGGCAGACGGATTGGACAAAAGTCCAATGAGAGGTGTTGCACACCCGGCACAGCTCTTCCCGGTGGTGCTGCTCAGCGCCGCCACAAAACCCAACCGGAGGATCGCGACGGGGCACAGGAGACCTGAATGTCGCCTTTCATGGTGCTCCGGGGCGAAACCCGGATCGCAAAAGACCAGAAAATCCAGAAAATTGGTGCTCATATAATAACATGTATTGGTAATTTGTTTGCTGGTTACTGATTCTTTATTTTTATGAACCCTCCCTCGAGAGTCAAATTTGAAACAATTAGCATTGATCAATCCACAGTGATTCATTGCTTCATTCGGAATATAATGTTTGAGCCAATCAGGTGCAAGTGTGACAGATATCTTGCAGGTATGACATTCTATGTGTGACGGAAACTTTCCCATTCACAATGGAGGTATGCTAGATGCAAGACTTTTAATTACATAGGTAGGTACACAAAAGGCATTATTTTAATGTGAACATCCTTCCTCGCTAACACATTTTTTTATGATACACATATCTTAAAGCTCATACATATATATGTATCATGAAATTTCAACTTCAGCCTGAGACCAGCGGAACTCCTAAGGAAATGGGCAGACGATTTGGTTACATTAGGTTTTTGTTGTTTCAGCCTGTATGGGATGGAATTTTGTATGCCTCATACAATGCAAATGATGGGCTAGGATAGAACATGAGTAACATGCCTTCCCTAAATAGTGATAACCTAATTATAATTAGTGGCTTTGATATTAAAGAGATCGAAATTGTACACAAGCTAAAAGGATGATAAACAAATAAATCAGCAGGGACAGATGATATTTATTTCAGAGTACTGAGATATAAGGGAGGAAACTTGTGAGGCAACGATGGTGATTATGAGCAAGTTAATAGACATTGGGCTAATACCATTAGACTAGGAGCAAATTAACTTGATGCTATTTTCAAAAAGGTGACAGCTTCAAATGTAAAGTAAAAGCTCCCACCTTAGAGAGATATCTCCCTCAGCCACAAGCTATTCCTCACTGCATTTCCACAACAGATTCAGTATGCTGCAAGTCTCCATCTAGTCTGACCACTGATAGATCGTTTCTACTTCACCTGCTATCTATTCCATCAGCATGGGTGTGCTTTATACTCTCTCACCTTGGTCCACGGAATCCCACCATGATCAGCCCTAACACCATCAGGACCAGGCACACCAGCAGCACCAACGACAACACCAACCTTCTCCACAATCACCTGATGCTGCACAGGACAGAGGGCATCAGCACCCGACCACATTGCTGCCTGTGAGGCCAGGGATGGTCTCACCATAACCAGATTTACTTCACTTGACCCTGTACACCCTGGCTGCCACATGATATGCCAAGTTGGCACCACCCCACACCAACACCATAAAGCTTCCCTACAATGTCGACGCCATTCCTTTCACACTCATCAGCATTGCGGGGGTACCGTTATGTCTCACCATTCATTGCAACTCAGTAAGTCACTTCCAAAGGTGCATGCACATCTGTTCAAGGACTCAAAGTGTTGAAAATAAAGGTTTCAATGTTTGACAGCACATTAACAGAAACTTTACATGAACATTACATGAACACCCAAGTACCTCCCTTTGTGTGTTGTTAGTTGGTATGAGTGGACTAGGATGAGGGTGAGTGTGTGGGGTGGCTAGTGAGATGGGGATATGATAATGTAGATAGAGAGGGATGGGTGAAGGTGCAAGGTAAGTTGGTGTGAGTAAGGATGTGCAGGAGTCATCTTCCTCTCATCTCATCTTAGGCAGTCCCTCGCAGTCGAGGATGACTTGCTTCCACACTAAAAATGAGTTCTCATGTGACTGATGAGTCCTACGCAGGATCGACAGTCTCTGTCACAGGTGAGGCAGACGGTGGTTGAAGAAACAGGTGGGTGAGGTGCCTGGGTTGCCGTGCACTCCTTCCACTGTCGACGCTTGGCTTCAGCTTGCTCCCGGCGAAGAGACTCGAGATGTTCGGTGCCTTCCCGGATGCTTTTCCTCCACTTTGTGCGGACTTGGGCCAGGGATTCCCAGATGTCGGTGGGGATGTTGCACTTTTTGAGAGTGTTCTTGAAGCATTTCCTCTGCCCACCTGGGGGTCGCTTGCCGTGTCAGAGCTCCGAGTAGTGTGCTTATTTTGGAAGTCTCGTATCGGGCATGCGGACGTCGTGGCCCGCCAACGGAGTTGATTGAGCGTAGTCAGTGCTTTGATGCTGGGGATGTTGGCCTGAGTGAGAACGCTGACATTGGTGTGCTTATCCTGCCGATGGATTTGCAGGATCTTGCAGAGGCAGCGTTGGTGGTACTCCTCCAGTGCTTTGAGGTGCCTGTTGTACATAGTCCATGTCTCTGAACCATATAGGAGGGCAGGTATCACTACTGCTCTGTAGACCATGAGCTTCGTGCCGTGTTTGAGGTCCTCAAACACTCTCTTCCTCAGGCGACTGAAGGCCGCATTGGCTCAATGAAGGTGGTGTTGGGCTTCGTCATTGACGTCTGCCCTTGTTGACAATAGGCTCCCAATGTATGGAAAATGGTCATGTTGTCCAAGGCCTTGTTGTGGATTTTGATAATTGGGGTGTAGTGCCGCGTAGCGGGGGCAGGTTGGTAGAGGACCTTTGTCTTATGGATGTTTAGTGTAAGGCCTATGCTCTCGTATGCTTTGGTGAAGGTGTTGACGATGGCTTGGAGTTCGGCCTCCAAGCGTGCGCAGAAGCAAACATCGTCTACATACTGTAAGTCAATGACAGAGGATAGGATGACCTTGGATCTGGCCTTGAGGCGGCGAAGGTTGAACAATTTCCCGTTTGTTCTGTAGATTAGCTCCACTCCAGCGGGGAGCTTACTGAGGGTGAGATGCAGCATTGCAGCAAGGAGTAGGGTAGGGAAAGCAGAGTGATGAGGTTCTGATGAGAGGCACAGCAGGATGAGGTCAAGTGTGGCTTTGTACTAACATTTCATGATCTACTGAGATCACTGAGACGTTTGCTTCACTGCACCCAGGTCCTCCTGACCACATCCCGGCTTGTGCCCCCTTCTGCAATGTGCAACCAGGCTGTGTTGATTTCCTAGGGCGGTCTCTTCTGCCCATTGGAAGGGAAGAGGACCTCCCTGTGTGCTCACTCCCTCCATAAGCATATGGAGGGAGTCATGGGAGAGCCTGGGTGCAACCCTGTGCCTATGTGCAGTGTTTGTCAGTGTTTGCAGCACCTCAATGCTGCAGAACACTGACATCACAAATTTCAAAATAAATTTGGACATGGTCCCTTTAAGGAAATTGGCTGATGATGCATCATCAAATGATGTCACCAGACCCGCTTCCTTTAATTGGCTGGAAAATGCGCTGGGCGAGCTTAACAAGCCCAAGGGAAATTCATTTCACAGGGCGCAATGGAGCCAGCAGCGGGTCGGGACCCACTATCGATGTCGCCCGCCACGAACCCACTGAAGTGAGCAAAATTCCAGTCATAGATTCAGAAAGTCAATAAAAATTCATTGAATTTGAAGATGGGAACAATCTAGGATGGGCAGCAATCTTATATGGACAAGTGTAAGGTACTGTACATAGGAGGATAAATAGTTGACATACTGCTGTTGAAATCCTGCTGTGCATAAAATCAAAAGAAATCTAGGGGTTTTAGTAGATTCAATACTCAACATGTCCAACCAGAGCAGTGATCAATAAAGCAAAGAGAATCCTGAACTATATAGCCAAACAGCAGAGGTGAAGTCAGAGTAAGTCATTCTCAAATTGTATAGTGTGGTGATCAGACCACAACTGAAGTGCTGTGCCCAGGTCTGGTCTTCAAGATACAAAGGAGACATTCAAATGCTGGGGGCAGTGCACAGAAGGCTGATCCCAAGTGTCACGAGATTTGAGTTATGAAGAAAGTCTGGAGAATCATGGGGGGTGAAATTGTCCTTGGCGCCGGTAACTTTCTGGGGCCGGAACTTTTATCGCCCGGACGTTTGCAGAGGTAGAGAGGGGCGGGGCTGAGAATGGCTGTAATTGGTGAAAAGGGTTATTAATTCAAATGCTGGGGGATGGGAAGTTTATTGAGGTCACAAGGATAGAAGAGCATGACATAGGGCTAGACTTTCGGCTTCATTGTCGGTGATTTTCTCGCCGTTACAGCTGGTTTTCCGCCCGGCGAGAGTTTCCACGTAAGTTTTTGCCTTGGTATCGCCCACATCTGTAGTCGCCCACCAGGACCAAACCGACCATGTGCAACGCCGAGAACAACCGCCGACGTCCAGATCGCCAAGAGACCCGCCCTGTAAAAGCTGCTTAAACAGGGCAGTAAGGGGGGACCCTGCAAAGAAAGGTTAGTTAAAGGTTCTTTAATTATTTTTTTTAAATTTTAAAACAGTGATTAGGGTTAAAACTGTCTTGGGAATGCTTTGTACGTTACTTTTTTTTTAATGACATTTTTTTTTAGTTTTCCCCCCTCCCTAGGCCCAACCGCAGCCTCGGGCTAAATTTTACTACTTACCCGCCGAGAAAACTGCTGACAATGAGTATGCAACGCCCATTTTCTTGCCGGGCGATTAGTTTTACTTACTTTAAACTTTAAAATGGAAATTTATGCCAGCTTTTTTCGCTGAACGTTAGTGGTTCTTCTCAGCGGGCAATCGGGCATTGAGGGCCTTTTGGGAAAGTCTGGCCCTATGTGTGGTGTAAGATGCTGGCATGCACCCTCCATTCTTCCAACTCTGACCTGCTTTGCAGTCCCCCTTCAGCCGCACCTTTGGTAGCAAAACTTTTTCCTTCTCAGTCCGAGACTCTGGAATGTTTCGCTAACCTTCTCCTATGTCCCGCTCCTGACGCAGAATTGGGCCATATGCCCTTCAAAGGAAGCGGAATGCTGTCTCTGGCGTTCCACTTCCTTTGAAGGGTGCTCCCGGAGCAGTAGCATGGCGCTGAGTCGAGCGCTATGCGGAGCAGGCCAGCGCTACGCAGAAGCTCCACGTAGCGTTAATGCTCTACAACGCCCTTCCTTTCCCATTGAAGGGGAGGGATGCTGCATACTCTGCATGGCCCTTTGGTGGCCGCTACTGGGTCACTAGGGACGCGTGAGACTGGGCAAACAGCCTAGCACCCAAGACAGAGTGTCGGCTGCCCAGTCCTTGCTGGGGCCGCCATTGTCAGGACAATCCAAGAGTCGGCCGACAAATAGAGATGGTGGCCCGGGGCGCTAAAGGCCTCCCCTGTAAAGAATGAGAGGTGATTTCCCTCCATGAGGCTGGCACCTATATTTTGCTGGAGGATGTCCTTCAGAGCCACCAGATGATGACTTCAACATCTCAGTTATGTAATCATATTGAGTGGTGCCCAAGTACCACCTTGCAGCGAGTGTTGGAAGTTCAGCAGGTGTCATCAAGACTCCTTCATGGCTAAGTAGGTAAATGCATTGTCATGATGTGGTACAGAGTCATACAGACCAGAAGAATTAACGCAACCTGGTTGGAGACACCAGCAACAACACCGGGGATAAAAGGAGTCAACCACCGCAGGGAGCAGCGTGAGCCGTCTTGAGAAGGCGACAAAATCGAAGTGTGACATCACTGGAATACAGGTAGCTGATTGGCTGCGCCACTCAGAGCGTGGTCAAGACCGGGAACAAGGTTAGGAGGAGCAGCGAGGTCGAGCGGGGTCCACAGGAGCGAGGTCGAGGCCCAGCAACAAGGTTGAGACCCAAGAGCGAAGTTGGGACCCAGGAGCGAGGTCAAGGCCCAGGAGCGAGGATGAGGCCCAGGAGAGAGGTCGAGGCCCAGGAAAGAGGTCGAGGCCCAGGAGCGAGGTCGGGACCCAGCAGCGAGGTCGGGACCCAGGAGCGAGGTCGGGACCCAGGAGCGAGGATGAGCCCAGGAGTGAGGTCAGAACCCAGAAGAGAGGTCAGAACCCAGGAGCGAGGTCGGGACCCAGGAATGAGGACGAGCCTAAGAGCGAGGTGGGAATCCAGGAGCGAGGATGAGCCCAGGAGCGAAGTCGGGATCCAGGAGGGAGGTCGGGACCCAGCAGCGAGGTCGGGACCCATCAGCAAGGTTGGGACCCAGAAGCGAGGTCAGGACCCAGGAGCGAGGACGAGCCCAGGAGTGAGGTCAGAATCCAGAAGAGAGGTCAGGACCCAGGAGCGAGGACAAGCCCTGGAGCGAGGTGGGGACCCAGGAGCGAGGTCGGGACCCAGAAGGGAGGTGGGGACCCAGGAGCGAGGTCGACATCCAGGAGCGAGGACGAGCCCAAGAGCGAGGTGGGGACCCAGGAGCGAGGTGGGGACCCAGGAGCGAGGTCAGGACCCAGGAGGGAGGTCGGGACCCAGGAGGGAGGTGGGGACCCAGGAGCGAGGTCGGGACCCAGGAGCGAGAAGGAGCCCAGCAGCGAGGTCGGGTCCCAGGAGCGAGGTCGGGACCCAGGAGCGAGGTGGGGACCCAGGAGCGAGGACGAGCCCAGGAGCGAGGACGAGCCCAGCAGCGAGGTCGGGACCCAGGAGCGAAGTCGGGACCCAGCAGCGAGGTCGGGACCCAGGAGCGAGGTCGGGACCCAGGAGCGAAGTCGGGACCCAGCAGCGAGGTCGGGACCAGGAGCGAGGTCGGGACCCAGGAGCGAGGTCGGGACCCAGCAGCGAGGTCGGGACCCAGCAGCGAGGTTGGGACCCAGGAGCGAGGTTGGGACCCAGGAGCGAAGTCGGGACCCAGCAGCGAGGTCGGGACCCAGCAGCGAGGTCGGGACCCAGCAGCGAGGTCGGGACCCAGCAGCGAGGTTGGGACCCAGGAGCGAGGTTGGGACCCAGGAGCGAAGTCGGGACCCAGCAGCGAGGTCGGGACCAGGAGCGAGGTTGGGACCCAGGAGTGAGGATGAGCCCAGGAGCGAGGTCGGGACCCAGGAGCGAGGTCGGGACCCAGGAGGGAGGTCGGGACCCAGGAGCGAAGTCAGGACCCAGCAGCGAGGTCGGGACCCAGCAGCGAGGTTGGGACCCAGGAGTGAGGACGAGCCCAGGAGCGAGGTCGGGACCCAGGAGCGAGGTCGGGACACAGCTCCGAGGTCGGGACCCAGGAGCGAGGTCGGGACCCAGGAGCGAAGTCGGGACCCAGCAGCGAGGTTGGGACCCAGGAGCGAGGTTGGGACCCAGGAGCGAGGTCGGGACCCAGGAGTGAGGACGAGCCCAGGAGTGAGGTCAGAACCCAGAAGAGAGGTCAGGACCCAGGAGCGAGGTCGGGACCCAGGAACGAGGTCGGGACCCAGCAGCGAAGTTGGGACCCAGGAGCGAGGTCAAGGCCCAGGAGCGAGGTCGAGGCCCAGGAGAGAGGTCGAGGCCCAGGAGCGAGGTCGGGACCCAGCAGCGAGGTCGGGACCCAGCAGCGAGGTCGGGACCCAGGAGCGAGGATGAGCCCAGGAGTGAGGTCAGAACCCAGAAGAGAGGTCAGGACCCAGGAGCGAGGTCGGGACCCAGGAACGAGGACGAGCCTAAGAGCGAAGTCGGGATCCAGGAGGGAGGTCGGGACCCAGCAGCGAGGTCGGGACCCAGCAGCAAGGTTGGGACCCAGAAGCGAGGTCAGGACCCAGGAGCGAGGACGAGCCCAGGAGTGAGGTCAGAATCCAGAAGAGAGGTCAGGACCCAGGAGCGAGGACAAGCCCAGGAGCGAGGTGGGGACCCAGGAGCGAGGTCGGGACCCAGGAGGGAGGTGGGGACCCAGGAGGGAGGTGGGGACCCAGGAGCGAGGTGGGGGACCCAGGAGCGAGGTGGGGACCCAGGAGCGAGGTCGGGACCCAGGAGGGAGGTGGGGACCCAGGAGCGAGGTCGGGACCCAGGAGCGAGAAGGAGCCCAGCAGCGAGGTCGGGATCCAGGAGCGAGGTCGGGACCCAGGAGCGAGGTGGGGACCCAGGAGCGAGGACGAGCCCAGGAGCGAGGTCGGGACCCAGGAGCGAAGTCAGGACCCAGCAGCGAGGTCGGGACCCAGGAGCGAGGTTGGGACCCAGGAGCGAGGACGAGCCCAGCAGCGAGGTCGGGACCCAGGAGCGAAGTCGGGACCCAGCAGCGAGGTGGGGACCCAGGAGCGAGGTTGGGACCCAGGAGCGAGATCGGGACCCAGGAGCGAGGTGGGGACCCAGGAGCGAGGACGACCCCAGGAGCGAGGTCGGGACCCAGGAGCGAGGACGAGCCCAGCAGCGAGGTCGGGACCCAGGAGCGAAGTCGGGACCCAGCAGCGAGGACGAGCCCAGGAGCGAGGTTGGGACCCAGGAGCGAGGTTGGGACCCAGGAGCGAAGTCGGGACCCAGCAGCGAGGTCGGGACCCAGGAGCGAGGTTGGGACCCAGGAGCGAGGTTGAGGCCCAGGAGCGAGGTCGGGACCCAGGAGTGAGGACGAGCCCAGGACTGAGGTCAGAACCCAGCAGCAAGGTCGGGACCCAGGAGGGAGGTCAGGACCCAGGAGTGAGGACGAGCCCAGGAGCGAGGTCGGGACCCAGGAGCGAGGTCGGGACCCAGGAGAGAGGACGAGCCCAGGAGCGAGGTCGGGACCCAGGAGCGAGGTCGGGACCCAGGAGCGAGGTCGGGACCCAGGAGCGAGGTCGGGACCCAGGAGCGAGGTCGGGACCCAGGAGCGAGGTCGGGACCCAGCAGCGAGGTCGGGACCCAGCAGCGAGGTCGGGACCCAGGAGCGAGGTCGGGACCCAGCAGCGAGGTCGGGACCCAGGAGCGAGGATGAGTCCAGGAGTGAGGTCAGAACCCAGAAGAGAGGTCAGGACCCAGGAGCGAGGTCGGGACCCAGGAACGAGGACGAGCCTAAGAGCGAAGTCGGGATCCAGGAG
Source organism: Pristiophorus japonicus (assembly GCF_044704955.1). Taxonomy (NCBI): domain Eukaryota; kingdom Metazoa; phylum Chordata; class Chondrichthyes; family Pristiophoridae; genus Pristiophorus; species Pristiophorus japonicus. Next base: position 320,118,993 of record NC_091978.1, on the reverse strand, counting down.
GGAGGTCGGGACCCAGCAGCGAGGTCGGGACCCAGCAGCAAGGTTGGGACCCAGAAGCGAGGTCAGGACCCAGGAGCGAGGACGAGCCCAGGAGTGAGGTCAGAATCCAGAAGAGAGGTCAGGACCCAGGAGCGAGGACAAGCCCAGGAGCGAGGTGGGGACCCAGGAGCGAGGTCGGGACCCAGAAGAGAGGTGGGGACCCAGGAGCGAGGACGAGCCCAAGAGCGAGGTGGGGACCCAGGAGCAAGGACGAGCCCAGGAGCGAGGTGGGGACCCAGGAGGGAGGTGGGGACCCAGGAGCGAGGTGGGGGACCCAGGAGCGAGGTGGGGACCCAGGAGCGAGGTCGGGACCCAGGAGGGAGGTGGGGACCCAGGAGCGAGGTCGGGACCCAGGAGCGAGAAGGAGCCCAGCAGCGAGGTCGGGATCCAGGAGCGAGGTCGGGACCCAGGAGCGAGGTGGGGACCCAGGAGCGAGGACGAGCCCAGGAGCGAGGTCGGGACCCAGGAGCGAAGTCAGGACCCAGCAGCGAGGTCGGGACCCAGGAGCGAGGTTGGGACCCAGGAGCGAGGACGAGCCCAGCAGCGAGGTCGGGACCCAGGAGCGAAGTCGGGACCCAGCAGCGAGGTGGGGACCCAGGAGCGAGGTTGGGACCCAGGAGCGAGATCGGGACCCAGGAGCGAGGTGGGGACCCAGGAGCGAGGACGACCCCAGGAGCGAGGTCGGGACCCAGGAGCGAGGACGAGCCCAGCAGCGAGGTCGGGACCCAGGAGCGAAGTCGGGACCCAGCAGCGAGGACGAGCCCAGGAGCGAGGTTGGGACCCAGGAGCGAGGTTGGGACCCAGGAGCGAAGTCGGGACCCAGCAGCGAGGTCGGGACCCAGGAGCGAGGTTGGGACCCAGGAGCGAGGTTGAGGCCCAGGAGCGAGGTCGGGACCCAGGAGTGAGGACGAGCCCAGGACTGAGGTCAGAACCCAGCAGCAAGGTCGGGACCCAGGAGGGAGGTCAGGACCCAGGAGTGAGGACGAGCCCAGGAGCGAGGTCGGGACCCAGGAGCGAGGTCGGGACCCAGGAGAGAGGACGAGCCCAGGAGCGAGGTCGGGACCCAGGAGCGAGGTCGGGACCCAGGAGCGAGGTCGGGACCCAGGAGCGAGGTCGGGACCCAGGAGCGAGGTCGGGACCCAGCAGCGAGGTCGGGACCCAGCAGCGAGGTCGGGACCCAGGAGCGAGGTCGGGACCCAGGAGGGAGGTGGGGACCCAGGAGCGAGGACGAGCCCAGGAGCGAGGTGGGGACCCAGGAGCGAGGTGGCGACCCAGGAGCGAGGTCGGGACCCAGGAGCGAGGTTGGGACCCAGGAACGAGGTTGGGACCCAGCAGCGAGGTTGGGACCCAGGAGCAAGGTCGGGACCCAGCAGCGAGGTCGGGACCCAGCAGCGAGGTCGGGACCCAGCAGCGAGGTCGGGACCCAGGAGCGAGGTCGGGACCCAGGAGCGAGGTGGGGACCCAGGAGCGAGGTGGGGACCCAGGAGGGAGGTGGGGACCCAGGAGCGAGGTCGGGACCCAGGAGGGAGGTGGGGACCCAGGAGCGAGGTCGGGACCCAGGAGGGAGGTGGGGACCCAGGAGCGAGGTCGGGATCCAGGAGCGAGAAGGAGCCCAGCAGCGAGGTCGGGATCCAGGAGCGAGGTCGGGACCCAGGAGCGAGGTGGGGACCCAGGAGCGAGGACGAGCCCAGGAGCGAGGACGAGCCCAGGAGCGAGGTCGGGACCCAGGAGCGAGGTCGGGACCCAGGAGCGAGGTCGGGACCCAGGAGCGAGGTTGGGACCCAGGAGCGAGGACGAGCCCAGCAGCAAGGTCGGGACCCAGGAGCGAAGTCGGGACCCAGCAGCGAGGTGGGGACCCAGGAGCGAGGTTGGGACCCAGGAGCGAGATCGGGACCCAGGAGCGAGGTGGGGACCCAGGAGCGAGGACGACCCCAGGAGCGAGGTCGGGACCCAGGAGCGAGGACGAGCCCAGCAGCGAGGTCGGGACCCAGGAGCGAAGTCGGGACCCAGCAGCGAGGACGAGCCCAGGAGCGAGGTTGGGACCCAGGAGCGAGGTTGGGACCCAGGAGCGAAGTCGGGACCCAGCAGCGAGGTCGGGACCCAGGAGCGAGGTTGGGACCCAGGAGCGAGGTTGAGGCCCAGGAGCGAGGTCGGGACCCAGGAGTGAGGACGAGCCCAGGACTGAGGTCAGAACCCAGCAGCAAGGTCGGGACCCAGGAGGGAGGTCAGGACCCAGGAGTGAGGACGAGCCCAGGAGCGAGGTCGGGACCCAGGAGCGAGGTCGGGACCCAGGAGAGAGGACGAGCCCAGGAGCGAGGTCGGGACCCAGGAGCGAGGTCGGGACCCAGGAGCGAGGTCGGGACCCAGGAGCGAGGTCGGGACCCAGGAGCGAGGTCGGGACCCAGGAGCGAGGTCGGGACCCAGCAGCGAGGTCGGGACCCAGCAGCGAGGTCGGGACCCAGGAGCGAGGTCGGGACCCAGGAGGGAGGTGGGGACCCAGGAGCGAGGACGAGCCCAGGAGCGAGGTGGGGACCCAGGAGCGAGGTGGCGACCCAGGAGCGAGGTCGGGACCCAGGAGCGAGGTTGGGACCCAGGAACGAGGTTGGGACCCAGCAGCGAGGTTGGGACCCAGGAGCAAGGTCGGGACCCAGCAGCGAGGTCGGGACCCAGCAGCGAGGTCGGGACCCAGCAGCGAGGTCGGGACCCAGGAGCGAGGTCGGGACCCAGGAGCGAGGTCGGGACCCAGGAGCGAGGTGGGGACCCAGGAGCGAGGTGGGGACCCAGGAGGGAGGTGGGGACCCAGGAGCGAGGTCGGGACCCAGGAGGGAGGTGGGGACCCAGGAGCGAGGTCGGGACCCAGGAGGGAGGTGGGGACCCAGGAGCGAGGTCGGGATCCAGGAGCGAGAAGGAGCCCAGCAGCGAGGTCGGGATCCAGGAGCGAGGTCGGGACCCAGGAGCGAGGTGGGGACCCAGGAGCGAGGACGAGCCCAGGAGCGAGGACGAGCCCAGGAGCGAGGTCGGGACCCAGGAGCGAGGTCGGGACCCAGGAGCGAGGTCGGGACCCAGGAGCGAGGTTGGGACCCAGGAGCGAGGACGAGCCCAGCAGCAAGGTCGGGACCCAGGAGCGAAGTCGGGACCCAGCAGCGAGGTTGGGACCCAGGAGCGAGGTTGGGACCCAGGAGCGAGGTCGGGACCCAGGAGCGAGGTGGGGACCCAGGAGCGAGGACGGGACCCAGGAGCAAGGTCGGGACCCAGGAGCGAAGTCGGGACCCAGCAGCGAGGTCGGGACCCAGGAGCGAGGTCGGGACCCAGGAGCGAGGTGGGGACCCAGGAGCGAGGTCGGGACCCAGGAGCGAGGTCGGGACCCAGGAGCGAGGTCGGGACCCAGGAGCGAGGACGGGACCCAGCAGCGAAGACGGGACCCAGGAGTGAGGTCGGGTCCCAGGAGCAAGGTCGGGACCCAGGAGCGAAGTCGGGACCCAGGAGCGAGGTCGGGACCCAGGAGGGAGGTGGGGATCCAGGAGCGAGGTCGAGCCCAGGAGCGAGGTCGGGACCCAGGAGCGAGGTTGAGGCCCAGGAACGAGGTCGGGACCCAGGAGCGAGGTCGGGACCCAGCAGCGAGGTTGGGACCCAGCAGCGAGGTCGGGACCCAGGAGCGAGGTCGGGACCCAGGAGCGAGGTTGGGACCCAGGAGCGAGGTCGGGACCCAGGAGCGAGGTCGGGACCCAGGAGGGAGGTTGGGACCCAGCAGCGAGGTTGGGACCCAGGAGCGAGGTTGGGACCCAGCAGCGAAGTCGGGACCCAGGAGCGAGGTCGGGACCCAGGAGGGAGGTGGGGATCCAGGAGCGAGGTCGAGCCCAGGAGCGAGGTCGGGACCCAGGAGCGAGGTTGAGGCCCAGGAACGAGGTCGGGACCCAGGAGCGAGGTCGGGACCCAGCAGCGAGGTTGGGACCCAGCAGCGAGGTCGGGACCCAGGAGCGAGGTCGGGACCCTGGAGCGAGGTTGGGACCCAGGAGCGAGGTCGGGACCCAGGAGCGAGGTCGGGACCCAGGAGGGAGGTTGGGACCCAGCAGCGAGGTTGGGACCCAGGAGCGAGGTTGGGACCCAGCAGCGAGGTAGGGACCCAGCAGCGAGGTCGGGACCCAGCAGCGAGGTCGGGACCCAGCAGCGAGGTCGGGACCCAGCAGCGAGGTCGGGACCCAGCAGCGAGGTCGGGACCCAGGAGCGAGGTCGGGACCCAGGAGCGAGGTTGGGACCCAGGAGCGAGGTCGGGACCCAGGAGCGAGGTCGGGACCCAGGAGGGAGGTGGGGACCCAGGAGCGAAGACGAGCCCAGGAGCGAGGTGGGGACCCAGGCGCGAGGTGGGGACCCATGAGCGAGGTCGGGACCCAGGAGCGAGGTTGGGACCCAGGAGCGAAGTCGGGACCCAGGAGCGAGGTCGGGACCCAGGAGCGAGGTTGGGACCCAGGAGCGAGGTCTGGACCCAGGAGCAAGGTCGGGACCCAGGAGCGAGGTCGGGACCCAGGAGCGAGGTCGGGACCCAGGAGCGAGGTCGGGACCCAGGAGCGAAGTCGGGACCCAGGAGCGAGGTCGGGACCCAGGAGCGAGGTCGAGACCCAGGAGTGAGGTCGAGCCAGGAGCGAGGTCGGGACCCAGCAGCGAGGTTGAGGCCCAGGAGCGAGGTCGGGACCCAGGAGCGAGGTTGAGGCCCAGGAGCGAGGTCGGGACCCAGGAGCGAGGTTGAGGCCCAGGAGCGAGGTCGGGACCCAGGAGCGAGGTCGGGACCCAGGAGCGAGGTCGGGACCCAGGAGCGAGGTCGGGACCCAGGAGCGAGGTCGGGACCCAGGAGCGAGGTCGGGGCCCAGGAGCGAGGACGGGACCCAGCAGCGAAGACGGGACCCAGGAGTGAGGTCGGGTCCCAGGAGCAAGGTCGGGACCCAGGAGCGAAGTCGGGACCCAGGAGCGAGGTCGGGACCCAGGAGGGAGGTGGGGATCCAGGAGCGAGGTCGAGCCCAGGAGCGAGGTCGGGACCCAGGAGCGAGGTTGAGGCCCAGGAACGAGGTCGGGACCCAGGAGCGAGGTCGGGACCCAGCAGCGAGGTTGGGACCCAGCAGCGAGGTCGGGACCCAGGAGCGAGGTCGGGACCCAGGAGCGAGGTTGGGACCCAGGAGCGAGGTCGGGACCCAGGAGCGAGGTCGGGACCCAGGAGGGAGGTTGGGACCCAGCAGCGAGGTTGGGACCCAGGAGCGAGGTTGGGACCCAGCAGCGAGGTAGGGACCCAGCAGCGAGGTCGGGACCCAGCAGCGAGGTCGGGACCCAGCAGCGAGGTCGGGACCCAGCAGCGAGGTCGGGACCCAGCAGCGAGGTCGGGACCCAGCAGCGAGGTTGGGACCCAGGAGCGAGGTCGGGACCCAGGAGCGAGGTCGGGACCCAGGAGCGAGGTTGGGACCCAGGAGCGAGGTCGGGACCCAGGAGCGAGGTCGGGACCCAGGAGGGAGGTGGGGACCCAGGAGCGAAGACGAGCCCAGGAGCGAGGTGGGGACCCAGGCGCGAGGTGGGGACCCATGAGCGAGGTCGGGACCCAGGAGCGAGGTTGGGACCCAGGAGCGAAGTCGGGACCCAGGAGCGAGGTTGGGACCCAGGAGCGAGGTTGGGACCCAGGAGCGAGGTCTGGACCCAGGAGCAAGGTCGGGACCCAGGAGCGAGGTCGGGACCCAGGAGCGAGGTCGGGACCCAGGAGCGAGGTCGGGACCCAGGAGCGAGGTCGGGACCCAGGAGCGAAGTCGGGACCCAGGAGCGAGGTCGGGACCCAGGAGCGAGGTCGGGACCCAGGAGCGAGGTCGGGACCCAGGAGCGAGGTCGGGAGCCAGGAGCGAAGTCGGGACCCAGCAGCGAGGTCGGGACCCAGGAGCGAGGTTGAGACCCTGGAGCGAGGTTGAGACCCAGGAGTGAGGTCGGGACCCAGCAGCGAGGTTGAGGCCCAGGAGCGAGGTCGAGCCAGGAGCGAGGTCGGGACCCAGCAGCGAGGTTGAGGCCCAGGAGCGAGGTCGAGCCAGGAGCGAGGTCGGGACCCAGCAGCGAGGTTGAGGCCCAGGAGCGAGGTCGGGACCCAGGAGCGAGGTTGAGGCCCAGGAGCGAGGTCGGGACCCAGGAGCGAGGTTGAGGCCCAGGAGCGAGGTCGGGACCCAGGAGCGAGGTCGGGACCCAGGAGCGAGGTCGGGACCCAGGAGCGAGGTTGGGACCCAGGAGCGAGGTCGGGACCCAGGAGCGAGGTCGGGACCCAGGAGCGAGGTCGGGACCCAGCAGCGAAGTCGGGACCCAGCAGCGAGGTCGGGACCCAGCAGCGAGATCGGGACCCAGCAGCGAGGTCGGGACCCAGGAGCGAGGTTGGGACCCAGGAGCGAGGGTGAGACCCAGGAGCGAGGTAGGGACCCAGGAGCGAGGTCGGGACCCAGCAGCGAGGTCGGGACCCAGGAGCGAGGTTGAGACCCTGGAGCGAGGTTGGGACCCAGGAGCGAGGTCGGGACCCAGCAGCGAGGTCGGGACCCAGGAGCGAGGTTGAGACCCTGGAGCGAGGTTGGGACCCAGGAGCGAAGTCGGGACCCAGCAGCGAGGTCGGGACCCAGGAGCGAGGTTGAGACCCAGGAGTGAGGTCGGGACCCAGCAGCGAGGTTGAGGCCCAGGAGCGAGGTCGGGACCCAGCAGCGAGGTTGAGGCCGAGGAGTGGTGCAGCATGGACCAGCAGTGGGGTCGTGGCCCAGGGAAGCTGCAGCACGGGCCATCAGCGAGGTCAGGAGGACGAACACTGCACCTTATGAAACCCAGGGAGAGATGACCTGCAGGAAAGAAGGAGGAAGACAGTAGGATTATGCTTGTATGTGTGTGTACTAAGCCACTGGACCAAGACCTTGCTCTGTCAAGCCCGTGTGGTAGCTGGTGTGCAACGGCCACCCCACGATAAAATAATTCACGCACAGGCATCTTCCACCCTTTAAAATGAAGTTCGGGACCTGGAACGTCAGGACCCTCATGGACAACCCCAACAGCGACAGACCGGAAAGCCGTATTGCTATCGTTGCCCGGGAGCTCAGACGTTTTGACATAGACATCGGCGCCCTAAGCGAGACTCGGCGGGCAGGGGAAGGCCAGCTCAAGGAACAAGGTGATGGTTACACCTTCTTCTGGAAAGGCAAACCAGAAGAAGAACGCCGCCTCCTTGGGGTGGGCTTCGCCATAAAAAATGAGCTAGTTGTGTGTCTCAGAGACTCCCCCTGCGGAACAAACGAATGCCCCATGACTCTTCGGCTCACCCTAGCCTGGAACCAGTGTGCTCTGCTCATCAGTGCGTACGCCCCAACACTGGAAGCTACAGAGGAGACCAAAGAGAATTCTACTCCAGCCTTGAACAATCTCTGTCCTGAGTCCCAACCAGTGACAAGCTGATCCTCTTTGGCAACTTCAATGGCAGAGTTGGAAAGGACACAGACCTCTGGGGAGGTATGATCGGCAGAGAAGGGGTAGGGAAAACCAACTCCAACAGTACCCTCCTCCTGACAAAATGCTTAGAACATAGCCTTGTCATAACGAACGCCTTGTTCCGTCAGAGAGACAAGTACAAGGCTTCATGGCAACACCCTCGCTCCAAACACTGGCATCTGCTAGACTATGTCATCGTCTGAGCGAGGAACAAGGATGTCCACATCACCTGCGCCATGACAGGCGCTGACGACTGCTGGATGGACCATAGCCTAATTCGCTCTGTCACTTCCATCAATGTAGCCCTAAAACAGCGGCGGCAACTGAAACAATGCCGCAAAAAATCAATGCTGGAGCACTCAAAGACCCTGTTAAGAAAACTCTATTCAGCCAGCGCCTCACAACCAACCTGACAACTCCCAGTGATCCGGAGATGCAGAATGTCCACAGCACTTGGTCTGCCTTCAAGGCCTCCATAATTAGCACCTGTGAAGAACACCAAGTCTGGTTCAACGAGAACAACCAGGAGATCCAGTAGCTAATAAGCCGCAAGTGCAAGGCGTTCTTGAACTGGAAACAGCAATGCTACTCGAGAGCAAGAAAGCAACTCTATAGATGTCTGAAGGCCGAAGTCCAACAAAAAAATCGCGACCTAAAGAACAGATGGTGGGTGGAGAAAGTGCAGGAGATCCAGCAGCTAGCCGACAACCATGACATGCGTGGATACTTTAGCGCAGTCAAGGCCACCTACGGCCCAAACATCCAAGGTCCTACCCCACTGCAGGCCAAGAATTGAGAGGTAACCATCAAGGACAGAGAGGCAGTCAGTGCCTGCTGGAAGGAGCATTTCGAAGATCTCCTTAACCGAGACTCTGCTTCGACGTGAGTGTCCTCGACTCCATCTCGCAGCATGCCACCCGCCACCATCTCAACACAACACCAGCCCGGCATGAAGTTGAAAAGGCCACCCGACAACTGAAGAACAACAAGGCCTCAGGAGCAGATGGAATCCCCGCCGAGGCACTAAAGCATGGGGGGAAGCACTATTGGCACGAATACATGAACTCAATTCACTTATTTGGAAGGAGGACAGCATGCCAGGGCATCTCAAAGACTCTGTAATCGTGACCACCTTCAAGAAAAGTGACAAGTACGATTGCGGTAATTACAAAGGAGTTTCCCTGCTGTCTACCACAGGGAAAGCCATCGCAAGAATCCTCCTCAGTCGCCTTCTCACAGTGGCTGAATAGCTCCTCCCAGAGTCACAATGCGGATTCTGCCCACTAAGGAGCACAATGAACATGATCTTCACACCAACCTCTGAACATGGCCTTCTTTGACCTCACAAAGACCTTCGACACTGTCAACCATGAGGGATTATAGGGTGTTCTCCTCAAATTCCGCTGCCCTCAAAAGTTTGTCACCATCCTCCACCTGCTTCACGATGACATGCAAACCGTGATCCTGACCAATGGATCCATCACAGGCCCAATTCATGTACGGACTGGGGTCAAGCAAGGCTATGTCATCGCACCAACACTCTTCTCGATCATTCTTGCTGCAATGCTCCATCTCACCTTCGGTAAGCTCCCCGCTGGAGTGGAGCTAATCTACAGAACAAACAGGAAACTGTTCAACCTCCACCGCCTCCAGGCCAGATCCAAGGTCGTCCCATCCTCTGTCATTGAATTACAGTATGCAGACGACGCCTGCATCTGCGCACACTCAGAGGCACAAACCATCATCAACAACTTCACCGAAGCCTAAGACAAAGGTCCTCTACCAACCTGCCCCCGCCACACAGTACTGCCTTCCCGATTATCAAAATCCACGACGAGGCCTTGGACAATGTGGATCATTTTCGATACTTCGGGAGCCTACTGTCAACAAGGGCAGATGTCGATGACAAAGTCCAACACCACCTTCAGTGTGCCAGTGCAACCTTCAATCGCCTGAGGAAGAGAGTGTTTGAAGACCAGGACCTCAAACCCGGCACCAAGCTCATGGTCTACAGAGCAGTTGTGATACCCGCCCTCCTTTGCTTCATAGACAGGGACCATGTACAGCAGGCACCTCAAAGCATTGAGAGAAGTACCCTCAACGCCGCCTCTGCAAAATCCTGCAAATCCATTAGCAGAATAGGTGCACCAACATCGGTGTTCTCGCTCAGGCCAACATCCCCAGTATAGAAGCATTGACCACGCTCGATCAGCTCCTATGGACGGGCCACATCATCCACATGTCCGATACTAGACTCCCAAAACAAGCGCTCTACTCGGAGCTCCGACATGGCAAGCGAGCTCCAGGTGGGCAGAGGAAATGCTTCAAGGACACCTTCAAAGCATCCTTGAAGAAGTACAACATCCCCACCGATACCTGGGAATCCCTGGCCTAAGACCGCTCAAAGTGGAGGAGAAGCCTATGGGAGGGCGCTGAGCACCTTGAGTCTCTTCACTGGGAGCAAGCGGAAGGAGCGCACGACAACCCAATCACTCCACCACCCGTCCCTCCAACCACCGTCTACCCCACTTGTGACAGAGACTGTAGGTCCTGCATTGGACTGATCAGTCACCTGAGAACTCATTTTTAGTGTGGAAGCAAGTCATCCTCGACTGTGAGGGACTGCCTAAGAAGAATGCTATAGTAGTCATACAGACCAGAAGAATCCCAGGGGTCCTATTTGACCCTGAGCTGAGAATCACAACTGCAGATTCCCAAGACAACCTGCAATATTACCCACTTTACTTCATACTTCACTCTCACCCATGCATTTGTCACCCCCAAGCACAATTTCTCAATGTTCTCAATGGCCTCCAGAGTTCCATTCTACATAAACTACAAGTCATCCAAAGCTCCTTCATCCACATCTAATACCACACTAAGTCCTGCTCCTCTATCCTTGTGGCCTCAATTAGTTTCCCATCCCGCAGCATTTGAATTAAAAATCCTTTTCACCAATTACGGCCATTCTCAGCCCTGCCCCTCTACCTCTGCAATCTTCTCTAGCTCTATGTGCTTGCATGCACCCTCCATTCTTCCAACTCTGACCTGCTTTGCGGTCCCCTCTCTCTGCTGCACCTTTGGTCGCAAAACCTTTTCCCTTCTCAGTCCCAGACTCTGGAATGTTCTCCCTAAACCATTCTCATTCTCCTACCACAAAGCTTCCACTCTTTGACCATGCCTTTGGCCAACCTCTCTTAATTCTTCTCCTACCACCACTCAGTGCTTGTTATTGTGTCTGTAAGTTGCGTTGGGACATTTTACTATGTTAAGAGTGCTATATAAATGCAAGTTGTTGTTGAAATAATGGGAGAAAAGTTTAGGTGGTGAGTCACCATTGTTAGCAATCAACAGCATCAACAGAAGCCTCAAGTAGCTTAGCTATCCCAACTGGACTGGGGAATGGGGCATCGTTTGGAGGAAAACTAAGAAGGTAAGGAAAGAAAAACTTGAAGAAAGCAGTAATTGATTACCTATTTAAAATATAGTGCTAATGGTAGTGTCAATGGACTAGTGAAAGCAACAAGAATATTTTAAAGTATTTGAACTTATCAGAACATGCCGAGGAAAAGTATGCCCTCATTCTTGAAGCCAAGTTCTCTTCTGCATTCTATGAGCTATGTTAATGATTCCATGAAAGAGCTTTAGCACACTTGCCCATTTAAGAACCAACTGTCTCATACTATCCGGACACTGCCTGTTCTTAGGTCTATATAGTATCCGTACTGCTGCTCCTTGGCACCAATAGAGTATCATCACACCATCAATTAGTTTTTTTTAACTGACAGAAAAGAATATAACTGCAGCTTAGATGCACCAAAGTTCAGTATCACTCTCAAAGCTTCAGTCTCTCCTCCAATGTCAATTCCATTGGACAATGAAATTAACCAATCTGGATAGGGAATGAGAGCTGTCCATCACAAATTTCATTTTCAGCTTCATCTTTATCTTATGAGGACTTTATGTCACAATTACTTTACGTGTTGGTTCTAATGCCACTTTCTCCATTCAATGACTCAGTAACATTTTTCCAATGGAGGCAGGGGCAGGAAGAATTGCTCAAGTAGAATATCATTTACACATGGTGACTCTGGCTGCATCACAGATTATAGCTCAGCAATCTTACACTTCATTTCCTGAAGCCAATGCTGTGATCTGTTATTATCTGACTAAATCTGCACAATATGAGGCCATGAGTAAGTGGTACAGTCATAGCTGATGGTGATGGGAGAAGCCTTCTTTTATTTTATGCACATTTTAAAGTCAGAACCTGGCTTCAATTCACATTTATTCCCTATATTTTGTTAAGAGCATAAAAAATGAGCTTATTGGAAATGACTGAAACTCCTGGCCACAGGCCAAAAAGCAGACAGTGTACTATTCAAGAGGATTTCTCTCCTACGCTTGTGGGAACAGCTTCAATGTGACTTATGCCAACATGAGAGAAAGAGCCGAGCTATGTCACTGGTATGCTTCTGGGAAGAAAAACTCATGACTGGATGACTAAAACGCCCTTAAAGGGATAGACATCTGAAAACTGCCTGCATGATTGCTCTAGCTTTTGATCATTTATGTAGATGAAGAATGGAACATTTGTATAATTTGCACACATCAACACCATGTACTATGGATATCACAATTCAATTTTGTTCGAGGCCGTCACGAAGACAGCCTAGACACCTGCCTGTAATATCCAGTTTTGGTCTCCGTATTTGCATTGGAGGCTGTTCAGAGAAGGTTCACTAGGTTGATTCCGGAGATGAGGGTGTTGACTTATGAAGATAGGTTTAGGTTGGGCCTATACTCATTGGAGTTCAGAAGAATGAGAGATGCTTTCAGACATGCATTCACTTTTTAAATGGACTCTGTGTCCACCTGAAATTCTGTTTTCCAATTATGTGGACTGCCCATCACCACTGGAAACATGTGGACAACCTGTTTATTAAATGTAAATGTGGCGTGACCATCAAAATGGTTCGGGACTCTCACTGATGACATTGGGTGGACGACCGGATTGCCCGCCCCGCTCGCAAACTGCCCGGAGTGAAAATATACACCAAGGTCTTTTCCAATTCCTTTGCCTTAAGATTATAAAACTAAATCTCAGCCCAAGAACACTAATACCCCACTGCACCAATGTGGGCTATACAACTTCCTTCACTCTCAATCTGTGTGGACCTTTTAAATAATATTGTTCAAAGACTTTCACTTGTTAAATCCAAGACCAAATATGTGATATAGATGAATGCCCCCCAACACTGGATTGAGGCTATGTGAACTAAATTTATTTGAAGGTCTGATTTTTTTTCCCTAAGTTTTGCTTTATCCTTTAATCTTCTCCTCCTACCATCATTTCTCCTGAAGATGGAGATGCCCAATAGTTATGTTCAATAAGCAGTGACAGAAATTTTCCTAAATGTCCAGTGTTCATTTGTGAGCTTGGACAATAAGTAGTAGTAGTGGAATATTCAACTGTATAATTCCACAGTGTAAATGTATCTAGTCAACTGCAGATACATTGGTTGCACTCCCTAGTATAAACACAGGTCCAAAGGCCCAACGACATTGTACTCAAAACTGGGCTGGAATGTGCGAGGGGTCAGCAGGCACGGTTGGTGGTGGGTCGGATGGGAAAGTATTTTTTTCCCTAGCAGGTGGGGAACCTGCTGTGAACACACCGGCACACGCCGTCAGCGCCGAGCAGACCCAACACGCAGCAATTAAAATCATTAGTGGCTTGTTTACAGCCAATTAACAATGGTTTTTTCCAAGTTTTTTGAATTGACAGGTCGCCGACCGGTTTCCTGCTGTGCCTAGACCTCGTCTGTGAAGCTGAGGCAGGTCACTGGCCATTGAATCAGCTAATGAGCTGACAGCTTCAAATGTCAAGTCAAAGCTCTCAGCTGATTGAGAAATGTTCCCTCAACCTCTCGCTTCTCTAAGCTGCATTTCCACGATAGATTCAGAATGCTGTAAGTCTTTACACAAGTCTCAATACAGCCTGCACTCATTATCTCTTCCATCATTGACAGATCGCTTCTGTCATCTCTACTTCACCTGCCATCTATTCCATCAGCATGGGTGCTGTTGAAACTCTCTCACCTTGGTCCTCAGAATCCCACCACGATCAGCCCCAACACCAGCAACATCAGGCACACCAGCAGCACCAACTTTCTCCGTAATCAACAAATGCTGCACAGGACACAGGACATCAGCACACTTAAAGGGATCTTGTGAAAATTTCATTTGACAATTGTGCTGTCACTGTTCTACAGCATTGAGGTGCTGCAAACACTGACAAGCACTGCACAGAGTGAATGGCTGCAGCCAGGCTCTTCCACAACTCCCTCCATATGCTTATGGAAGGAGCCACAGCACGCAGGAAGGTTCTCTTCCCTTCCAATGGACGGAAGAGACTTCCCCAGGAGACCAACGCAGCCTGGTTGCACATTGCACAGGAGGACACAAGCAGGGATGGCATCAGGAGGATCAGGCAATGATCGCAGATCATGAAACATTACTGCAAAGCCACACACAATCTCATCCTGCTCTGCCACTCATCACCTCCCCGTCACTCTGCCTTCCCTACCCTACACATCCTTACTCACACCAACTTACCTTGCACCTCCACCCATCCCTCTTTCTCTATCTACATTATCACTTCCCCATCTCACTAGTCACCACTTACACTCATCTAATAATACCAACTAACAACACACATGGGTAGGCACTTGGGTGTTTTACGCAATGTTCATGTAAAGTTTCTGTTAATATGTTGTCAAACATTGAAACCTTTATTTTTAACACTTTGCCTTTTTGGACACGTGTGTGTGCACCTTTGGAAGTGGCTTAGTGAGTTGCAGTGAATGGTGAGACATAATGGTACCCCCCCCCCCCCCCCCCCCCATAATGGTGATGAGTGTGAAAGGAGTGGTTTGGGCATTGTAGGGATGTTTTATGGTGTTGTGGTGTGTGTGGTGGTGCCAACCTGGTGCATCATGTGGCAGCCAGGGTGTACAGCGTCAAGTGAAATAAATCTGGCCATGGTGAGGCCATTCCTGGCATCTCAGGCAGCAATGTGGTCGGGTGCTGATGCCCTCTGTCGTGTGCAGTTGATTGTGGAGGGTTGGTGTTGTTGATGGTGCTGCTGGTGTGCCTGGTGTTGCTGGTGTTGGGGCTGATCGTGGTGGGATTCTGAGGACCAAGGTGAGATAATTTCAAGGGCACCGATGCTGTTGTAATAGATGGCAGGTGAATTTGAGATGAAAGAAACAATCTGTCAATGGTGAGAAATCTGTCCAATGAGGTGACACTGGATAAGTGTACTCCAAACACTTCCAAACTACATAAAACTCAATTTGGCTTCCAAATGCAGTGAGCAACAGCTTCTGAGCTTGGAAAGTGAACCGTTGTGAGATGGGAGCTTTTATAGCACATTTGCAGCCGTCAAGTAATGAGATGATTCCATGGTCTTTCAATTCCCAATCTGCTTACCTGACGTGATCCCCGAGCAGCATGGACCCCGTGGGTGACCTCGTAAAATATAAAGCTGAGCTCAAAATACTTCTTAATGGGCTGTTAACAAAGTCATAATGATCTGAACTGCCGTCCCTGCCGCTGCGTATCAGGTCTGTTCAGCGCTGATCGACCCGACATCTGGGAAAAGTGGGTTGACAGTGGGGTCCTAACCCACTGTCAAAAAGAAAAATTCCCACCCGACTCTCCACCGATCATGCCCGCTGACCTCCTGAAAAATTCACCCCTTACTGTCTATGCTCATAGATGAAACATGACCATTTGGCTGAGGTACCAGAGGTCAACAGCACCCACTGAACCAAACTCTGGTAAACTCATACCTGGAGGGGAGATGGGGAGAAAACTGGGGAAAAAGAGAAAACTTCAAATAACTCTTGGATTACCAAATTTTTCAGACATTTGGGGCTGGATTTTAATGGGGAAGGTGTGTTGGGGGCAGGAGGGCTCTGAGGTAATCCGGGAGAATGGGTTTCCTGCAGGCCCTGTCGACTTTAATGGCAGGGCCTGATTTGCATGAGGCCTCTGTTTCACACCCGCAGCCAGCCAGATTGAGAGGCTTGCTGGCTCCGGGCAGGAGGGCCAACGGCACTAGGCCACACAGAGGAGGGAGGGAGCGGATGGGGGTTGGGATCCGCCTCTGAAGGATCGGGGATGGGAAGGATCGGGCTGCAGAAAATTTGGACAGGGTGGGGTGTGGGAGGAGGGAAGATCGCGGCCGGAGGATTGGGGTGGGTGGGGGAAGGAGAGAAGACCGGAGCCTGCCTCAAGGTCATTGGTAGGGGCTGGGGGAGTGGGCTTGGCAGTGACCTTGGATCCAGGAGGTAGGTGTAAAGGCACGTACCTACTGGATGCTGCAGACTTCACCCTGCTGTAACTGCCGGGTTTTATGAGATGTGTAAAACCCGACCAGCTACAGTTAAATACAAAATGAAGGTTAAAGAAGTTGTTTCCAGCCTCAATGTAATATTTAAATTGATGTCCAGCCTCCTGCAGCGTCTGCCCACCCCCGGTAAAACCGGATTCTAACACTTTAACTAGTCCCCTCCAACCCACCCAGTTTTTTAGGTTAAAGCTCCCACTTGTAGAGCAGAGGTTCATAAATCCAGCATGAATTTAATGTACAGTATATATGTTTTTAAAACAGTGACTTGTGCTGTCTTAAATTAAAAAACATTATTAATTGGTTTCTCCATATAACTGCAATGGGGGAAAAAGTCAGTACATATTGCAAATAGGAAAGGAAGGATGGTTAAGATGACATGCTATGTTGCAGTATCAACATTCTGTGACGTGGTAGGCATGGGCTCATGCCTATGCTGGACTGTCAAGGCCAAGTGATATTTAAAGTAGTAGAGTTTTGCACAGAAAAATCAGATTGTCCCAAAGCATATACTTTTGAAGGGCAGGTCACAGGTTGGCATTTCCTAAAGCCCGTAAGTTTGTCCTCTTCAGGAATGATGTGTCGCTTAACAACAAACTATGACAAAATACAAATTTAACAACATTTATTTGAAACATGGTTCTTCACGTGTGAAATTTGACACTTATATGGAGAACATAAATTTATTATTTAATTTTGCATTATAATGAGTTTGAAGTCTTCAATGGGTAAATCCCATTTTGTTCTTATAGCATATGCAGTCCACTCTGTTGCTGGTAGTTAGCATAGAAGTCTATAAGCTTCTTAGGGATCCTCGGGGTGACAATTTTAAATGACTGCTCAAAATGTCTTTCCAGGATAATCTTGGCCTGGAGATCTTCTTGGAGAGCCAAGAGAGCTGCTTCTCTGCAAAGGGCAATGATCTGAAAGGGAATGACAATAAATAAATGTCATGATTTAAAGGAAGATAATTCAAAAAAGAATTCATGTAAATTACATTTAAAACACTGAATTCCACAATTCCACTGTCATCAGCTGCTCTCCTGTACCTCATCTCCAATGCCCTTCCTTCATTTGTGATCTTAGACAATGAATGAAAGCAAAGCTACTTCACAAATGGGGTTGGTCAAATGAGCCTGAGTCTGCCCTCACCTTGCAGTAGGGGGTCACCGAATCGCAATCAGAAGTGGGAACAATGGTATATTTTCCCCCTCCCTAGTTCAAGGATACCGAAACCTAATGCTAATCTGCATAAGAGCAGCTAACTCAGCTGAAACCAATAGAATCATAGAATCACAGAAATTTACAGCACGGAAGGAGGCCATTTTGGCCCATCGTGTCCATGCCGGCCAACAAAAGACTATCTAGCCTAATCCCACTTTCCAGCTCTAGGTAAATCCTGCAGGTTATGGCACTTCAAGTACTTTTTAAATGTGGTGAGGGTTTCTGCCTCTACTACCCTTTCAGACAGTGAGTTCCAGACCCCCACCAACCTCTGGGTGAAGACATTTCTCCTCAAATACCCTCTAAACCTTCTACCAATTACTTTAAATTTATGCCCCCTGGTTGTTGACCCCTCTGCTAAGGGAAATAGGCCCTTTTGATCCACTATATCTAGGCCCCTCATAATTCTATACACCTCAATGAAGTCTCCTCTCAGCCTCCTCTGTTCCAAGGAAAACAAACCCCAGCCTATCCAATCTGTCCTCATAGCTAAGATTCTCCACTCCCGGCAACATCCTCGTAAATCTCCTCTGTATCCTCTCCAGTGCAATCACATCTTTCCTGTAATGCGGTGACCAGAACTGCACACAGTACTCCTGCTGTGGCCTATTCAGTGTTTTATACAATTCAAGCATAACCCGCCTGCTCATATATTCTATGCCTCGGCTAATAAAGGCAAGCATTCCGTATGCCTTCTTAACCACCTTATCCACCTGGCCTGCTATCTTCAGGGATCTGTGGACAAGCACTCCAAGGTCCCTTTGTTTCTCTACACTTCTCAATGCCCATGATAAAACTTGGGACCTTCCTCGTCTGCATGGCTCAATACCATAGTACATAGTGCATTTACCCACTGGGCTATCCACAGACTTTATTTGCTTCACTAATTTATGTCAGCACTACAGAAAAGCTATACTATCTGTATTTGGGGGTATCTTTAATCAGCAGAGTACAACAATTGCTGGAACAGTGCATTGTAAAAATATAGAAAATGCAAAATATATTCCCTAGGGTGACAACGATATTATTGAGTACGTTTCCTCGCCACCTCTACTGCCCCCGACCCCGAGGGTATGGTTTCATGTTCTGCTCCAGTTACTCATCCAAGCCATCATTCTTTTATGCGTGAATCTGGACAATATGTATTGGCAAGCTATGTAACCAGTACGAGCTTCCCATCCTTGTCTAACATCCATTCGTCTAGATAGCAAGCACTATTGGATATTTTGGCTTATTTTACCTTTTAACAGAGGGGTGCCGAGGCCAATTCTAGAGCCCGTATCATCATTTGGCTGAGATCAGCTAACTCAGGTAGACTAGAGTGAACCTAGAACCTTGTTGCTTGATATGGCTCAGTTATTCATTGTTTTAACCAGCTGAGCCATCAGGGCAGTTCTGTTACTGCACTTATTTTGACTGCAAATTCGGCCTATGAGTTTGAAGCTCTGTTATGGTTTGAAGACACTAAGGGGCCGAAATTGCCCTCCGCCCCATTTGGGGCGGATAATTCAAATTAAATGGCAAATTACCGCCAGTACAGATGGGGCGGGGAATAGAGGGAAATTGGGCAAAAATGAACGCGGCAGTGTTGGGGGTGGCAGAAAGTCGGGAGCGGGACGGAAGTCAGGCGCTGTCATCAGCGCCGCGCTGAGCTTGTCAGCACGACGCTGACACGTAGCAACGTTCCTCCCCCCCCTCACTTAAAGGGGAAGGACGCTGCGAAGCCTAGCGAGGCCTCCTTGGCGTCCACTGGGCTACTAGGGAGGGCTTGGGCCGGGCCAAGAGGGGATGCCGGGCTGATTGTTGGTGGCCCGGCCGAACCAGCGGCCGCCATTGTCAGGTCGACTGAAGAGTTGGCCGACAAATAAAACAAAATGCCGGCTGAGGCGGTGAGCCCTCTCCATTAAGGGCGGACGCACCGCCCACTACACTGGCAGCTTCCCACTGCACGAAACTGTCAGGGCCACCGACCGGCAGTGGCTGTGCTCCTGCGGGGCAGTTTTCTCCGTGGGGTGGCAAAGGGGTTGCCGCCGGTCGGTAAGGCGTTGGTGCGCGGCTGACAATGGGTCGGAGTGCCGGGCAGGGCATAAACATGAGGCATAGCGGTGTTTCCACCACCACTGGCCCGGTGGCAATTCTGGATGCCCCATGTCAGAAAGGCCTTCCCGTCCCATCACCGCCTCTTAACGGGCCTTTAAAAAAGGGGCAATTTCGGCCCCTTAGGATGTCCACAGTCTGGTGCAACCTGGGTCAGCAGGCAGAGCAACATAAATTGAACAAATTCAGAGCACCAACAGACTTTTACACATTGCAGGTAGCAGGTGCAATGTTTAAAAAAAAATGCACAAAAGCTGGTACATTGCAATCTTGTTACAAGATTGTTGGTCATAGACTGGTTGCAACTTCTTCATTGCATTTAAGATGATCACTGACATTTTTTGAAATTTCATTCAGCAAAGGCTTTCAGCAAGATTCTGAACAGGCCAGCAGCAGTAGGATTCACACAATAAAATCTCACTGATAAGGAACTGGCGGACATGTTGAATGGATCATTCTTTCAAGTCATCAGATTGAGTTTCCATTTTTCATTTGCCAGTTACTAAAAACAATGCAATTGCCAGGGAGACCAAATTAAATTGCTGTAAATGAAGACGTTAATTAAATGATAAATTCAGACAATAAAACAGCTATTGTTCAGATCCAAAAGACCCAAATCTGTGTACTTCACAAAAATCAACACCCTTTTTACATTGTGTGCTCAGCTAAGCCTAATGTTATAAGCAGTTTGCTCTCTGCTTCCCCATGTCATATTTTTATATATTGCTTTTAAGGTACCTTCAGTCACACCCCAATTAGAGTACCTACCCATTATCCCTACTCTGTCTCCTGTTGCTCAGCCAATTTCCTAACCAGGTCAATAATTTGTCTTCAATTCCATGGACTTCTACCTTGGTTAACAGTCTATCAAATGCCTTATATGGAAGTCCATATAAATAACATCCATAGGCGTTCCCCTGTCCACTACTTCAGCCAACTCCTCAAAAAATGTAATCAAGTTTGTCAGGCATACCTACGTTCACAAATCCATGCCGGCTCTCTCTGATCAGCTGAAAATTTGCAGGTGTTCAGTCACCCTATCCTTAATTATAGACTCTAGCAATTTCCTGACAACAGATTATAGGCTAATTGGTCTATAACTCCCTGGTTTACCTCTCTTGCCATTTTTAAATAGCGGAATGACATGCACAGTTTTCCAATCTAAAGGAACTGTTGCTCAATCAACAGAACTTTGGAAGATTATAGTTAGGGCATCTGCAATGTGCTCACCTACTTCCTTTAACATCCTGGGATGGACACCCTCTGTTGCTGAGGATTTGTCACTCTTTAGTGCCATTATTTTCTTCAATACTGTTATTTTCCTTACGTTAATTTGATTGAATCCCCGTCCTTGATTCAATATTATTTTCCTTGGTATTTCTCCCTCGACTGTAAATACTGATGCAAAGTAATTATTCAAACATGTCTGCCATTTCCTTATCATTGACAATATCACAGATATCACCAGTGACTTTCTAATCTTGGTGTCCAGAGGTGGAAAGAAAGCATTAATGAAGAAAAATCTGTAGCTAATTTATTTTGAGCTTTATGATACATTTCTTAGTAGCTAGTAACAAAGGATCATTAGGAGGTTACCATTACATTTTTTCTTTTGCACACTCTTATTATCACTTCCCCACATGCCCCCCGCTCCATTTCCTGTATCTCTATGGCCAAGAGAATGGAGTAGGCACCCTGCTCCCAGATCATTAGGTGAGCAGCAGCAGGTGTCACGAGCAAGCTGATGGATCCACCTTGTTTGCACTTCTCTCCTCTTCACTCAACACAATCCCACAAGAGTGCAACTGAAATCCATAACTCAGTGCAATGGGGCTTAAAACGGTGTCTGTGCACATTGTGGTGATGGTCACTCTGCTTGCTTAACTCTTGAGCCTGTGTGACGATTGTGGCAAATGTTATACTTTTAAAAAAAATACGGCCTCTTTCTCTTTCATTCTTTCTGGTTTCCTTGGTTCACTGCAAATTATATAGAAAATAGTGAAAGTGACAAATTCTGCAGTGACAAACTGTCACAGTTTGGTATTTTTTTGTCTTTTTTCCACAGAAAGTATTTGGAAAAAACTGTTATATTTAAAGGTTGCGTTTTAAAACTCAATTTAAAAAAAGGCACTGAGACAAAAAGGTTTTTCAAGTGCTAATGAGCTAGGCTTTGAAGTTGTTTCCCGAAAGACTGCAAACACTAAGCAATTTGTTGGTCTATCTCAGTAATCGATAAACACCTCACACCCACTGTACTGGGAGATCCTTGGTCCCGAGACACTTGGTAGGGGTTCCCTGGTAAAGGCCTTCCCCATGGGTTGTGAACACAGGGAGGTAAAAAACACAGGGAGAAAGACAAACACAGTCAGTCAGGTTTTAAACATGAAGCTTTTGCCTTTACCAAAATGTTATAATGCAGGAGCATAGTTAGAAGCTAGTCTGTTTAAGAAAGACAATCCACTAACATGGTGAAGCATCGTGAGATCATTACTTTGTATTAATATGCAAATGGAGGTGTACTGATTGGACTAATTTAGTTCAATTGTGAGTATTCTTCTGATCACTTGCTAATAAATAAAGCAGCTTAGTGATTTGCATCTGTGTTCACAATCCATCTGTGAGAGATTGCTGAGTTACGTGCAAGGAGTACATGTGAAAGGGATAAATATCCAGTTCAGATCACAAGGGAGTACTGTTGTTATACCCCTAGGTTATGCTACTGTACAGTTAAATCTTGGCAGTCAGAGCACAACCTATACACGAGATGCTCAGACCGCTTACCGGATTGACTCACACTACTGTGCCTGAGAGAATATCTAAGGCAAGATTCCAAACTTGCAATACCGCCAAAGTAAAGGAAGGACAAGCAGAATCCAAGAGGTTGCAAGCACAGCATAATTCAGAAAAGATGTCATGTTCTGTTGTCAAATTAATGCTTATGGTCATTCCACACGACAAATATACTAGTTTTATAGTGCTCAAAATTGGTCCCTGCCGATTTTTGGCACACTCATCCGAGGCGCGCTGCTTTTCCACGACTGCAAGTGCGCCGTTTTTCCACAACTCCAAGCATTCCTCCCGACTTTGGCCGCTGTCCGGCCTCTCCTCGATGGTGGCGTAGCGTGGCCAGTGGATTCGGGGGCGGAGCCAGCGTCCCAGCGCTGAAAACAGTGCCGGGACATCTGCATATGCGCGTTCGAGTGTGCGCACATGCGCAGTAGCTCCTCGCCCCCAGCACGTCCTGCAGCCTGTGTGAGAGGGACCCGATGCTCACAGTTGCCACCCCTATCCCTGGGCGAGTGGTCTCCGGGCCGTCCCGCCCCTATCCCTGGCCAAGTGGTGTCCCGCACCGGCCTGCTGTGCAAGTAGCTGCTTGTGTTTGTGGTTTAAACTACTGTGATTAAGATGGCCAGGGTCAATGTCAGGAAGAGTAGTGTTAAACAGGTTTTAATTAAGCCTTGCTGGGGTTGGGTAGAAAGTTTAATCAATGGTGTTTGGTGAATAAGGGTGCTTTTTGGTCCAATCTTTTCATTTCAGGTTTGGTCGGACGGGACCTCTTATAATAGTAAAGCAAGAGGCGATGTTTTTGGTAAACAGGCGGAGTTCATGTTTGCCGAGTTCCTTTATTTTCTTTTAATCTTTCCTTAAAACTTTGTAAGGCTTGGTGCTTTAGGTGCAGGTCCTGTCCGCTTCCTTCTATTTTTTATTTGTTATTGAATGCTTATTACTTTTTGTGCTTTGTTTAGTGCTTTGCAAGTCTTGGTGCTTTAGAATATACTAATCTGCGCCGACTTCTTAACTCTCTGCAAGGGTTTTCTGAAGTGGCCACGTACGCTGGCCTAAGTAGATTTGGAGTAACTATTAGCTGGCCAAAGTTGCCTAAATGGCCAAAACTGGCGTAGGTGACTGGGAATGCCCCCTTTGGAGAAAAAAAAAAACGCGCTTCAGGTCAGTGCGCCAAAAAACCAGCTTGGGCAATGTTGGGCCCATAGGGAGGGGCGAGGCCATGCAGGGATTTGAAAACAAGGATGAGAACTTTAAAATCGAGATGTTGCTTAACTGGGAGTTAATGTACAACACCCTGGTATTATATAGTTCAAAAATACTCTCTGCAAATATAAATTAAGTTGGGAAGGACAAAATCATTTTACTGCTCGGTGTTCTTTCACATTACATGTGAAAATTTCAAACTTCTATCTTACTTTATTGAAGTCTCACTCACAAGATTTGCTGAATACTCTAAATAAGTATTAGCAAAAATGGATTGACCTGCTGTTCCAGCATTTCTGCCATGTTGTCAGAATCTTTCTTTATAAAACTAATATAGATACAAATAAAAATCAACGGGCCAGAATTTACAGCCGGTATGACGGCGAACTCTCAAGTATGCCATTATACCACTTTTGCATGCGCTAAATCCCAAACTTGCAATCCGTCAAGTTCCAACTTGACAGATCATCCGCACCAATGGGGAAATCCTAATTGCTGCTGCAAAGTTGGGCTAATTGCCCACCAATTGTCCAGCAATTACGTCTGAAAATTTTACGGTGCAAGGGATACCTCCTGACAAATCCAAGTAATTTTAAAAGCTATATGAGGCCAGAAATCGAAGCATTTTAGGATTTTGTCCATGTAAAGTACTTACTGTCGTGAAAAGTTTGGAGGAAGCAGTTGCTACATTGAGTTTATTTTTGCTCTCTGTGGTGCATAAGCTTAAAAAACATCCGTACAGAAAGTGGAGGAAATGAAAAAAACAAACCCTCATTACTATGGCCTTCTGAGATTTAATGTGTACAAACATCTTTGTTATAAATAATGAGAGACCTTCTGTTTGCTGATTGGAGCGCCGGCCCGCGTAATCCCAGGTACTCTTCCACACATGGCGTACCGCTGGGATCCGTGGACCACTATGCTGCTCTCTACTACACAGCGTTTGCCAGCAAGTTCTCGAAGGAGGGTCCCCATCAGGTAATTGTGCATTCTGTTTGGATGCCGGTGGTGTAATCCGTAATTAGGTCGCCAGCCGCAAAATCCAGGTAATTTTCTTTCATAACTGTGGTGTTTTCCTGACAGTATAATGATGTCAGGATCAGCAGCTTCCTGCATTTGACAGCTCCATTCCACCACGTACATTAAAGATTTTGTCTAAACTAGTTCCTGCAATCACAGCCCTTGAAATTCAATAGGAAGAAAGAATTTGGTGAAATCTGATGAAAACATTCTTGTGTTCTGATGCTCTCTCTGCACCAAGCATTTATTCCAGAAAGAGAACAAGCTGGACTGGCGCCAGTCTAAATTGGACCTGCTCTCATTTAGGTTTTGAGGTTCTGTGAGCTCTGAAACATTTATGTTACTGCTCCTGCTATGGCCAGTCACAAAAGCCACTGTTGCTCTCCTGCTACCACAGTATTATTTGGGGTTTGGCTGCGGTGCTGCACATATTCAGACAGCCTGACAGTCATTGCCTCGACTCAAGCATGAAGAATGGTCATTTGGCTGGAAGCTATTGGAAAGAAAGCAATCAAAAAGAATTGCACTTATATGGCGCTTTTCACAGCCTCAGGATGTCCCAAAGTGCTTTACAATCAACAAAGTACTTTTAAAGAGTAGTCACTGTGGTAAGACAGGAAATGCAGACAGCAAGGTCCCACAAACAGCAATGAAATAAATGACCAGATCATCTGTTTTAGTTGTTGGTTGAGGGATAAATGTCGGCCAAGACACAGGCAGAACTCCCCTATTCTTCTTTAAAATAGTGCCGTGGGATCATTTGCGTTCATCTGAGAAGGCAGCCGGGACCTCGGTTGAACGTATAAGCCGAAAGACGTCTACAATCTATAGTAATGACTTGGGTGAAGGGACCGAGTGCGTTGTAGCCAAATTTGTTGACGATACAAAGACAAGTGGGAAAGCAAGTTGTGAGGAGGACACAAAGAGTCTGCAAAAGGATATATATAGGTTAAGCGAGTGGGGAAAAATTTGGCAAATGGAGTATAATGTGGGAAGATGTGAGGTTGTGCACTTTGGTAGGAAGAATAGAAAAGCAACATTTTATTTAAAAGGTGAGAGTGCAGAATGCTGCGGTACAGAGGGATCTGGGTCTCCTCATACATTAAACACAAAAAGTTAGCAGGCAAGTACAGCAAATAATTCAGAAGGCAAATGGAATGTTGGCCTTTATTGCAAGGGGGATGGGGTTTAAAAGTCCTGCTACAACTGTACAGGGCGTTGGTGAGACCACACCTAGGGACCGAAATTCAGGCATGCCAGAAAGCTGGCGCACCCACGATTATTTTGCCTTTTTTTTACCGCTGGTTGCGATGCGGCGGCCGTCCAATCGATTTTCAGGACTTAGAAGATTTTTTTCCGTTGGACCAGAAGTCAGTTATAAAGGGGGCGGAAGTGCGGAGGTAAGTCATGCTGAGGGGTGGAAGCTGGGGCGGGATCGAGTCTCTGCCGCTGTCACTCAGTGTTGGAGCGGTGATGACGTCACTGCACATGTGCCTCACCACGCTCTCTCCCTCCATTAAAGGGGAGAGAATCGGAGATTTTTCAGCTTCGGCCACTGGGCCACCAGGGAGGGTTTCGGCCGGGCCAGCGGCCTGGTACCCGAGAGAGGGTGCCAGGCTCCTGGGGCACAATTGTCCAGCCGACATGGAAGTCAAAAAAAATAAGATGCCGGCTGCGGCATTCGGCCCTCGCCTTTAGTGGCCACCGCACTGCCAGGGCAGAGAGCAAGCAGACAAGGTGCACCCACAGAAAAAGCTCGTGGATTTTTTTCATTACATTTCAGGTGGATTTTAATGGAGGTGTGGGATAGCGGCAGTGTGTGCTTTTATGAGGTGCTTGCAGTGGTCGGCAGCAGCGGGGCGGAAGTGGGGACAGGCTGAAAAATCCCCGAGTTGAATTTGGGTCGGGGCGGCCAATGAACTGGAACGCGGCAGCCACTCGATTCTGCCGCATGACTGCCACAAAACAGCGGTAACGGGTCTTGTACGGACCCTGAATTTCGGCCCCCCTAGAGTACTGCGTACAGTTTTGGGTCTCCTTATTTAAGGAGGGATATACTTGCATTAGAGGCAGTTCAGAAAAGGTTCACTAGGTTGATTCCTGGGATGAAGGAGTTGTCTTATCAGAAAAGATTGAGCAGGTTGGGCCTGTACTGTTTGGAGTTTAGAAGAATGACAGACGATCTTATTGAATCATATAAGGTTCTGAGGGGCTTGACAGGGTAGATGCTAAGATGTTTCCCCTCGTGGGGGAATCTAGAACTAGGGGGCATAGTTGCAGAATAAGGGGTCACCCATTCAAGACGGAGATGGGGAGGCATTTCTTCTCTCAGAGGGTTGTGAATCTTTAGAATTCTCTAACCTAGAGAGCTGTGGAAGCTGATTCATTGAATATATTCAAGGCTGAGATAGACAGATTCTTGGGGGCGGATTTTCCAGTTCATTGCGCTCCGTTTTTTGCCCCGGAGCGGTGGCAATGGCGGCGGTGAGTTCTTCTGGCCGGGCGGTCAGCCTCCAGTGCCCCGCGGGGGTTTTTGGGGCCGGCTTTGCAGCGGCGCGGAGCAGCACCACCCAGAAGAGCTATGGCGGTGTGCAACGCCCCTGGTTGCGACACCGGCGCGCTTTTTGACTCCTGCCTGACCCGTACGCTCCACAGTGAACGCCTGGAAAATCGGGCAGTCCAGCCTATACCGACTGCAGAGAGGAATGTAATGCAGTCCTAAGGTAAGTGTGATTGTTTTTCTTTTAATTTCTTTAGCGATTTATGTTGTGGTGGCATGGGCTATGTATTAGGAATGTTTTTGTGGGGTTTTTTTGTGGGGTATTTTCCCTCCCCCGGCATCTCTAAGAGCACCTCTGGCCCGGCTCTTTAGCTCTGGGTTTTCCCGTGCTAACGCCCTAAATGAGATGTACAACGCCACCTTTAGCGTTGCGCCCCAGACTCCAGGCCCAGCTGCCCAATTTTGATGACTGAGGTGCAAACTGTTCCCAGGCGCAAACTTTACCGCACTGCCGCCATTACCGCACCAAAATCATCTAAGCCAAAAATCCAGCCCTAAGCTATAAGGGAGTCAAGGGTTCTGGGGAACAGGCAGGAAAGTGGAGTTGAGGCCAAGATCAGATCAGTCATGATCTTACTGAATGGTGGAGCAGGCTCGAGGGGCCGTATGGCTTATTCCTGCTCCTATTTCTTATGTTCTTATGTCTCCGACAGTGCAGCACTCGCTCAGTACTGCACTAGAGTGTCAGCCTAGATTATGTGCTCAAGTCCCTGGAGTGGGAGGATGATGTACTAGAGGACTTCTTGCACCTTTGAAATGGTACCCTAGCCTATATTATCACCTTTGAATGAGGAAAGAGTAAATTGGTGGGGGTAAGGGAAGAGAAGTGTTGAACAACAGGTCATCTCAAGTTAGGTATTAAAAAAGTGAAGGACCCTCCTTGACTGGGTTTAGTATGGTAATCAATCTATTCTGTTTGAAGTACACTGAAACAGAAAAAAACATTTGAGTTTTTAGGTTTCCAAATCTCAGTTGGCCACAAATAGATGTAAAGTGCAGATAAGCCAACCGCAAACAACACACAGAAACACTTGTGTCAATTAAGGGAGACTGGTTTTTCAATTCATCTGTCAGCTACATATTGATAAATCTCACTTTTGGAAAAGATTGTACAACTATTCTGACCTCAAATATGCTGCTCCTTCTCCATTAAATCCTTAAACGACCTGTGCCAGATAAATCCAATTACCATACAATGTTGGTAAATGGCAGCAGCACTTACTGGGTTGTGCTGGGCATTGCTGCACAGAGTGCGTGCAAATGTTAGCTTGTTCTTTACTCATACACTGAGTTCTGAGAGAAAGGCAAGCTTTTATCTAGATTAGTCCAGGGTTTCACATATTCTGACAACCTGAACACTTTACTTGAGACACTGTTGTATTATCAATTTTAGCTGTTTGATCCACAGTGCAGCAGAAAGTAATTACAGTTAACTATAATTATTTCAATAAGCCACAAACTGATATCTCATCAATCTCATGGGCAGGGGGTGGGAAGGAAGTAAGGGCAAAGAGAACACAAACTTTCAATGCATTACATTTCCTTTGTAGCTTGTCACATGCAGAGTTCAAAGTGAAAAGGGATTTTACAAGGAGACACTAGCTGGTGACTGACACAATAGCACATGGGGTACAGAATTAATTAGAATACTTTGTAAACACAGATACAACTCCCCCACATCCCCTCCTTTTTTCCTCATCAATTTTCTCTGCTGAAGGCACTGAATCCTTGTTGAGATAATGTTGACAAGCTGCATGCCAGTACCTTACCCAAGTAGCCATTCTTCATGTGTGAGCCAAGACAGTGAGTGTTTTCAGGCTATTCAACTACTGGGGGAAGGGGTGCAGCATTGCAATCATGAAGCGGAGGCTGAGCCAATTCTTTCACTCATTCGCCAACCCATGGTTGCATTGTCCCAGCTGGGATCAGGACTACCGGAGGGTAAAACCGCATTGCTCAGTCATGTACTGTCGTAACTAGCTGAGTCATCAGGGAAACCCAAAGGACATTTCATAAATTACTGTGAGCAGCCTGCTGAAGAAGTGGGAGAGCACTCTCCCAATCCTAATGTAACAGCTGGTATGAACGCGGCTTTTTACTGTACAACGGCAATAATTAATATATCACTTCTCACATAAAAGCAACGTTTTATGGTGCCTCACAAAGTGAAAAGGTGCACACTGAATCGGAAAAAGAAGAAAGCTTGAGACTGGGAGGCAAAGAGACCAACGGCAGAATGGCTAAAGAATGTTTTTTTTTTAAATGAGCTTTTTGAAGGCAGGGAGGATGGCAAGGCAATACATCCTAGAGAGCAGAGGTTTAGTGACTGCATTATTGGCCTCTGAGAGTTGAGCAGAGAAGAAGCATCTTCACTCACAATTGTTGTCCCAAAATCTCATCTGCCGAGTCTTTGGCCTGCCATTCACCACAGTAACTTTGCAGCCATCAATATGCTCAACCATCTCCCTCATCTCCACCTTTGATGCCCCTTTCCTCCCAAAAATCCTTCAGTCTCTTCCCTCCCAATTGGTCCTCCAAATCCAAGGAATTAAGAGATGGGATTATCTGGCATGGAACTGGTTTAGCAATCCATCACCAAATTGGCTTGGACCACATCAACTTCTATAAGGTCTCACACTTCCCTGCCAAAACTGCCCACTACTGTAGGATCATCCTGCAAAGCAAAGATAACCCCTGGTTCTTTTCTCCATTAATAACTGTTTCCTTAACCCTCCTCTCCCCTGGTCTTCTTTGTCACCAAATTCAGCTGCCTCTGCTATTTCTCACCCTTCGTCTGCATCTATGCCAGCCTATCTATGTAAGAACCCTAATCCATGCCTTTGCCACCTCCAGATCTGACTATTTAAATGCTCTTCGGGTTGGCCTCTCATCCTCTACCCTCCATAAAACTTCCCCTCATTCAAAACTCTGCAGCCTGTAATCTATCCCTGTTGCCAATTATCCTTGTTCTCACTAATTTACATTGGTTCCTGGTCCTCCAATGTCTCAAATTTAAAATCTCCTTGTTGCGTTTAAACCCTTTTGTGGCCTTGACCTTTCCTACCTCTATAACATAAAACTCTTTTGAACTATCCAGTCCTCTGACTCTGGCCTCTTGTACACCTCGCCTTCCATGGACGATCATGCCTTCAGCCTCCTATGCCATACACTCTCGAAACCTCTCCACCTCCTTCTCATCCTTAAAACTCACCTCCTTGACCAAGCTTTTGGCCACATCTCCTAATTTTATCTTCTTTGGGTCAGTGTCGAGTTTGTTGAATATGCTTCTATGTTTTCCTATTTTTAAGGTGTTATATAAATGCAATGTAATACAGAATCAGAGTCGCAAAGGATGTGGCGAAGGTCATATGGCTGAAGAAGATCACTCAGACAGATGGAGCAAGAACAGGTAGGGATCTGAAGAGGAGGACAAAAATCTTGAAGTTGATTTGCTGAGCCATTGGGAGCCAGTGGAGCTCAACAAGGATGGAAGTGATGGGTGTGGGGGACTTTGTGCAGGAGAGCAGCATGTATACAATGAGTTCTGGCAAGACAGTTAATTATGTCACCCTTATATGATACAGAAATGCTTTGAAATAGAAACACTTTTGCTTTGTCTTTGCTGTTGGTGATGTAATTGACTCCGCTTACAGTGCAGGGAGGATTCCAGAGGCTCAATAGGAGCAGAAAAACAACACCAACATACAGTTATTGAAACATTACAAATCACAAGTTTTGTTTTCTGAGACCAAAGCCAAGGATGTTGCCTTGTCCCAAAATCTGCATCTCTTTCATATTGTTCTACTCTAGCATTTGCCATTTTCCATTAGCATGTTAACAGTATTCTTTACAAAAGTCTTGTATACAAATGTGAGCATTGACTAACCCAGAGCCACATCTCAACTGATCCATAAAAGGAACATTGGATTTGGAGCTGGGGTGCATACTGTCCGTGGCTCAGGCAATCTACACTTCGCCACGCAGGCTCTGAGCCAAAGGCATGGAAAGGTTGTGGAAGAAATCCACAGGGAGAACAAATAACAGGTAAAAGTATATAAGGATGTGGCTGTTGGGATGGAAGGCAGATAAAGGGGATTGCAGGAGAAAAGGTGGTTAACATACGCCCTTTTTATATTACAGAACTGCTTTAAGAAATTGTTCTGTAATTCCATGGGCTCCTGGTGCTGTGGAATCTGCCTGGCTTGTACTGTAGCAGCAGCCTTCATTCTGGTCACTAGCTCTCCTCAAAGGCTTAGGAAGCTGCAAACAAACATTCCTGCCTCCGTAGTTGCAGAAAATGGCAAATAATGTGCCATCATTCAAACACTCATATTTCTATAATATGGTTTCAATACAATTATACACCTGCCAATCAATCGGAATGCACTATTTCTTAAAGTAGTGTAATCTAATGTTGGTTCCTGTACTACATTTGGAGTCAATGAAACCTTTTTAGAATCAGTGTGTCAAATTAAACATAATAGTGTCACACCAAACTAATGATGCAGGTGCAAACCAGATGCCATAGGAATGAGATGGCTTTACCTGCAACAGCGTATGGACCTCAGGAGATGCAGCGGTACAGTCAAATGGCAACTCAGGTTAGTTCTTCTGATCGTTGTCTCAACATCCTCCACTATTAGTACTGTTAACATTTGCAGTTTAACTTGAGCAGTGCTGGACAGAATGCACTGGCATTCAGCCGGACAGCCTGATGCAGTTCGCTGGTACATACTGGTTTTTGAAATGGTCACAGCATGTGCATTCCACACATGAGCAGAAACAAACACACAAGCTCTGCATTCTTTCAAATAAACCAAACACATCTTGTTGTATTTATTCAATGTGCTGTGGAGAAAATGCTATTCAGTGGTTGGCCTGGGACCACAAACAGTTCAAATAGCTTTTTATGGTTCACTGTAAGTTCTGGATTCCCTATTTGCTTTTGCCGTGTACTTTGTAACCAATGATAGATGAAAATAAGAAAAAATAATAAACTTTATCTTAATCAATTTTGTTCTCAAATCACTAGTGCCACGAGGATTGTGAGGCAAGAAAGCGAGGAGCGATAACAAGTTTCTGACGTATAGTACAAAGTTCGTAACGACAGCAAAATACAAACACGATCCAGTGATATGAGCAGTTCAATCAGCCGCTTCTCTATTTTGCTAGCGAGTTTTGCGGGCAAGTGTGAGCAGAAGCCTTGTTAATTATTATTCAAATTAGCCTTTTCAACAGATGATCCAATGGAGCCTGTAAATCAGTTAGAATCATAGAGTAACAGAATGATTACAGCATAGGAGGCAGCTATTCGGCCCATGGAGTCAGTGCCAGCTCTGTGCAAGAGCACATCAGCTAGTCCCACTCCTCTGCTCTTTCCCCATAGCCCTGCAAATCTTTTTCCTTCAGGTACTTATCCAATTCCCTTTTGAAAGCCATGACTGAATCTGCCTCCACCACCCTCTCAAGCAGAGCATTCCAGATCCTAACCACTCGCTGCATAAAAAGTTTTTCTTCATGTCATATTTGTTTTTTCTGCCAATCACCTTAAATCTGTGTCCTCTGGTTCTTGACCCTACTGCCAATGCAAACAGTTTCTCTCTATCTACTCTGTCCAGACCACTCATGATTTTGAACACCTCTGTCAAATCTCCTCTCAACCTTCTCTGCTCCAGCTTCTCCAGTCTATCCACGTAACTGAATTCTCTTATCCCTGGGACCATTCTTGTAAATCTTTTCTGCACCCTCTCTAAGGCCTTTACATCTTTCCTAAAGTGCGGTGCCCAGAATTGGACACAATACTCCAGTTGAAGTCAGACCAGTGTTTTATAAAGTTTCATCGTAACTTCCATGCTTTTGTATTCTATGCCTCTACTTATGAAGCCCAAGATCCTGTATGCTTTTTTAACCACTTTCTCAAGCCCAAGATCCTGTATGCTTTTTTAACCACTTTCTCAACCTGCCTTGCCACCATCAATGATTCGTACACATATACTCCCAGGTCTCTATGTTCATTCAACCCCCTTTAGGATTATAAGCTTTACTTTATATTGCCTCTCCTCATTCCTACCAAAATGTATCACTTTGCACTTTTCTGCGTTGAATTTTATCTGCCAAGTGTCTGCCCATTCTACCAGCCTGTCTATGTCTTTTTGAAGTCTATTACTATCCTTCTCACTGTTCACCACACTTCCAAGTTTTGTGGCATCTGCAAATTTTGAAATTGTGCCCTGTACACCCAAGTCCAAGTCATTAATATATATCAAGAAAAGTAGTGGTCCTAGAACCGACCCCTGGGGAACACCACTGTGTACCTTCCTTCAGTCCGAAAAACAACTGTTCACCACTACTCTGTTTCCGATCACTTAGCAAGTTCTGTTTCCATGCTGCCACTGTCCCTTTTATTCCATGAGCGTCAACTTTGCTGGAAAGCCTATTATGTGGCACTTTATCAAACACCTTTTGGAAGTCCATGGACACCTCATCAACCCTCTCTGTTACCTCATCAAAAAACTCAATCAAGTTAGTTAAACATGATTTGCCTTTAAGAAATCTGTGCTGGCTTTCGTTAATTAATCCACACTTGTCCAAGTGGCTGTTAATTTTGTCCTGGATTATCATTTCTAAAAGCTTCCCCACTACCGAGGTTAAACTGACTGGCCTGTAGTTGCTGGGTTTATCCTTACACCCTTTTTTGAACAATAGTGTAACATTTGCAATTCTCCAATCCTCTGGCACCAACCCAGTATCTAAGGAGGATTGGAAGATTATGGCCAGTTCCTCTGCAATTACCACCTTTACTTCCCTCAGCATCCTAGGATGCATCTCATCTGATCCTGGTGACTTATCTGCTTTAATTACCCTCTTTATTCTGACAAAATGTTGAAAATTAATTCCTTGATTAATTAAAAATCACAACTGTGCATCATTTTCAAAATAAGCAAGTTAAGTTGGGCATTATCAGCATGGACATGGGGGCTAACTCCATGTTTATGGCCCCAAGTTCCCACACGCGGCAAAACAGGCGCCCCTCCGAGCTGGGCGCCCGTTTTACGCGCCGAAAACGGCGCCTGAAAAAAACCGCGCTATTCTCGAGCGCTTTGCCGCTCGATGTCAGCTTGGCGCGACGCCCAGGGGGCGGAGCCTACCACTCGCGCCGATTTTGTAAGTAGGAGGGGGCGGGTACCATTTAAATGAGTTTTTTTCATGCCGGCAACCCTGCGCGTGCGCGTTGGAGCGTTCGCGCACGCGCAGTCTGAAGGAAACATTGGCACTCGGCCATTTTTGTAGTTCTTTGTAGCTGTTCAATTTTTAAAATTTTTTAATAAAACCACATTGCCCTTCCATGATCAGCACTGAGGCTTCTTGCAGCAGTGAGAAGGCTGCAGGAAGCCTCAGAAGTTGAGGCAGCCATTTCCCGACGGGCCCGACCGACGGCAGGGGGGCCTCCCCCCACTACCGTCGGGAATGGCTGCCTCAACTTCTGAGGCTTCCTGCAGCCTTCTCACTGCCTACCCCCAGCTGCCGTCGGTCGGGCCCTCACTGCCTCCCCCCTCACTGCCTACCCCCCCCCCCCCCCACCGCCATCGGGAACGGCTGCTGCTGTCGGTCGGGCCCTCACTGCCTCCTCCTCCCCCCCCTGCCGTCAGGAACGGCTGCCTCCCCCCCCGCTGCCGTCGGTCGGGCCCTTACTGCCTCCCCCGCCTGCCGTCGGGAACGGCTGCCTCCTCACTGCCTCCCCCCCCCTGCCGTCGAGAACGGCTGCCTCAACTTGTGAGGCTTCCTGCAGCCTTCTCCCTGCCTGAAGCACTTTCACACAGGTAGGAACATGGTTTATTTCATCTTTTCTTTGCTTATAAATTTTTATTCAGGTTGGATTTATTTGTATAATATTTGTATAAGTATAACTAAGGATTTATTGTAGAATGTAATGACTTCCCTTCCCCCCTCCCCCCCCCCACCTCGTTCCCGACGCCGAATTTGTAACCTGCGCCTGATTTTTTAATGTGTAGACAAGGTTTTTTCAGGCCTACAAAAATCTTCACTTGCTCCATTCTAAGTTAGTTTGGAGTACGTTTTCACTGTGGAAACTTTCAAATCAGGCGTCAGTGGCCGGACACGCCCCCTTTTGAAAAAAAAAATTCTGTTCAAAAGTGAAACTGTTCTAACTGACTAGAACTGCAGAAAACTTAAATGTGGAGAATTGCGATTTCTAAGATACTCCATTCTCCACCAGTTGCTCCTAAAAATCAGGAGCAAATCATGTGGAAACTTGGGGCCTATGAATGGTGTCACTGAACAGTAGCATGCAAATGAGGAAATGGTAGGCACCGAGGATGGAGCTTTGAGGCCTACTGGAGATGATTGTGCAGGGAAGTGAGGAGATGCGCTGAACACCTTGGGGGAAGTAGAAATGGAATAAAGTGAGGGCAGTCGACCACAGAATACAGATTTTGTGTGTGTTTTTTGGATTTCTTTTGTTGCATTTAGTTAGGTATACTGATTATTTTTCTCTCAATCTTGCCCTGTTCCTGTTATGCAGTTTTTGATACATTTTGTTTTTTTCCTTTTTGCTTCCTACCATTGTGGAGAATTTAACTCTTTATTTCATTCTAAACTTGGGAGGATGGATAGATCCTTGGAAATTCTCTTGTCCTTAGGGAGCTCAGGGACAAGAAGGGATTCCACAGCAATGCACAGAGGCATGTCTGTCTGAACTTAAGGTAGTCTGCCCCGAGCTGCTGTTACCAAAGGAGGTGAGTCTATAGATCCTGCCACGGTTGCTGGAGATTATCTGAGGAGATCTACCGTGCTTTACCATAGAGACAGTCTCAGACCTTTGCTGTCTCATGCAGTCTAAACTGCAAATGTTGTTCAGGAATGGGACAAATCTTTCTGTAGCTTTGAAAGACAATGCTGCCTCATAATTCTAGACAGCTGGCTCCTTTCACGTTGCCTTCAGTGATATCCGCCAATCTGAGGCATATACCAGGCCACTGGTGCCATGAATCACTATCACAATTCTGAACATTTTATCATCTCTGGATTCCAAAGAGAGTAGGGCTTCATCGATGGAACTAATGTGGCCATATGAGCTCCTTTCACCAATGTGACAGCTTCATCAACAGGAAGAAGTTCCATTCTATCATGTGTGACCATCTGCACTATATTAGGCAGGTGGATGCCAGACATTCTGAAAGCTGTCACAAACTGTTTATTCTTTGCCAATTTACACTGCCACCATTATTTAATAGAACACATCTAAACTAGGCTGCTGGTTCCTGGGGGGGGGAGGGTAGGATGACTAGGAATGCCCTCTCCATCTGTGGTTCATGATGGTAGTCCAAAACCCATAAGCCATGCTGAATCAAATGTAATGATTCAAGCGCCTCCACAAAGATACAAGAAAAGCATACAACAGGAATGCTGAGGCAAAGATTTTGCTGCCTGGACAGGTCTATGCTACATGCTGCACAATTATGTTAGCAAGATGAGTCACCATGCAGCAAGTGGAAGAGGAGGTATTGTGTATGTTGAGTTTGTTCCACTGCTTAACACAGTGGGGCCGAAATTTACCTCCACCCGAAACGGGTCGCACTTTCCGCTCCTGAAGTGTTTTTTGCCGCGTCGGATGAGGTCACCTCTTTTGTTATTTTTGAAGTGGACCGGAAGTCGGTCATAATGGGGGCGGAAGTAGGGTAGTAAGTACTCTAGAGGAGCAGGATGGAGTTTCTGCCGCTGTCAGTCAGCAGCAGAGTGGAGATGATGTCATGACACGTGTGCATCACCAGGCTTTCCCCTTCACTTAAAGGGGAGAGCCTTCGGTATTTTGAAACTTAGGTCCACTGGGCCACCAGGGAGGGTTTCGGCCGGGCCAGCGGTCTGGCACCCAAGAGGGGGTGCCCGGCTGCCTGTTGGTGGCCCAGCTGAACCCGGGGGCATAATTGTCGGCTCGGTCTGGCAGTCGGCCGACAAAATAAAACATGGTGGCCGCGGGAGTGCGCCCTCCCCTTGAAGGGCTGCTGCGCATGGTGAAAGCAAAGTGCACCAACAGAAAAAGCTGTCGGGGGCACCGTGCGGCAGATTCAAGATTTTTGGAACTAAATTTTGTGGGAAGTGCGGGAGATCGGCGGTGCGCCCTTTGATGATGCACTTAGCAGCGGGACCGTCAGAAAAATCCCTGAGCTAAATTTCGCTGACGGCGGCCGTTGGACCGGAAGTTGCCGGCCACTCGACTCCGCCGCCTGGCCGCCGCTTTCTGGCGGTAAGTGGCTTTTTTTGAGGAGCTGAATTTCAGTTCCAGTGCTTCTTCAAGGGAGAAGGAAGTGAATAGGTTGGCTGCTGGATATCACCGAGTGACTCCTGGCATGGAGGTGGCTCTTTACCTCCTCCTGCCTTGCAACTGCACTGCACCTGATGTTGTGGTGGCTGCCTTGGTCTGTCTTCTTTCTGGCTTCGAATCTGAGAAGATGTGGTGGATGAAACGGATGTTTAGTCATTCTGAGAACACAAATCCCAAATCTATGGCTGTGAAAGTTTAGGGGCAGGTAGAATAAGCATCAGTGACGGGTACTGGTACCAAGTGTACAATAAACTCCTACGTGACCCCTGCCAATTATCTCAACATATTCCAGTCTCACTATTTCCAAGGTAAGTTTGCTGAGCCCAATTAGGGGCTTCAAGTTAGGTGGGCTGTTTCAGTTGCTTGCACCTCTTGGGGCCGAAATTCAGCCTCCCAATAAGGCCTGTAACCGCCAGAAAGCGGTGGTGTCGGATGGCCGCCGATTTTCTGTCGAATGACCGCCGCTCGTGAAATTCCCCCCGGTCGTTTTTCAAGCGGTCCCCACTTCCGCCCCACTGCTGCCAACCCCTTCTAAGTGCATCATCAAAATGCGTACCGCCGATCTCCCACCCCGCAATCAAAACTCAGGTTAAAAAAAAATCTTGCGGCTGCCGCGTGGTGACCCCAATAGTTTTTTCTGTCGGTGCACTGTGTTTGCAGTGTGTTCAAAACAGCAGCGCGGCCTCCATTAAAGGGGAGGGCGTACTGCTGCGGCTGTCACCTTATTTTTTTTGTCGGCCGACTGCCAGGCCGGCCCGACAGTTATACCCTCGGGTTCAGCAGGGTCGCCAACAGGCTTGGGTGCCAAGCCATTGGCCCGGCCGAAATCCTCTCTGGTGGCCCAGTGGACCCAACTAAAATAATCGCAGAGCTTGCAGCGACTCTCCCCTTTAAGTGAAGGGGAGAGACGTGGTGACACGCCAGTGTGATGATGTCATCAGCACTAGGGTAATGAGTGACATCGGCCGAGAGTCCGTCCCGCCTCCACTTCCGCCCCCATTATGACCGACTTCCGCACCGCTCAAAAAAAAGACAAAGAGCTGAATTTTACGCAAGAGGCCACCTCATCCGCCGTGTCAGTGAAAACACAGGAAAAACGGTAAGTGTGACCTGTTTCCGGCGGAGTTGAATTTCTACCATCCTGTCTGCTGTGACCTTCATTTTCATGCAGTGAATACAATTTGGTAAAATGCTATATGGTTGAAGGGGCTGCAATTCCCCTTTTTATAGCCCTGTTAGCACCTCCGGGGGGGCGCTATTATGGTGCTATGGCGTTTTTGCCCGGGGGAAGGGGGCACTCGCGCCTCTGGAGAAATTGCTCCAGAGGTTTGGGGGGGCCCTGTCACAGCAGTACCGCGCCCAGTGATTAGTGCCCTGGGCCGGCGTGTAACCGCCGATGATGTCATCACTGTGCGCGCCACCCCTCACCGTACCGCACTGCGGGGGAAAATGGCCCGCCGATTGCGAGTGGACATCCACTGCTGGGGCGCCCCTTAAAGGGGAGAGGCCTTTAGCAGATCAGGTCGCCATTTTTATTTGTCGGCCAACTCTTGCATAGGCCCAACAATGGCGGCCTCGTATCGATTGGGCCACCATCATGCAGCCTGGCACTTTGCTTTTTGTGCCGGGCTGCTGGCCCAGTCGATTGCATCCCTGATGGCCCATTGACAGCCACCAAAGGGCCTGCAGAGTGCGCAGCAGCCCTCCCCGTTCATTGCATCCGCGTAAAGCTGGCCTCCTCAGCGTGACGCTGCCACCCCGGGAACATTGGCTGTGTATTATCCAAACGATGCACTGCAGCAACTCACCAAGATCTCTTTGACAACACCTCCCAAATCTGCGACCTCCACCACCGAGAAGGGCAAGGGAAGCAGGTGCCCATTACTTCCAGGTTCCACTTCAGGTACATATATCGCCGTTCCTTCTTCATTGCTGGGTCAAAATCCCGGAACTCCCCATCTGACATCACTGTGAGAGTAATTTCACCAGATGGACTGGATTGGTTCAAGCAGAAAGCTCACCACCACTTTCTCAAGGGCAACTAGGGATGAGCAATAAATACTGGCCTTGCAAGCGACATCTATATCCCAGAATAAATTAAAGAGGTCTGGAGCGGAGTGGTTCTGGTGGAACCCAAACTGCACATCGGTAAGCAGGTTATTGGTGAGCAAGTGCTGCCTGACAGAACTGTTGACGACTCCTTCCATCACTTTGCGAATGATTGAGAGTAAGCTGATAGGATGGTAACTGGTAGGATTGGATTTGTCCTGCTTTTTGTAGACAAGGCATACCTGGACAATTTTCACTTCGTCGGGTAGATGCCAGTGTTGTAGCAGTACTGGACCAGCTTAGCTAGAGGTGTGGCTGATTCTGGAGCACAAGTCTGCAGCACCACAGCT
Organism: Pristiophorus japonicus; assembly: GCF_044704955.1. Classification (NCBI taxonomy): domain Eukaryota; kingdom Metazoa; phylum Chordata; class Chondrichthyes; family Pristiophoridae; genus Pristiophorus; species Pristiophorus japonicus. Next base: position 320,079,430 of record NC_091978.1, on the reverse strand, counting down.
GGGATATTGTCAGGACCCGTAGTCTTTGCTGCGTCCAGTGCACTCACCTGTTTCCTTATAACTCGTGGAGTGAAATGAATTGCTAAAGTCTAGCATCTGTCATGGTGGGGACCTCGGGAGGAGGCCGAGAAAGATCATCCACTCGGCACTTCTGGCTGAAGATTGTTGCGAATGTTTCAGCTTTGTCTTTTGCACTCGCATATTGGGCTGCGCCATCATTAACATAATAAACATAGTGAAAGAGGCAGTATTAGGGGTTTGGCATCTTTGAAAGTAGATAAATCGCCAGGCCTGGCTGAAATGTATCCCAAGCTGTTAAGAGAAGCAAGCGAGGAAATGACAAAGCTCTGACCATCATTTTCAATCCTCTCTGATTACAGATGTGGTGGTGGAGGACTGATAATGTTGTACCGTTGTTTAAAAACCGAGAAAGGGATAGACCGGGTAATTACCAGTCAGCATAACCTCGGTGGTGGGTAAATTGTTGGAACAAATTCTGAGGTACAGTATTGTCATTTAGAAAGGCACGGATTAATCAAGGACAGTCAGCATGGACTTAAGGGAAGGTCGTATCTGACTAACTTGCTAGAATTTTTTTGAGGAGGTAACAAGGAGGATTGATGAGGCCAGTGCGTTTGATGTAGTCTGCATGGAATTTAGCAAGGCTTTTGACAAGATCTCACATGGTAGACTGGTCCAAAAAATAAAAGCACATGGAATCCAAGGGAAAGTGGCAAGTTGGTCCAAAATTGGCTCAGTGACAGGAAGCAAAGGATAATGGTCGACAGATGTGCTGGTAACTGGAAAGCTGTTCCAGTGTGGTTGAGCAGGGCTCAGTACTAGGTCCCTTGCTTTTTGTGGTATACATCAATGATTTAGACTTCAATGTAGGAGGCATGATTAAGAAGTTTGCAGATGATACAAAAATTGGCCGTGTGGTGGATGGTGAGGAAGAAAGCTGTAGACTGAAGGAAGACGGACTGGTCTGGTGGGCAGATAAGTGGTAAATGGAATGCAATCCGAAGAAGTGTGAGGTAATGCATTTGGGGAGGGCTAACAAAGCAAGGGAATACAGAATAAATGATAGGATACTGAGAAGTGTAGAGGAACAGAGGGACCTTGGAGTGCATGTCCACAGATGTCTGAAGGTAGCAGGACAAGTAGATAAGGTGGTTAAAGACGGCATATGGAATATTTTCCTTTATTAGCCGAGGCATAGTATATAAGGGCAGGGAGGTTATGCTTGAACTGTATAAAACACTAGTTAGGTAACAGCTAGAGTACTGTGCACAGTTCTGGTCACCACATTACAGAAAAGATGTGATTGCACTAGAGAGGGTACAGAGGAGATTTACGAGGTTGTTGCCAGGACTGGAGAATTTTAGCTATGAGGAAAGATTGGTTAGGCTGGGGTTGTTTTCTTTGGAACAGAGGAAGCCGAGGAGAGACTTGATTGAGGTGTATAAAATTTTTAGGGGCCAAGATAAAGTGGATAGGAAGGACCTATTTGCCACAGCAGAGAGATCAATAACATAGAAACATAGAAACATAGAAAATAGGTGCAGGAGTAGGCCATTCGGCCCTTCTAGCCTGCACCGCCATTCAATGAGTTCATGGCTGAACATTCAACTTCAGTACCCCATTCCTGCTTTCTCGCCATACCCCTTGATCCCCCTAGTAGTAAGGACCTCATCTAACTCCTTTTTGAATATATTTAGTGAATTGGCCTCAACAACTTTCTGTGGTAGAGAATTCCACAGGTTCACCACTCTCTGGGTGAAGAAGTTCCTCCGCATCTCGGTCCTAAATGGCTTACCCCTTATCCTTAGACTGTGACCTCTGGTTCTGGACTTCCCCAACATTGGGAACATTCTTCCTGCATCTAACCTGTCTAACCCCGTCAGAATTTTAATTGTTTCTATGAGGTCCCCTCTCATTCTTCTGAACTCCAGTGAATACAAGCCCAGTTGATCCAGTCTTTCTTGATAGGTCAGTCCCGCCATCCCAGGAATCAGTCTGGTGAACCTTCGCTGCACTCCCTCAATAGCAAGAATGTCCTTCCTCAGGTTAGGAGACCAAAACTGTACACAATACTCCAGGTGTGGCCTCACCAATGCCCTGTACAACTGTAGCAACACCTCCCTGCCCCTGTACTCAAATCCCCTTGCTATGAAGGCCAACATGCCATTTGCTTTCTTAACCGCCTGCTGCACCTGCATGCCAACCTTCAATGACTGATGTACCATGACACCCAGGTCTCTTTGCACCTCCCCTTTTCCTAATCTGTCACCATTCAGATAATAGTCTGTCTCTCTGTTTTTACCACCAAAGTGGATAACCTCACATTTATCCACATTATACTTCATCTGCCATGCATTTGCCCACTCACCTAACCTATCCAAGTCGCTCTGCAGCCTCACAGCATCCTCCTCGCAGCTCACACTGCCACCCAATTTAGTGTCATCCGTAAATTTGGAGATACTACATTTAATCCCCTCATCTAAATCATTAATGTACAGTGTAAACAGCTGGGGCCCCAGCACAGAACCTTGCGGTACCCCACTAGTCACTGCCTGCCATTCTGAAAACGAGGGGGCATAGATTTAAAGTAATTGGTAGAAAGATTAGAAGGGAACTTTTTTTCACCCAGAAGGCGGTGGGAGTCTGGAACTCACTGCCTGAAAGGATAGTAGAGGCAGAAAAGCTCATCACATTTAAAAAGTACTTGGCTATGTACAGGGTCGGATTAAGGGCCTGATGGGCCTGGGGCACACTGATCCAAATGGGCCTATAGTTATGTTTTCTCATGTTCATTACATTACGTATTCTGATTCTGCGTATGAAAACATAGGCCAGTATATTCAACAATATATATTATGTATTAACATACATTTTATATATTAGATAAAAACAGTTAAATAATAACAGATAACTAGTAAAGATCTTGGGGCCAAAATTCAGCAGCGCAAGAAAGCCGGCGCACCCATGATTTGTTCTTTGTACTTACCGCACGGATCCTTGATGCGGTCGGAAGAGCCATTTTCAGGGCTTTGACATTTTTTCAAAGTCCCAGAGAAAATGTGTCATAAAGGGGGCAGGCCATAGACTCAAAGGCAGGCTGAGTGGTTGAATATGGGTCGGACTGGGACTCCGCCGCTGTCAATCATCGATGGAGTAGTGGTGACATCACAGCGTGTGTGTGTTACCACGCTCTCTCCCCTCCGTTAAAGGGGAGAGATTCTGTCATTTTTTAGTCTTTGGCCACTGGGCCACCAGGGAGGGTTTCGGCTGGGCCAGCCTGGCACCCAAGAGAGGGTACCAGACTGCCTGTTGGCGGCCCAGATGAACTCGACAGCACTATTTGCCGGCTGATCGGGAAGTCGGTCGGCAAAAATTAAATTGCGGCCGCGGCAGTGGGCCCTCCCCTTGAACATAAGAAATAGGAACAGGAGTAGGCCATTTGGCCCCTCGAGCCTGCTCCACCATTCAATAAGATCATGGCTGATCTGATCCTGGTCTCAACACCACTTCCCGCCCGTTCCTCATAACCCTTGACTCCCTTATCATCAAAAATCTGTCTATCTCCACCTTAAATATATTCAAAGACCCAGCCTTCACAGCTCTCTGGAGTAGAGAATTACAAAGATTCACAACCCTCAGAGAAGAAATGCCTTCTCATTTCTGTTTTAAATAGGTGACCCCTTATTTTTAAAATATGCCCCCTAGTTCTAGATTCCCCCATGAGGGGAAACATCCTCTCTGCCCAGTCAAGCCACCTCAGAATCTTACATGTTTCAATAAGATCACCTCTCATTCTTCTAAACTCCAATGAGTATAGGCCCAACCTGTTCAACCTTTCTTCATATGACAACCCCTTCATCTCAGAAATCAACCTAGTGAACCTTCTCTGAACTGCCTCCAATGCAAGTATATCCCTCCTTAAATAAGAGGACCAATACTCCAGGTGTGGTCTTACAGCGTGAAGGGCAGCCGGACTGCGGGCTGCACACAGTCTTCAGAGGGTGCACCGACACAAAGACCTGTCGCGGGCACCGCGTGGCGGGAGATCGATTGATGCAGCTGAATTTCGGCTGGAAAATTTTAAAGGTGAGGAAAAACGGCTGTGCGCATTCTGATGACGCACTTTCGGCGGTCATCAGAATCGGGCGGTATTGGGTCCAGGCTAAAAAATCCCACCCTGAATTTAGGTCGGACCGGCCAGCTGACCCCAAAGCTGCAGCCACTGGATTCCCACGCATGGCCACCGCTAACGGACAGTAATGGTATTGTGTTTCTAACACAGATGAGGCTGCACACAGGGAGGTTAAAGTAACAGTGACCTCAGTCTTTAATAAGATACTCCAGAGTGAGGAACAGGCCTTAGGGGCCGGCTTATATACAGTGCTCCCAAGGGATGCTGGGATCCCTTGGGACTTCAGGGGATGAGCTCCCTGGTGGCTGAACATGGGAGTGCATGCTTTACAGATACACAACATCACTCCCCCCCCGCAAAGTCAAAGTGAAAATTACTTACAAGGTGAGGCGGTCAGGAGCCTTTCTTTCCCTGGTGGACCGCCTCGGTACAAATGTCTGTTCTGGTGTGTTGGCTGTGCCCTCGCTGGGATGGCGTGTTGTTGGCCCTGCAGGGTTGCGAGGTGAGCCTGGCTTTGCTGGGCTGTTGGGCGTGATGGGTTTGATTTCCTGGTCCAGCGTGGTGTCGTTGATCCTTTGGGTGTGTGTTGTGGACTCGAAAAAGGTGGTGTCTGCTGTGGGTTGTTCAGGGCAGTCTGTGAACCACAGACTCATTTGGTCCAGGTGCTTTCTGCAAATTTGTCCATTGTCTAGTTTGACTACAAACACCCTACTCCTTCTTTAGCTATCACCGTGCTCGTGATCCACTTGGGACCATGTCCATAGTTTAGCACATACACAGGGTCATTCAGATCAATTTCCCGTGACACAGTGGCGCGACAAGCGTTTACATTTTGTTGCTGTCGCCTGCTCTCTACCTGATCATGCAGGTTGGGGTGAACCAGCGAGGGTCTGGTTTTAAGTGTCCTTTTCATGAGTAGCTCAGTCGGGGGCACCCGTGAGCGAGTGGGGTCTCGTGCGGTAGCTGAGCAGTACTCGGGACAGGCGGGTTTGGAGTGAGCCTTCTGTGACTCGTTTAAGGCTCTGTTTGATTGTTTGTACTGCCCGCTCTGCCTGTCCATTGGAGGCTGGTTTAAATGGGGCCGAGGTGACATGTTTGATCCCATTGCGGGTCATGAATTCTTTAAATTCGGCACTGGTGAAACATGGCCCGTTGTCACTGACCAGTATGTCAGGCAGGCCGTGGGTAGCAAATATGGCTCTCAGGCTTTCAATGGTAGCGGTGGCGGTGCTTCCTGACATTATTTCACATTCAATCCATTTTGAAAAAGCATCCACCACCACCAGGAACAGTTTACCGAGAAACGGGCCCGCAGAGTTGACATGGATCCTCGACCATGGTCTGGAGGGCCAGGACCACAAACTTAGTGGTGCCTCTCTGGGCGCGTTGCTCAACTGAGCACATACGCTGCATTGCCAAACACATGACTAAGTCAGAGTCGATACCGGGCCACCACACGTGGGATCTGGCTATCGCTTTCATCATTACTATACCTGGGTGTGTGCTGTGGAGATCCGAGATGAACGGCACCCTGTCCTTTTTTGGTAGCACTACGTGGTTACCCCATAACAGGCAGTCTGCCTGAATGGACAGCTCGTCCTTTCGCTGCTGGAACGGCGTGATTGGCTCTTGCATTTCATCGGGGATGCTGGCCCAGCTCCCATGCAGTACACAGTTCTTTACTTTGGACAGCAGAGGATCTTGGCTGGTCCAAGTCCTAATCTGGCAGGCTGTGACAGGTGATTTATCATTTTCAAACGCTTCCATGACCATCAACAAGTCTGCGGGCTGCGCCACCATCAACAAGTTTGCAGGCTGCGCCATTTCCACCCCCCGTGGTGGGCAATGGTAGCCGACTGAGATCATCTGCACAGTTCTCGGTGCCTGGCCTGTGGCGGATTGGATAGTTATACGCTGATAGCGCAAGTGCCCACCTTTGTATGCGGGCTGAGGCATTAGTATTTATCCCCTTGTTTTTAGCGAACAGGGATGTGAGGGGCTTGTGATCGGTTTCCAGCTCAAATTTGAGGCTAAACAGGTACTGATGCATTTTCTTTACCCCAAACACATACGCTAATGCCTCTTTCTCAATCATGCTGTAGGCCCTCTCGGCCTTAGACAAGCTCCTGGAAGCATAGGCGACAGGTTGCAACTTCCCCGCAACGTTAGCTTGTTGTAATACACACCCAACTCTGTACGACGACGCATCACATGCTAGCACAAGTCTTTTACACGGGTTATACAATACAAGCAGCTTGTTGGAGCATAAAATGTTTCTGGCTTTCTCAACAGCAATTACTTGTTTTTTTTCCCCATACCCAGTTCTCACCTTTGCGCAATGACACATGTAGGGGCTCTAAAAGAGTGCTTAACCCCGATAGGAAGTTACCAAAATAGTTGAGTCCCAGAAACGACCGCAGCTCCATGATGTTCTGAGGCCTGGGCGCGTTCCTAATAGCCTCTGTCTTGGCGTCTGTGGGCCGAATGTCGTCCGCCGCGATCTTTCTCCCCAAAAACTCCACTTCTGTTGCCATGAAGACGCATTTCGACCTCTTCAACCGCAGCCCTACGCGATCCAAAGAGCTTATCACCTGGAGGACCTCCTCCAGGTTTTGTAGGTGCTCGGCAGTGTCCCAACCCATGACCAATATGTTGTCCTGAAACACCACCGTGTGTGGTACCGACTTGAGTAGGCTCTCCATGTTTCTCTGGAAGACCGCTGCTGCCAACCGAATTTCAAACGGGCATCTGTTGTCGATGAACAGTCCCTTGTGCGTGTTGATGCAGGTGAGGCCCTTCGAAGACTCCTCCAGCTCCTGCGCATGTAGGCCGAAGTCAGGTCGAGCTTGGTGAACATCTTGCCTTCTGCCAGCGTCGCAAATAGGTCATCTGCCTTAGGTAGCGGGTATTGGTTCTGTAGCGAGAAACGATTAATAGTTACTTTATAATCGCTGCAAATCCTGACCGTGCCATCACTTTTGAGTACTGGAACAATCGGGCTGGCCCACTTGCTGAATTCCACTGGGGAGATGATGCCCTTGCGCTGCAGCCTGTCCAGCTCGATTTCCACTCTCTCCCTCATCATGTGAGGTACCGCTCGCGCCTTGTGGTGAATGGGTCGTGCCTCTGGGACCAAGGGGATCCGCACCTTCGCCCCGGAAAAGTTTCCAATGCCTGGCTCAAAAAGGGAAGGAAATTTGTTAAGAACCTGGGTACATGAGGCCTCATTTGACATGTGATAGCGCTCGGATGTCATCCCAGTTCCAGCGGATTTTGCCCAGCCAGCTCCTTCCAAGCAGTGTGGGACCATCGCTCGGGACAATCCAGAGTGGCAGTTCGTGCACCGTGCCCTCGTAGGTGACCTTGACCATGGCACTGCCCAGGACAGTGATAAGCTCTTTGGTGTACGTTCTCAGTTTCGTGTGGATGGGGCTCAGGGCTGGTCTGAATGCCTTGTTGCACCACAGTCTCTCGAACATCTTTTTACTCATGATGGATTGGCTAGTGCCAGTGTCCAGTTCCATGGCTACGGGTAAGCCATTCAATTTTATGTTTCGCATTATAGGTGGACATTTCGTCGAAAATGTGTGCACCCTGTGTACTTCAGCATCTGCCTCCTCTCTGAGGCTCAAAATTGCTTTGATCCACCATGGACCGATTTTCCTCTGATACGTGGTGGTTAGCAGGTTTTGCAGAGCTTGCAGCTCAATTGCAAGCTCGTTGGAGGTGCCCCTTTGTTCCACAGCTCTTGCAAACATACCCTTTGAAGCGGCATGAATAGGCTGAATGGAAGCCTCCACAATGCCAACAAGGTGTGAATTGCCTTGAATTCATCCTTTGTTGGGGACTCAGTCATTTGGGTCACCTGAGGCCTGCTGGCAGTTGCAGACTCGTGGGTTCTGCCCTGTACATTTCTGCTCGCAAACACAGTTCCAGTTAATTTATGAACATTGCTAGCACTTGTGTGCTGAGAGATTTGTTTGGTGTTATCACTGGTGGACATAAACGCCTGTGCTATCGCAATGGCCTTACTGAGGGTCGGTGTCTCTACAATCAAAAGTTTTCGTAGTATGGTCTCATGGCCAATGCCCAGTACAAAAAAGTCTCTGAGCATTTGCTCCAGGTAGCCATCAAACTCACATTGTCCTGCAAGTCGCCTTAGCTCGGCGACGTAGCTCGCCACTTCTTGACCTTCAGATCGCTGGCACGTGTAGAACTGATACCTCGCCATCAGCACGCTCTCCCTCGGGTTAAGATGCACCCGAACCAGTGTACACAGCTCCTCATACGACTTATCTGTGGGTTTCACTGGAGCCAGAAGATTCTTCATGAGGCTGTAGGTTGGTGCCCCGCAGACTGTGAGGAGGACCGCTCTCCTTTTTGCAGCGCTTCATTCTCCATCCAGCTCGATGGCTACAAAGTACTGGTCTAGCCGTTCGACATAGACTTCCCAGTCCTCATCGTCCGAGAACTTCTCCAGGATGCCCACAGTTTGCTGCATCTTTGCGTTGGATTCGTATTCTCGTCGCCAGTTATTGTGTTCCTAACACAGATGAGGCTGCACACAGGGAGGTTAAAGTAACAGTGACCTCAGTCTTTAATAAGACACTCCAGAGTGAGGAACAGGCTTTCGGGGCTGGCTTATATACAGTGCTCCCAAGGGATGCTGGGATCCCTTGGGACTTCAGGGGTTGAGCTCCCTAGTGGCAGAACATGCAAGTGCATGCTTTACAGATACACAACAAATGGGTCTTTCCAAGACCCTGAATTTCGTCCCCCTTATCTATGCAAAAATAGATATATACACATTAAGCCAATAAACAATATTTTCCTCGGTCTTGTTTTTCCTCTCTTATTGTCTTTTCTATTCAGTCTATTTGGGAGGCCTTATATATTTTTTCCTACATTTATTTGGTGGGCCTATGTTCTTTGGTGGGCCTGCAGCTCCATCCGTCCCATGGTTAATCCGCCCCTGGATATGTAGTTAAAGTGCCATAACCTACAAGGCTGGAAAGTGGGATTAGGCTGGATAGCTCTTTTTCAGCCAGGACAGACATGATGGGTTGAATGTGCTGTAAATTTCTATGATTCTATGTGGCAGTTCATGGAGCCACCTCCTTCCATGAGTTGCTAAATTCTCCATCATCATTTGCAACTCGGTGTGGTAGCTCTGCAGTGCTTGACCTGATCCGTTGGTTGTGGAATCGCTTAGCTCTTTTTATAACATGCTGCTTCCGCTGTTTAGCATGCATGCAGTCCTGTGTTGTAGCTTTATTAGGTTGGCACCTCATTTTTAGGCATGCCTAGTGCTGCTGCTTGCATAGGCTTCTACACCCCCAAAATACTTGACTCTTTAATCATAACCTAGATGTGATATTAGCCATTGATCTCTACGGTTTCTCAATTTGCACAATGCTTAAAAAAGGTAATGGAATGGTAGTGATGATAGGGTTTGGGAAGAAATACCCATAACATCAAAACAGTTAAAGTTACATTTAGATATGTATAATTTTGCTTTATGCTTATATATCATTCCTGACTTCTGATTAAATCTTTTCCATCTTCTGCTGGAAAGACAATTTGGGCTAGTTGTTCCCAGTCATTGCTTCATATTAAGAATTGACAGTAACACTTTGTTATTGCCAATATACCTTGAATGCAATGAATCAATATTTCTGATGTATGGCAGTGAGCTGTACAAAAAGGCCTTTGTTCCTATTACTGATAGAACAGCAAATACCTGTGTTTACTACCATTCTTGTTAATATTTCAGACAACTGTTTTAATTATTGCCATTTTTAGCGTCAGGATGTAGGACAAAAGCCATACTTGTGACAAACAGACCCATTAGGGGGGAAATTTGGCTGCTTTGCACCTCCCGTTAGTGTCCACGGGTGGGCAGTAACGGGGCGCTGAGGGGATTACCGAACAGGCACGGCAAATTCACCGATGCCCACGCAATTCTCTGCCGCTTTTGTGCTGGTGCTAACACTTACCGCCTCGCTCTCTTGCACCCTGTAGATTGCGACGTTATCCGGTGCGCAGCGCCCCGTTTCTGCCCCAGATGTGATATTCGGTTCGTCCCCCTGCTACATTGCCGGGTGTCAACAATGGCAGCAGCAGCAGTTATCACCTCGGCCGCTTGGGGAGTGCTAATTAAAGGCAGTGGTGGTCAGGTAGGGCAAACTTAATTCCTCACAACAGTCTGGTACCTTCTGATTGCTTTTCACCCCTGATTATTGCGCGATTTCTCAGCCCTCAACTCTCAGAGTGCTTGGGGCTGTAATGCAAGTCGCGCAGGTCCCATGGCCCTACAGAGAGAGCAATAAGAATGTTTCAACCCACCACCATTGGTTCTTCCCTTTAATGCCTCTAATGCCGGAAGGGAAGTGGTAATGCTTGATTTAGTGCTCCATTTCCCTCTTGGAGCGCTCAATCTGACGTTCCCGAGAGCATAAAATTATTTTCGCCAGCCGATAATTTTGCGTCAATTCAAAAGTTATCACCCTAAGCAAGCCGCTACGCAACTCGTATTTTGCTATCCGTTAAGATTTTTTTTGTTATTTTTTTCTTCTTCTCTCCCATTATTTCTCTACTGAAGTGAAGGATCCATTCTTGCATATGGTTACATGAGGCGTACGAAAGCATGGGCCTTACGCTAAACATCCGTAAGACAAAGGTCCTCCACCAGCCTATCCTTGCTGCACAGCACTGCCCCCCAGTCATCAAGATCCACGGCGCGGCCCTGGACAACGTGGACCATTTCCCATACCTCGGGTGCCTCTCATCAACAAGAGCAGACATTGACGACAAGATTCAACACCGCCGCCAGTGCAGCCTTCAGCCTCCTGAGGAAAAGTGTTTGAAGGATCAGGCCCTCAAAACTGCCACCAAGTCATGGTCTACAGGGCTGTAGTAATACCCTCCCTCCTGTATGGCTCAAAGACATGGACCATGTACAGTAGACGCCTCAAGTCGCTGGAGAAATACCACCAACGATGCCTCTGCAAGATTCTACAAATCTCCTGGGAGGACAAATTCACCAACATTAGCGTCCTCGACCAGGCCAACATCCCCAGCATTGAAGCACTGACCACACTTGATCAGCTCCGCTGGGCAGGCCACATCGTTCGCATGCCAGACACGAGACTCCCAAAGCATGCGTTCTACTCGGAACTCCTTCACGGCAAACGAGCCAAAGGTGGGCAGAGGAAACGTTACAGGGACACCCTCAAAGCCTCCCTGAAAAAGTGCAACATCCCCATTGACACCTGGGGGTCCCTGGCCAAAGATCACCCTAAGTGGAGGAAGTGCATCCGGGATGGCGCTGAGCACCTCGAGTCTCATCGCCGAGAGCATGCAGAAATCAAGCGCAGGCAGCGGAAAGAGCGTGCGGCAAACCTGTCCCACCACTTTTTCCCTCAACAGGGACAGGGATCGTGGCTCTCGTATTGGACTATTCAGCCACCTAAGGACTCAGTTTAAGATTGGAAGCAAGTCTTCCTTGATTCCGAGGGACTGCCTATGATGATGGTTACATGAGCACTAGTTGTCCTTCAGCAGCCCACACAAGTGCCCAATATTCATGTGTAATTTTAAACAGTAAATCTTGCCACACTATTCTTCTGAGCGTGAGCTTGATCCTGTTCTCACCTGGCGTCTATATGCAGACACAGATTCACATTTCAGCAGGGTCAGAAGCAGAAATCTTGGTTGAATTTCCTTTCCCTAACTTGAGTGTTGATTCCGACTGAATATAACAGTATTTCAGTGTATACTATTGCATATCAATATATATCATATATATCAGTGTGTATAATTATTATTAGTGTACATCTATTTTAGGTCAAGAACATTTGAGACATTTCTGCTAGACATAAAAAAATTATATGACACGCAACTCTTTCTTTTTGATGTTCGCAATGTATATCAATGTATATAGCTGGTGTTGAAAATGGGAAAATTCACATTGTTTTGTGTAGGGAAAGAGCTGTTCTAAGGTTGGGATTAAAACCTTTTTTGGTAGCATAGAGGGAAGTTTACTCTCCATCTGGAACATATATATTTGACCTACTTGGAGGTGCTGATGGCAAAAAAACCCTTAGCTTGATGAATGCAAAGTTTACCAAACAAAACTTAAAATATTTTCAGTTGGCTCTAATACAATATGTCAAAGTGTAAAATATGAATTTAAGCCCATTTAAGCACAGCAAATTTCTTGGTTACAAACTGGAAAAACAAATTCTATGCAATTGAGTCATACAGACCACAGATTTGTTTCTCAATCTGTGATAAGTTAACTCAGCTTGGGCAATAGTTGGATACTACAATTGGCTTAGTGTCCATTGGTTAGGAAGGGAAATATCAGTCAGGGTTCCTGCTCTTGATTGTCCAGTGAACCCTACTGGAAAGTGCATGTGTGGACATTGGGTGATGACAAGATCAGACCCGGCTGTTGAATTTTCGCTATGGTTGAACCACCTGTCAACACATTCTGCCTGGACTCAGATGTGCTGCTGGTGCTGGTGCTGGTCCAGCAAGAGTCAATGCCTTCAGGAGAAGAGGAGCGAAAACTGGTAAAAAAATAAATTCTGTTTGTCACTTCTTTAACTTTTTTGGTTCTGCAACTGAACAATAAAGTTTTTACTTTGTTTTGAGCATGAGCAGTTGAAGTTCTGCACTGTACATTTACTGTCAAAAATGAAACTATTATAATCTAAAATAATTGCATTTAGTTTTGAAAAAAATCAACTTCCTTATAGTTTAGTGGGCAAATGCAGTGCCATATAATCTAGGAAGGCTTTGGGTTGAATCTCTGGCTAATGTTAAATTGGCTGACCTCAGCCAGAGAGATGGTATAGGCACTACAACTGACCTCAGCTTCCTGGACTAAGGCAGGAAAAAAGCCAGGGTTCCTGCTCCTGATCTCAATCTGATGACCTCTGCTGAAAAGTACACGGGGCCGAAATTCAGGCAGGCCAGAAAGCTATGATTTTTTACCTCTTTTTTCTGCCGAGAGCGACGACATGGCCGTCCAATCCATTTTCAGCACTTAAGATTTTTTAACGTAGGACCAGAATCATAGCGGGGGCGAAAGTCATGCTGAGGGGCGGAAGTTGGGGCGGTATTGAGTCTCCGCCACTGTCACTCAGCGGCGGAACGGTGGTGACATCACTGCGCGTGTGCGTCACCACGCTCTCTCCCCTCCATTAAAGGGGAGAGAATCAGGGATTCTTTAGCTTCGGCCACTAGGGTTTCGGCCAAGAGGGTGTGCCAGGCTGCCTGTTGGCGGCCCGGCCGAAACCGGAGGAGCAATAGTCCGGCCACCTGCAAAAAAAATAAGAAGATGGCGGCTGCGGCATTCACCCCTCGCCTTTAATGGCCGCCGCTCCGCCAGGGCAGAGAGAGAGCAGACAAGGTGCAGCGACAGAAAAAACTGTCGGGGGCACTGTCCAGTGGCTTGTGGATTTCTTCAATTAAATTTGGGGCAGATTAAAATGGAGGTACGGGATTGCAGCAGTGTGCACTTTGATGGTGCACCAGCGGGGAAGAAGTGGGAACATGCCGAAAAATCCACGACCTGAATTTGGGTCGGGGCAGCCAATGGACTGCAACGCGACGGCCACGGGATTCTGCCGCATGGCCGCCGCAAAATGGCAGAAACGGGCCTTATACGGACCCTGAATTTCGGCCCCCATGTAGATGTGTGTTGAGGAGATAGGACTTGACTTGGCTGTGATACTCTTGCGGTTAAATAGCCTGTCTGTGCTGACACATGAACAATGGCCAGCTGGACAAAGTACAGGATGGTTGCTGCTGCCCCTGGGATTACACCGTGGCATGGTGAGCAACATCAGGAGAGAAGCGAAGAAAAAAGGAGTGGGAAAATTATTCCTGGAGCAGTGCAGTAGCACAGCAGGTGATTCAAATTTGTACCTTTCTGCCTATCCAGTATTAAAATAAAGGCGAAGTTGATAACAAGGTACAGACAAAAAATAAATGATCATGAAAGCGGTCAAGGGCTTGGAATGTACTCAGTGAAGACGAGGTATGTCTGATGTAGCTACACGGAATTTTTGCAATTTGCCATGGTTACATCAAAGCATAAGTGTATAAATCAGGGTTATGTCTGTATGCGTATCACTCGGGCAGTGGTGGTGCTGATGAGATGCAGATCCACAGCCTTTTTTTCACACATAATACGTTTTTGATTGGAAGGAGATCAAAGCAGAGAGGGCTTGCTCACCTCACTTTGTAAGGGAAGAACTGGAAGGCAAATCACATGTTCTGAAATCCTAGCGGCCAACTAAACTGGCAGAAAGGCTATCTGCTGAACTCCTTGGCTATGGTTCGGTGCATGGCGCAGAGGGATATGAAGATAATTTGCTTCAGGCACAGGACAGGCATCTTAATACCACAAAAACCATGGCACGTCGCTAAACATTGCATTGCCCCCGTATTACACATATAGAACGTAACTCTGATTTACACACCTAATTTCTCCATGGACGTTCCAGATTCCAAAGGCTCTGCATATCTGCATCAGTATTTTTATAATTAGTCTCCATCACCTGTACCCCTTCCAGGCACTTGGCCACTTTCATGATCATGAACACTTATTTTTTCTTGGCTGTACACCTCGCTATCAATGCTTAATTGGAGCCCAGCCCTATTTTAATAGTGGATAAAGCTAGCTCACTGACTCTACATGATTTTATTATCTCTCCTGCTTTAAAGTTCTCTTCAGCCATATACAGCCAGTGCAGTATATGTCCCTTCAATTTTAAGTGCTTTCAGTTTATTAGGTATGTCTGATTATATTCTACTTCAAATATCTTCATAATACAGTTCTGCTCTGGTTACAACATAGGACAAGGATTTTCAATTCAGTGCACTAAGGAATAGAGAACCAATGGAAGTTAATGGGAACAAGGTTGATGGTAAAACTAAACAGGATGTGGCTGGAGAAGAGATTTGTATAGCATGCAACGTAGAAGCCGAGAAAGGAGGGAGTTTAAGAAATTGAGTGCAGAGATTGTTTTTGGTTCAATGCATTTAATTCATTTATTATTAAATCCCAGGTCAGGAAATGTTTAGTTCACAGTAGTCCAGTCCACAATTACATCACCACTTTTGATGAATTAATGCATTACACTTGAACAGATTTTTTTGCACAGTGGAGTATTTATAAAACACTGACTTGTGCTTTTATTGCACCAGGGTTGGGGAGAATCCTCCCTCAGGGTTTTCCTGAAAGCTACTGCACAGTTTCAGCTCTTAGAGATATCAGAAACATTCAGCATCTGCGTTTCATCAACCTGTAGGTACATGACTTGCACTATTTTTAATTTGCTCTGTGGAAAAATTTACCAAAAATTATTTTCATCTGTTGATTATGAAGGCATGTATACATGCTTGGGAAACAAAACCATGCACTAAAAGATCATTGCTTTACTCAAATGTGTGAAAGTTCTGGGTGTGGCAGGACTGTAGAGCTTTGATCTGATCCATTGATTGTGGGTTCACTTAGCGCTCTCTATAGCATGCTGCTTCCACTGTTTAGCATGCATGCTGTCCTGTGTTGCAGCATCCCCAGGTTGGCACCTCATTTTTAGGTACGCCTGGTGCTGCTCCTGGCATACTCTATTGCACTCCTCATTGAACCAGGATTGATCCCCATGGTTTCATGGTAATGGTAGAGTGAGGGATGGTAGAGCAGGCCATGAGGTTACAGATTGTGGTGGAATAAAATTCTGTCACTGCTGACGG
This sequence comes from Pristiophorus japonicus, assembly GCF_044704955.1. Taxonomy (NCBI): domain Eukaryota; kingdom Metazoa; phylum Chordata; class Chondrichthyes; family Pristiophoridae; genus Pristiophorus; species Pristiophorus japonicus. The sequence goes on along the minus strand of NC_091978.1, from coordinate 320,063,508 downwards.
CTCACAGAGCCTCATGGATGCCCAGTTTTGAACTGCTAGATCTGTTCTGAATCTATCACATTTAGCACGGTGGTAGTGCCACACAACATGATGGAGGGTCTCCTCACTGTGAAGATGGGACTTAATCTCTACAAGGACTGTATGGTGATCACTGCTACCAATGCTGTCATGGACAGATGCATCTGCGACAGGTAGATTGGCGAGGGCGAGGTCAAGTAGGTTTTTCCCTTGTGTTGGTTCTCTCACCACCTGACACAGGGAGGGCGTGGGAAGTCCACCCCAAAGGCCTACAAGAGGATATGAACCTGCTGCAGGCCCAGTCTGGCAGATATGTCTTCCAGGACTTGGCCAGTAGTGGTACTACTGAGCCATCTTTGGTGATGACTATTCAAGTCCCCCACCAAGAGTATATTCTGTGCCCTTGCTACCCTCAGTACTTCTTCCAAGTGGTGTTCAACATGGAGGAGTACTGATTCATCAATTGATTCATCAACTGAGGGAGGGAAATAGGTGGTAATCTGAAGTCCCAGATGGTTTCTTTGCCCAGGCTTGACCTGAAGCCATGAGACTTCATGGGGTCTGGACTTAATGTTGAGGATTCCCAGGACCACTCTCTCCCTCTCTCCTGTGCCGCCATCTCTGGCGGATGTGTCCTGCCGGTGGGACAGGTCATACCCTGGAATGGTGATGGAGGAGTGTGGGACATTGGCTGAAAGGTATGATTCTGTGTATATGACTATGTCAGGTTGTAGCTTGACTAATCTGTGGGACTGTTCTCCCAATTTTGACACAAGTCCCCAGATGTTAGTGAGGAGGACTTTGCAGGGTCGACTGGGCTGGATGTGCCATTGAAGCCAGTGCCGAGATCGATGCCGGGTTGTCCACCTGGTTTTATTCTTATTGTTGTTTTTTGTAGAGGTTTGTTGTAACAGAGTGACTTGCTAGGCCAGTTCAGAGGACTGTTCAGAGTCAACCACATTCCTGTTGGTCTGGAGTCACATACAGGCCCAGACCAGATAAGGATGGTAGATTTCCTTCCCTAGAGGACATTAGTAAACCAGATGGGTTTTCATGCCAATCCGATAGTTTCATGGTCACCATTACGGATTTATTTAATTAACTAAATTTAAATTCCCCAGTTGCCGTGGTGGGATTTGATCTCACATCTCTGGATCATTAGTCCAGGTCTCTGGATTACTCATCCAGTAACATTACCACTATGCTACCATTCCCGTACTAGGTGCTGTATAAGGACAAGTTCTTACTTTATAAATTAAAAATATATTTCAATTTCTTCACCCTCTAGTTCATCCTGCAGCGCACAGTTGAGAAAGCAACCCTGATAAGACACCTCTGCCAATGCTGCTATTGATAAGAGGTTACATGTCTTGTTTGATGTGTTTTCTGATTTTCACTCCCTCCGTTTGGAGAAATGCCCAGACTTTACTTACTAGCTTGCCTTTCATGGTCCAGTGGTGATCAAGAACCCATGCTGGAAATTGGGCAGAAACCTGCATTCCACCATTCTACTTCATAGCATGTTGATGCAATAATATGATGTTCCATTGCGTAATGCAAGTTTTTTCACAAGACTCTCTCCTCCACCATGGTAGGCACTGAGCACATCATATATACTAATCTTCATACATGTTTAATTATCTTAATTTAATGAAGGCTACAAATGTACATAAAACTTATCTACTTTAGCTTGCTCCTATACAAACTGAATGAATCAGTCTGCAGATTATCAGTTTATATTTAAGATAACGTTTCATTGGCTTTCAAGGGTTGCTTGTGCCACCAGTCACCGACACACAGGTCTTGCACATCTATTGGTGGCTATCCCATGCAAATTTGCTGGATTTGCTCAGACTAGCCAATGGGAGACCCGTTTATTTGCCATTCAAACACCAAGATAAACCCAGCTTAACTTTTTCCTAATTTTGTCATTAAAACAAAAACACTGATGTAAACAAAATATTGTAATGGTAAAACATCTGTAATTGGTACTGTTACTTACTATTTTTCTCATATTTGAACTTCATCAGACCTTGTATATAGAACAACACCAAGAGTCGAGAGCTCAAGCATAAAAACAATACCAAAAATCAATCCGCGGCATCGCAACAGTGAAGTGGATGAATGCAGTACTCTGTGCTTCTCTAGCCATTTGAGCACTTCATTCAATATATTATGGATTTGCCTGTTTGGTGCTGAAATGAGTATGTCATCTAAAAAACATACTACCTCTTCAATGCCTTGCAAAATGTGGTTCATCAACCCATGGAATATGGTGGGGGCGGAAGACACTCCAAATGGTAGCCTATTAAATTGATATAGGCCTAGATGAGTATTTATAGTCAAGCATGACTTGGACTCCTCATCTAGCTCAAGTTGTAAGTAGGCATTTGTGAGATCTAACTTTGAGAAGATCTGACCATATGTCAGCGTTGTGAACAAATCTTCGACATGTGGCAATGTATTGGGGAGATTACCTGCTAGAACCTGGTTTATGGTTACTTTATAATCACCACACTACCTTACCTTACCATCTGACTTGGGTACAACAATGGGTGTAGCCCAATTACATAGATCTATCTTAGAGATAATGTTCTCAGTGTCTAATTTTTTGAGTTCTTGCTCAACTTTCTCCATGAGTGCGTAAGTGGTTGATGTAGAACTGAGCTATACACACCATGAAGGACTCAGGTTTGAACCACAATATAGTATGCTTTGGTTGATCTTAGCTGAGGTGGCAGTAAAATTATAATCGGCCTTGGTACCCTTGAGCTAGAGAGAGAATAATCAAATAAGAACACAGGAACAGAGTGGGCCATTCAGCCCCACGAGCCTGTTCCGCCATTAAATTAGATCATAGCTGATCTGTATCTTAACGATCTACTCGCTTGGTTTTGTAACCCTTAATAACCTTGCCTAACAAAAATCTAACAATCTCAGTTTTAAAATTTTGAATTGACCTAGCTGCAACAGCTTTTTGGGGATTACTATCTACGGCATGCATTTAAATGTTGGATGAGGAGAGAATTGGAATTGGGATGCTTCTCACGGTGGAAGAACCTGCAGGCACTTACTAAGCTTACACGTGAAGAAACACTACTTGGGTACCCTGTTGCAAGTGTCAACTGTGGATCAGCACCTTTAGGGGAGAAGTGCAGAAAATTGAAGGGGCAAAAAATGTCTGGAAAGCTAGATGCAAAACTGTAGGACATTACTGTCAGCTGCCTTGCTCTTTATGGATAGTGTGTGCTACCTCTACACTTTGTCATCTTCCATCATGTAAAATCATTTTTCTCCAGTGCTACCTCATTTTAGTAAAGCCTAATCAAGTTGACATCTACTACTGCTGGTTATATTGGCCCTAAAAGAGTTCTTAAGCAAATGAAAAATATTGATTCCATTCCTGAAAGCCCTGGTTCCAATTTTCTGGAGGAAATTAAATCATGTATAAATCAACTGTCAAACTCAAGCCTACCAGGAGTGAAATGTTTCAAGCACTAAAGAAAAAGAGGAAGTCTCTATTGCAGCGAGGATATGCCAAGAGAAATAAAGCTTTGCTTAGGCTAAATAAGAAAGGCATTTCAGATAATCAAAGGTTTAACAAATGGTATAAAAAAAGGAACCACACACTATCGGACAATTCACATCCAGGTTGTAGCTACTAAGAATAAAGTAAGCATTCTCAGCGAATTTACAAGAGCATTTTAAATATGGATTTATTGACATTTTTTTTAAAATTTCTTTATTATTGCATTTACTCTTTTAAAATTGTATTTCCAAGAGCTTACGGCCAAATATATATTGTTAAACCGTGTTTGCAAGATGTTTCTTAGGATGATTGTACTTATGGTGGGAGCAATGTGTGTTTAAGGGTTAAAACAATTTAATTGTTCTTGGTTTCTGGGGTTCAGTTGCATTAAAGAATTGCCAACAAGTGCAACTCCTGGATGGGGTCGCTGTCCTTTCCTGTCTGGATAAGTGACTATTGCTGGTCCACTTTTGTGTCCTGTGAGCTGGTTTGAGTGTTTGTGGTGGGAAAAGTTTCTTTCAGGTGAGCCTTCACAACAGATATCTTGAGATAAGCAGCTTTAGTTAATGGCCTTTTCCTAGCTCATGCACAAAGCAGAAGGATTCTGCTGCACAGAAGGGCGAGAAAAAGACTGGGAGAGCTATAGTGATAGGGGACTCTATTGTAAGGGGAATAGATAGGAGTTTCTGCGGCCGCAACCGAGACTCCAGGATGGTATGTTGCCTCCCTGGTGCAAGGGTCAAGGATGTCTCGGAGCAGCTGCAGAGCATTCTGGAGAGGGAGGGTGAACAGCCAGTTGTCGTGGGACATGTAGGTACCAATGATATAGGTAAGAAGCGGGAAGAGATCCAACAAGCTGAATTTAGGGAGCTAGGAGTTAAATTAAAAAGTAGGACCTCAAAGGTAGTAATCTCTGGATTGCTACCAGTGCCACGTGCTAAACAGAGTAGAGGGAGCAGGATAGTTAGAATAAATACGTGGCTTGAGAAGTGGTGCAAGAGGGAGGGATTCAAATTCCTGGGACATTGGAACCAGTTCTGGGGGACCTGTACAAAAGGGACGGTCTGCACTTGGGCAGGACTGGAACTGATGTCCTAGGGGTAACATTTGCTAATAAAGTTCGGGAGTGTTTAAACTAATATGGCAGGGGGATGGGAACATATGCAGCGAGATAGGGCGAAATAATATGGAGTCGGAAACAGATGGTAGAAAGGTAAAAAGCAATAGTGGAAGGCCAAGTAAACAAAGGCAAGAAACAAAAAGGGCCAACTACACCATAATTCTAAAAGGACAAAGGGTGTTAAAAAAACAAGCCTGAAGGTTTTGTGTCTTAATGCAAGGAGTATCCATAATAAGGTGGATGAATTAAATGTGCAAATAGATGTTAACAAATATGATGTGATTGGGATTCCAGAGATGTGGCTCCAGGATGATCAGGGCTGGGAACTCAACATCCAAGGGTATTCAACATTCAGGAAGGATAGAATAAAAGGAAAAGGAGGTGGGGTAGCATTGCTGGTAAAAGAGGAGATTAATGCAATAGTTAGGAAGGACATTAGCTTGGATGATGTGGAATCTATATGGGTAGAGCTGCAGAACACCAAAGGGCAAAAAACGTTAGTGGGAGTTGTGTACAGACCTCCAAACAGTAGTAGTGATGTTGGGGAGGGCATCAAACAGGAAATTAGGGGTGCATGCAATAAAGGTGCAGCAGTTATCATGAGTGACTTTAATATGCACATAGATTGGGCTAACCAAACTGGAAGCAATACGGTGGAGGAGGATTTCCTGGAGTGCATAAGGGATGGTTTTCTAGACCAATATGTCGAGGAACCAACTACGGGGGAGGCCATCTTTGACTGGGTGCTGTGTAATGAGAAAGGATTAATTAGCAATCTCATTGTGCGAGGCCCCTTGGGGAAGAGTGACCATAATATGGTGGAATTCTACATTAGGATGGAGATTGAAATGGTTAATTCAGAGACCATGGTCCAGAACTTAAAGAAGGGTAACTTTGAAGGTATGAGGCATGAATTGGCTAGGATAGATTGGTGAATGATACTTAAGGGGTTGACAGTGGATGGGCAATGGCAGACATTTAGAGACCGCATGGATGAACTACATCCCTGTCTGGCATAAAAATAAAAAAGGGAAGGTGGCTCAACCGTGGCTATCAAGGGAAATCAGCGATAGTATTAAAGCCAAGGAAGTGGCATACAAATTGGCCAGAAATAGCAGCGAACCCGGAGACTGGGAGAAATTTAGAACTCAGCAGAGGAGGACAAAGGGTTTGATTAGGGCAGGGAAAATAGAGTACGTGAGGAAGCTTGCAGGGAACATTAAGACGGACTGCAAAAGCTTCTATAGATATGTAAAGAGAAAAAGGTTAGTAAAGACAAACGTAGGTCCCCTGCAGTCAGAATCAGGGGAAGTCATAACGAGGAACAAAGAAATGTCAGACCAATTGAACAAGTACTTTGGTTCGGTATTCACTAAGGAGGACACAACCAACCTTTCGGATATAAAATGGATCAGAGGGTCTAGTAAAAAGGAGGAACTGAGGGAAATCCTTATTAGTCGGGAAATTGTGTTGGGGAAATTGATGGGATTGAAGGCCGATAAATCCCCAGGGCCTGATGGACTGCATCCCAAAGTACTTAAGGAGGTGGCCTTGGAAATAGCGGATGCATTGACAGTCATTTTCCAACATTCCATTGACTCTGGATCAGTTCCTATGGAGTGGAAGGTAGCCAATGTAACACCACTTTTTAAAAAAGGAGGGAGAGAGAAAACAGGGAATTATAGACCAGTCAGCCTGACCTCAGTAGTGGGTAAAATGATGGAATCAATTATTAAGGATGTCATAGCAGCGTATTTGGAAAGAGGTGACATGATAGGTCCAAGTCAGCATGGATTTGTGAAAGGAAAATCATGCTTGACAAATCTTCTGGAATTTTTTGAGGATGTTTCCAGTAGAGTGCACCAGGGAGAACCAGTTGATGTGGTGTATTTGGACTTTCAGAAGGCTTTCGACAAGGTCCCACACAAGAGATTAATGTGCAAAGTTAAAGCACATGGGATTGGGGGTAGTGTGCTGACGTGGATTGAGAACTGGTTGGCAGACAGGAAGCAAAGAGTAGGAGTAAATGGGTACTTTTCAGAATGGCAGGCAGTGACTAGTGGGGTACCGCAAGGTTCTGTGCTGGGCCCCAGCTGTTTACCTTGTACATTAATGATTTAGACGAGGGGATTAAATGTTGTATCTCCAAATTTGCGGATGACACGAAGTTGGGTGGCAGTGTGAGCTGCGAGGAGGATGCTATGAGGCTGCAGTGACTTGGATAGGTTAGGTGAGTGGGCAAATGCATGGCAGATGAAGTATAATGTGGATAAATGTGAGGTTATCCACTTTGGTGGTAAAAACAGGGAGACAGACTATTATCTGAATGGTGACAGATTAGAAAAAGGGGAGGTGCAACAAGACCTGGGTGTCATGGTACAACAGTCATTGAAGGTTGGCATGCAGGTACAGCAGGCGGTTAAGAAAGCAAATGGCATGTTGGCCTTCATAGCGAGGGGATTTGAGTACAGGGGCAGGGAGGTGTTACTACAGTTGTACAGGGCCTTGGTGAGGCCACACCTGGAGTATTGTGTACAGTTTTGGTCACCTAACTTGAGGAAGGACATTCTTGCTATTGAGGGAGTGCAGCGAAGATTCACCAGACTGATTCCCGGGATGGCGGGACTGACATATCAAGAAAGACTGGATCAACTGGGCTTGTATTCACTGGAGTTCAGAAGAATGAGAGGGGATCTCATAGAAACGTTTAAAATTCTGACGGGTTTAGACAGGTTAGATGCAGGAAGAATGTTCCCAATGTTGGGGAAGTCCAGAACCAGGGGTCACAGTCTAAGGATAAGGGGTAAGCCATTTAGGACCAAGATGAGGAGAAACTTCTTCACCCAGAGAGTGGTGAACCTGTGGAATTCTCTACCACAGAAAGTTGTTGAGGCCAATTCACTAAATATATTCAAAAAGGAGTTACATGTAGTCCTTACTACTAGGCGGATCAAGGAGTATGACGAGAAAGCAGGAACATAAACATAAGAATTAGGAACAGGAGTAGGCCCTCGAGCCTGCTGCGCCACTCAACAAGATCATGGCTGATCTGGCCGTGGACTCAGCTCCACTTACCCGCCCGCTCCCCATAACCCTTAATTCCCTTATTGGTTAAAAATCTATCTATCTGTGATTTGAATATATTCAATGAGCCAGCCTCAACGGCTTCCCTGGGCAGAGAATTCCACAGATTCACAACCCTCTGGGAGAACAAATTCCTTCTCAACTCAGTTTTAACTTGGCTCCCCCGTATTTTGAGGCTGTGCCCCCTAGTTCTAGTCTCCTTGACCAGTGGAAACAACCTCTCTGCCTCTATCTTGTCTATCCCTTTCATTATTTTAAATGTTTCTTTAAGATCACCCCTCATCCTTCTGAATTCCAACGAGTAAAGACCCAGTCTGCTCAATCTATCATCATAAGGTAACCCCCTCATCTCCGGAATCAGCCTTATGAATCGTCTCTGTACCCCCTCCAAAGTTAGTATATCCTTCCTTAAGTAAGGTGACCAAAACTGCACGTAGTACTCCAGGTGCGGCCTCACCAATACCCTATACAGTTGCAGCAGGACATCCCTGTTTTTGTACTCCATCCCTCTCGCAATGAAGGCCAACATTCCATTCGCCTTCCTGATTACCTGCTGCACCTGCAAACTAACTTTTTGGGATTCATGCACAAGGACCCCCAGGTCCCTCTGCACCGCAGCATGTTGTAATTTCTCCCCATTCAAATAATATTCCCTTTTACTGTTTTTTTTTCCCCAAGGTGGATGACCTCACATTTTCCGACACTGTATTCCATCTGCCAAACCTTAGCCCATTCGCTTAACCTATCTAAATCTCTTTGCAGCTTCTCTGTGTCCTCTACACAACCCGCTTTCCCGCTAATCTTTGTGTCATCTGCAAATTTTGTTACACTACACTCTGTCCCCTCTTCCAGGTCATCTATGTATATTGTAAACAGTTGTGGTCCCAGCACCGATCCCTGTGGCACACCACTAACCACCGATTTCCAACCTGAAAAGGACCCATTTATCCCGACTCTCTGCTTTCTGTTAGCTAGCCAATTCTCTATCCATGCTAATACATTTCCTCTGACTCCGCGTACCTTTATCTTCCGCAGTAACCTTTTGTGTGGCACCTTATCGAATGCCTTTTGGAAATCTAAATGCACCACATCCATCGGTACACCTCTATCCACCATGCTCGTTATATCCTCAAAGAATTCCAGTTAAACATGATTTCCCCTTCATGAATCCATGTTGCGTCTGCTTGATTGCACTATTCCTATCTAGATGTCCCGCTATTTCTTCCTTAATGATAGCTTCAAGCATTTTCCCCACTACAGATGTTAAACTAACCGGCCTATAGTTACCTGCCTTTTGTCTGCCCCCTTTTTTTAAACAGAGGCGTTACATTAGCTGCTTTCCAATGGGGTACTGAAGTTGCATGTTCAGCCGTGAACTCACTGAATGGCGGTGCAGGCTCGAAGGGCCGAATGGCCTACTCCTGCACCTATTATCCATGTTTCCATGTTCCCATGTTTCCAAGGATGTTTGTTATTGTACATGGGTGAAATTGCCCTTTTTTATGGCTCCACTAGCATCGCCGTACGTGCTGACCCTTGACCCGCGGCCGGTGAGGATGGTGCTGGCCGATGTCACCGCCAGCTTTGCGTGTCGCGAAGCGGACGGACATCTGCTGCCGGGGCACCCCTTAAAGGGGAGGCTGTTTGCACCGTTGGCCGTCATATTTTTCTGTCAGCTGACTCATCTGTCGGCCCTTGCCTCGGCCAGGCTGCCATCCTGCAGCCCGGCACTCCGTTACAGGTGCCGGACTATTGGCCCCGTTCGAGGGTGTCCCTGGTGGCTGGCGCCAAAGAGATTGCACAGCACGCAGCAGCCCACCCCTTTAACTGACGTTGCCGGTGGGGCGCTGGGCTCTGGAGCATGCTGTACTGCCCCAGGAGTGCCCTTCCACGGACGCAGAGTGCCCCCGATAACGCTCTGCCTCCGTTGAGGGACAGAAGGTGCAAATTCCGCTCTGGGGGCAGAACCTCCGGGCCAGGCAATAAATGTCCCGGCCCTGGAAGGTTATCGCCTCCAAATGGGGCGCGGAGCGATTTTGCCCCCATAATATTTAATTTGGTAAACAGGAGCACAGTATAAATTTTTTTTTAATGAACCTTGGTATGTTTTGTGAAGTTGTTGAAACGTTCCCAGAACTGTAACATCAACGTATAAATGGACTGTACATAACCAAGGGGATTATGGTTAGAAAGAAAAAGGAAAGAAATAATTTTCATTTATATAACATCTATTACAACCTCAGGATGTCCCAGAGTGCTTTACAGCCAATGAAGTACTTTTTGAAGTGTAGTTTCTGTTATAATGTAGAGAAACTATATTAGTTTGTCAGGAAGTTAGGTATAACTACAATGGTTAGGTGATTCCGTTTTGTGTTTTGAACTTGGTTTTATCATTTAGACTGATAGGTAAAGGAAGCAATATTTTATGTAATATTTCATATTATATATGTAAACATTTCCAACTGTGGTTCACAAAGGGTAGACGTGTCAATAAAATTCCAGTCAACAGATTTTCAATTTCTCCACTAACAATTTTAATTGCATGTATTTGCTCTTCTCGGAACTCCTACACAGCAAGTGAGCCCAAGGTGGGCAGAGGAAATGTTTCAAGGACACCGCCAAAGCCTCCCTGATAAAATGCAACATCCCCACTGACACCTGGAAGTCCCTGGCCAAAGACCGCCCTAAGTGGATGAAGTGCATCCGGGAGGGCGCTAAGCATTTCGAGTCTCATCGCCGAGAGCATGCAGAAAGCAAGCGCAGGCAGCGGAAGGAGCATGCGGCAAACCTGTCCCACCCACCCTTTCCTTCAACGACTGTCTGTCCCGCCTGTGACAGAGACTGTAATTCCCATATTGGACTGTTCAGTCACCTAAGAACTCAATTTTGAGGGACGGCCTATAATGATGATTATTTGAAGTCATTGCAATAGTTCAAAAATAAATTCGGCTGTGTCTTTTCATAGCTGGTAAGGAACACAAAAGGATAAAGTACATGGAGTTCAGCTGTGGGAGATGACCATTGGTACCTGTTATAGATCTCCTGGTAAAGGGCCCATCATAAGGCACGAATTAAAAGAACAGAATTAGACCTTTTTAATCGACCTGTAGGGGTGACATTAACTTACCATAGTGTCACCAAATGGAAGCATAAAATCAATATGGCAAGTGCCCTTGTAGGACACCAATAATACAATGAATAAACGAAAAAGTCAATTTAACTAATATGCTTGATAAACAACTGAAAAAACACCAACTAAATGATAATATTGTCATCGGCGTCGACAAAACATTCCATACCCTGCAGTGCACACCAGTCGCGGAAGGCCTCAAGCGTACCTGTGGACACTGCATGCTCCCTCTCCTAAGCCACCTGGGCATGGACAAGACCATGGAAGAGAGGCAGGCACCCAGAGTGACCTGGCCCATGTGCCCTGCTGATCCTGGACCTACATGAGTAAACTAGCTAGAAACATAAAAAATGATTGTAAAAGCTTCTCTTGGTATGTAAAAAGGAAGAGATTAGCAAAAATAAATGTGGGTCCCTTACAGGCAGAGACAGCAGAAATTTTAATGGGGAATAAGGATGCGGCAGAGACATTAACTGAATACTTTGTATCTGTCTTCATGGTAGAAGACACAAAAACATTCTGGAAATAGTAGGAAACCAAGAGTCTAGTGAGAATGAGGAACTTAAAGAAATAGGACTGGAGAAATTAATGGGACTAAAAGCTGACAAATCCTGGACCTGATGTCCTACATCCTAAGGTTTTAAAAGAGGTGGCTGCAGAGATAGTGGATACACTGGTTTTGATCTTCCAGAATTCCCTCGATTTTAGAATGTTTCCACATATCGGAAGGTAGCAAATGTAATCCCGCTATTTAAGAAAGGAGGGGAAGAAAACGGGGAACTACAGGCCAGTTAGCCTGACATCAGTAGTAGGTAAAATACTAGAATCTATTATTAGGGACATAGTAACGTAGAAAATCGTATGATTGGGCAGAGTCAACATGGATTTATGAAAGAGAAATTGTCACATCTGTTAAGATTTTTTGAGGTTGTAACAAGCAGGGTTGATAAGGGGGAACCAGTGGATGTAACATAGAAACATAGAAAATAGGTGCAGGAGTAGGCCATTCGGCCCTTTGAGCCTGCGCCGCCATTCAATGAGTTCATGGCTGAACATGCAACTTCAGTACCCCATTCCTGCTTTCTCGCCATACCCTTTGATCCCCCTAGTAGTAAGGACTACATCTAACTCTAACTCTAATTTGTCCTGCTTTTTGTGGTCTGGACATACCTGGACAATTTTCCACATTGTTGGGTCAATGCCAGCGTTGTAGGTGTACTGGAACAGCATGGCTCGAGGTGCGGCTAGTTCTGGAACACAAGTCTTCAGCACGACAGCCTGGATGTTGTCAGGGCCCGTAGCCTTTTCTGTATCCAATCCAATTAACCATTTCGTGATATCATGTGGAGTGAATCAAATTGGCTGAAGACTGGCTTCTGTGATGGTGGGGACCTCGGGAGGAGGCCGAGATAGATCATCCACTCGGCACTTTTGGCTGAAAATGATTGCAACTGCTTCAGCCTTGTCTTTTGCACTCGCATCCTGGGCTTTGCCATCATTGAGGGTGGAGGTATTCATGGAGACACCTCCTCCTGTTAGTTGTTTAATTGTCCACCACCAATCACGACTGGATGTGGCAGGACTGCAGAGCTTTGATCTGATCTGTTGCTTGTGGGATTGCTTAGTTCTGTCAATAGCATGTTGCTTTCACTGTTTAGCAAACATGTAGTCCTGTGTTGCAGCTTTCCCAGGTTGGCACATCATTTTTAGGTTTGCCTGATGCTGCTCCTGGCATGTTCTTCTGCACTCCTCGTTAAACCAGGGTTGGTTGCCTGGCTTGATGGTAATGGTAGAGTGAGAGATATGCCGGGCCATGAGGTTATAGATTGTGATGGAGTGCAATTCTGCTGCTACTGATGGCCCACAGCCCCTCATGGATGCCCAGTTTTGAGCTGTTGGATCTGTTCTGAATCTATCCCATTTAGCAAGCTGGTAGTGCCACACAACACGATGAAGGGTGTCCTCATCTCCACAAGTTCTGTGCGCTGGTCACTGCTACCAATGCTGTCAAGGACAGGTGCATCTGTGACATGCTAATTGGTGAAGACAAGGTCAAGTAGATTTTTCCCTCATGTTGGTTCTCTCACCACCTGCTGCAGGCCCAGTCTGGCAGCTATGTCCTTCAGGACTCAGCTAGTTCAGTCAGTAGTGGTGGTACCGAGCCACTCTTGGTGATGGACATTGCAGTCCCCCACCCAGTTTACATTCTGTGTCCTTGTTACCCTCAGTGCTTTTTCCAAGTGGTGTTCAACATGGAGGAGTACTGATTCATCAGCTGAGGGAGGGTGGTAGGTGGTAATGAGAAGGAGGTTTCCTTGCCTATGCTTGACTTTATGGGGTCCGGAGTCAATGTTGAGAACTCCCAGGGCTACTGTATTTGGATTTTCAAAAAGCATTCGATAAGGTGGCACACAAAAGATTATTGCACAAAATTAGGGCTCATGGGATTGAGGGTAATATATTAGAACGCGACTGCTGGCAACTGCATTAAGTAATTGCGCACGTGCAGTTTCTGTGTTTTTTTCGATGTTCACTAACTGGGGAAAAGTGATTGCTGTTGCTGAACTGTGCTGCGGTGGGAAGCTACCAATGTCTGGGCGGTGTGGCCACCTTTAAAGGGGAGGGCGCACTGCCGTGGCTGCCATTTGGTTTTAATTGTTGGCCGACTCCTGAGTCGGCCCGACAATGGCGTCCGCCAGTTCAGCCAGGCTGCCAAGAGACTGGCCCGGCTGAACCCCTCCCTGGTGGTCCAGTGGACTCCATGTCGGCCTCGCAGCATCCCTCCCTTTTAAGTCAAGGGGAGGTATGTTGCAACCCGTCAGTACAGCGATGGACACAGCCCCGCTCCCTCGCAAACTTGCCCCTATACTGCCTCAAACAGCGCCCAAAAGCGCTGGGAGGCGGTGTCAGAGTTAAAGAGCCCAATTTTCCAGCTCTTCCCTTTGACTCCCGCCGGGCTATAAATTTCCAGTTAATTCAAAGTGCCCTCCCCAATTTCCCGCTGAGGGCACTTTCGGCCCCAACAAATCTTACTGCAATTAGATAGGGCCTTTGTGAAATCACACCTGGAGTATTGTGTACAGTTTTGGTCTCCTTACCTAAGGAAGAATATATTTGTCGTAGAGGGAGTGCACTGAAGGTTTGCTAGACTGATTCCTGGAATAAGGGGAAGGTCCTCTGAGAAGAGACTGAGTAGACTAGACCTATATTTCGACCCGAAACGTTAACTCTGCTTTCTCACCACAGATGCTGCCTGACCTACTCAGATTTCCAGCATTTTCTGTTTTTGGCCTGTATTCACTAGAGTTTAGAAGAATGAGAGGGATCGCATTGAAACATATACAATTCTAAAGGGGCTTGACAGGGTAGCTATGGAGCCAAGGCAGGTTAATGAAGTTAAGATACAGATCAGCCATCATCATCATATTATCATAGGCAGTCCTTTGGAATTGAGGAAGACTTGCTTCCACTCCTAAAGTGAGTTCTTTGGTGGCTGAACAGTCCAACATGAGAGCAACAGACCCTGTCATAGGTGGGACAGATATTCGTCAGGGGGGAGCGGCACTGATTTACCACACGCTCCTTCCACTGCCTGCGCCTGACCTCTTCATGCTCACAGCATTGAGATTCGAAGAGCTCAACGCCCTCCCGGATGCACTGTCTCCACCTAGGGCGGTCTTCGGCCAGGTTCGCCCAGGCGTCAGTGGGGATGTCGCACTTCACCAGGGAGGCTTTGAGGGTGTCCTTGTAACGTTTCTGCTGCCCACCTTTGGCTCGTTTGCCGTGAAGGTGCTCCGCATAAAGCAGTTGTTTAGGGAGTCTTGTGTCTGGCATGCGAACTATATGGTCTACCCAGCGAAGCTGATCGAGTGTGGTCAGTGCTTCAAGGCTGGGGATGTTAGCCTGGGCGAGGACACTGATGTTGGTGCGTCTGTCCTCCCAGGGATTTGCAGGATCTTGCGGAGACACCGTTGGTGATATATCTCCAGTGACTTGATGCGTCTTCTGTAAGTCGTCCATGTTTCTGATCCACACAGGAGGGTGGGAATTACTACAGCCCTGTAGACCATGAGCTTGGTGGTAGATTTGAGGGCTTGGTCTTCGAATATTGTGTTCCTCAGGCGGCCGAAGGCTGCACTGGCATGCTGGAGGCGATATTGAATCTCCGCATCAATGTCTGCCTTTGTTGACAAGAGGTTCCTGAGGTATGGGAAGTGGTCCACGTTGTCGCGGAAGTGAACTGTGCCGTGAATCTTGATGACTGGGGGTAGAATGCTGTGCGGCGAGGACAGGCTGGTGGAGGACCTTTGACTTATGGATGTTAAGTGTAAGGCCTATGCTTTCATTGGCCTCGGTGCATACATCGACTATATCCTGGAGTTCAGTCTCTGAATGCGCGCAGATGCAGGCGTCGTCCGCTTACTGCAGTTCCACGACAGAGGTTTGGATGGTCTTGGACCTGGTCTGGAGGCGGTGTAGGTTAAACAGCTTCCCACTGGTTCTATAGTTTAGTTCCACTCCGGCGGGGAGCTTGTTGACTGTGAGGTGGAGCATGGCAGCGAGGAAGATTGAGAAGAGGGTTGGAGCGATGACACAGCCCGGTTCGGACGTGGATTGGGTCTGTAACGGATCTGCTGGTTAGGATCACAGCCTGCATGTCGGCGTGGAGCAGGCGACAGATGTTGACAAACTTTTGGGGGCACCCAAAACGGAGGAGAACGCTCCATAAGCCCTCATGGTCGACAATGTTCGAAGACCAAGCCCTCAAATCTACCACCAAGCTCATGGTCTACAGGGCTGTAGTAATTCCCACCCTCCTGTGTGGATCAGAAACATGGACGACTTACAGAAGACACATCAAGTCACTGGAGATATATCACCAACGGTGTCTCCGCAAGATCCTGCAAATCCCTGGGAGGACAGACGCACCAACATCAGTGTCCTCGCCCAGGCTAACATCCCCAGCCTTGAAGCACTGACCACACTCGATCAGCTTCGCTGGGTAGACCATATAGTTCGCATGCCAGACACAAGACTCCCTAAACAACTGCTTTATGCGGAGCACCTTCACGGCAAACGAGCCAAAGGTGGGCAGCAGAAACGTTACAAGGACACCCTCAAAGTGTCAAAGGCCTTCGTAAGATCGAAAAAGGCCATTTACAAGGGCTGGTGCTGCTCCCTGCTTTTTTCCTGCAGTTGTCATGCTGCAAAGATCATGTCCGTTGTTCCCCGTAGGGGACGAAATCCGCACTGTGACTCCGGGAGGAGCTCCTTGGCCACAGGGAGAAGACGGTTGAGGAGGACTCTAGCAACAACCTTCCCAGTGATTGATAGCAGAGAGATTCCCCTGTAGTTGCCACAGTCGGATTTGTTCCCCATTTTAAAAATGGACATGATCACTGCATCTCTGAGATCCCTGACATGCTCTCCTCCCTCCAAATGAGAGATGCGGTCATGTATCCGCGCCAACAGCGCCTCTCCACCATATTTTAGCACCTCAGCAGGAATTTGATCCGCACCTGTAGCCTTGTTATTCTTAAGCTGCCACCCCAGCGGCCATCTTCCACGGACCACCAACGACGACCGAGCCTCCTGCTGCAGCAGTGAACTGGGCCTGGATCTCTTCCTTCCTTTGGTGACCTTCTCTGGTGATATACTATAGATCAGCCATGATCTAATTAAATGGTGGTACAGGCTTGCGGGCTGAACGGCCTACTCCTGTTCTTATACAATTACAATTATCCTCTTCCATTCTTGTTCCATTTTTGTTTTGAACCTGGCCATGCTTGCCACCATAGCGTGTTTAAAAACCTGATGATTGCACGTGTCTCTGTTCTTCATCACCCTGTGATCACAGCCAGAAGGGACCAGAGAAGCCCCAGCACAATGGGTATCACGTGTTAATGGAATGGAGAAACATGCTAATTAATTGCTCATAACTCAGAGTCGTTAAGGCTGCAATATCAAATCTCAGCTCATCAGCATTTTAATCACCTATAATCTCAGTGTATTTTTAAACTTGAGTGAATACACTTTTCTTTATAAACCCAACATTTAAAAATAACTTATTCTTTCTAAATCTATTCTGTGGAATAATGTTCTAAAAATCTTGAAATGTGGCAGTGGTCTAGGTCGAAATAAGGACATTTTGACCTGGGTACACACAATATTTGCAAGGTATCTGGAGCACAAAGGAGGAGGTGGATTCTGGGGAGTCAGTCATTTATGCTAGGTAAATTTGAGTGTTGCTGGGGGGTAGTTCCTGTATCCAATCAAGTTGATGTCATGGATGTGGGCAGGACAATGGCAAATGGTGCAATTCCTTCCAGTCCCACCTCCAGTGACCTTAGCATGTAACAGGCACATGTTATTTTCTGGAAGGTGGAGCTCACAAGATATTAAACTGGTGGTACCCATACAGCAGCAGGCCACTAATTGATCATCTATTGTAAGGCAACTGAACCATTTTTTGTAGTTTCTTT
This sequence comes from Pristiophorus japonicus, assembly GCF_044704955.1. Lineage (NCBI taxonomy): Eukaryota > Metazoa > Chordata > Chondrichthyes > Pristiophoridae > Pristiophorus > Pristiophorus japonicus. The sequence continues at coordinate 320,046,145 of NC_091978.1, read as the reverse complement.
ACTATTCTGCTGGGCCTGCTGGCCTGGTCTTCAGTACTTGGCCAACACCATCATTTCCTGCCCCTCCGTCTAGCAGGCACCCCAGCTGTGCTAATACTGATATGGACACCCACCCAACTTTATTGAAACAGCCTGACCCCACAAATTCCGTGGTCTAACTTCAGAAAATGCTTTGGCTTGTTTAAATCTGGGGAAAGCTCCCAAAACCTTTAGTTCTGACTGGGGTTCGGAATTCCATGAATGAACTAAGATTCACATTGTTCATATACAAAGCTGCATTGTGAAAGTCTATGAAAGACTGTTTCATCCAAAGTATTGCCATTTATCAAACTGCCTAAGAAATGCATTCTAAAAAAAAGTATTTTAATGCCTTGTGAAATGATTTTATTGTTACTATCTTTAAGTATTGTACAGTCAGTATTTTGCTGTGTCTTACTGCTCGTGTCCAAGATCACCCCAACCTCTGTCGTTGAGCTGCAGTACACAGACGACGCCTGTGTCTGCGCACATTCTGAGGCTGAACTCCAGGATATAGTCAATGTATTCACTGAGGCATATGAAAGCATGGGCCTTACGCTTAACATCTGTAAGACAAACATCCTCGAATCAGCCTGTCCCCGCCGCACAGCACTGCCCTCCACTCATCAAGGTTCATGGCGCGGCCCTCGACAACGTGGATCATTTCCCATATCTCGAGAGCCTCTTATCAACAAAGGCAGACATTGATGCGGAGATTCAACATCACCTCCAGTGCACCAGTGCAGCCTTCGGCCGCCTGCAGAAACGTGTGTATGAAGACCAGGCCCTCAAATCTACCACCAAGCTCATGGTCTACAGGGCTGTAGTAATACCTGCCCTCCTGTATGGATCTGAGGCATGGACGATGTATAGAAGACACCTCAAGTCGCTGGAGATAGATCACCAACGATGTCTCTGCAAGATCCTGCAAATCCCCTGGGAGGACAGGCGCACCAACATCAGTGTCCTCATCCAGGCTAACATCCCCATTATTGAAGCACTGACCACACTCAATCAGCTTCACTGGGCAGGCCACATAGTTCGCATGCCAGATACGAGACTCCCTAAGCAAATGCTTTATAGAAACATAGAAACATAGAAAATAGGTGCAGGAGTAGGCCATTCGGCCCTTCTAGCCTGCACCGCCATTCAATGAGTTCATGGCTGAACATTCAACTTCAGTACCCCATTCCTGCTTTCTCGCCATACCCCTTGATCCCCCTAGCAGTAAGGACCTCATCTAACTCCTTTTTGAATATATTTAGTGAATTGGCCTCAACAACTTTTTGTGGTAGAGAATTCCACAGGTTCACCACTCTCTGGGTGAAGAAGTTCCTCCGCATCTCGGTCCTAAATGGCTTACCCCTTATCCTTAGACTGTGACCCCTGGTTCTGGACTTCCCCAACATTGGGAACATTCTTCCTGCATCTAACCTGTCTAACCCCGTCAGAATTTTATATGTTTCTATGAGGTCCCCTCTCATTCTTCTGAACTCCAGTGAATACAAGCCCAGTTGATCCAGTCTTTCTTGATAGGTCAGTCCCGCCATCCCGGGAATCAGTCTGGTGAACCTTCGCTGCACTCCCTCAATAGCAAGAATGTCCTTCCTCAGGTTAGGAGACCAAAACTGTACACAATACTCCAGGTGTGGCCTCACCAATGCCCTGTACAACTGTAGCAACACCTCCCTGCCCCTGTACTCAAATCCCCTTGCTATGAAGGCCAACATGCCATTTGCTTTCTTAACCGCCTGCTGCACCTGCATGCCAACCTTCAATGACTGATGTACCATGACACCCAGGTCTCTTTGCACCTCCCCTTTTCCTAATCTGTCACCATTCAGATAATAGTCTGTCTCTCTGTTTTTACCACCAAAGTGGATAACCTCACATTTATCCACATTATACTTCATCTGCCATGCATTTGCCCACTCACCTAACCTATCCAAGTCGCTCTGCAGCCTCACAGCATCCTCCTCACAGCTCACACTGCCACCCAACTTAGTGTCATCCGCAAATTTGGAGATACTACATTTAATCCCCTCATCTAAATCATTAATGTACAGTGTAAACAGCTGGGGCCCCAGCACAGAACCTTGCGGTACCCCACTAGTCACTGCCTGCCATTCTGAAAAGTACCCATTTACTCCTACTCTTTGCTTCCTGTCTGACAACCAGTTCTCAATCCATGTCAGTACACTACCCCCAATCCCATGTGCTCTAACTTTGCACATCAATCTCTTGTGTGGGACCTTGTCGAACGCCTTCTGAAAGTCCAAATATACCACATCAACTGGTTCTCCCTTATCCACTCTACTGGAAACATCCTCAAAAAATTCCAGAAGATTTGTCAAGCATGATTTCCCTTTCACAAATCCATGCTGACTTGGACCTATCATGTCACCTCTTTCCAAATGCACTGCTATGACATCCTTAATAATTGATTCCATCATTTTACCCACTACCGATGTCAGGCTGACCGGTCTATAATTCCCTGTTTTCTCTCTCCCTCCTTTTTTAAAAAGTGGGGTTACATTGGCTACCCTCCACTCCATAGGAACTGATCCAGAGTCAATGGAATGTTGGAAAATGACTGTCAACGCATCCACTATTTCCAAGGCCACCTCCTTAAGTACTCTGGGATGCAGTCCATCAGGCCCTGGGGATTTATCGGCCTTCAATCCCATCAATTTCCCCAACACAATTTCCCGGCTAATAAGGATTTCCCTCAGTTCCTCCTCCTTACGAGACCCCCCGACCCCTTTTATAACCGGAAGGTTGTTCGTGTCCTCCTTCGTGAATACCGAACCAAAGTACTTGTTCAATTGGTCCGCCATTTCTTTGTTCCCCGTTATGACTTCCCCTGATTCTGACTGCAGGGGACCTACGTTTGTCTTTACTAACCTTTTTCTCTTTACATATCTATAGAAACTTTTGCAATCCGTCTTAATGTTCCCTGCAAGCTTCTTCTCATACTCCATTTTCCTTGCCCTAATCAAACCCTTTGTCCTCCTCTGCTGAGTTCTAAATTTCTCCCAGTCCCCAGGTTCGCTGCTATTTCTGGCCAATTTGTATGCCACTTCCTTGGCTTTAATACTATCCCTGATTTCCCTTGATAGCCACGGTTGAGCCACCTTCCCTTTTTTATTTCTATGCCAGACAGGAATGTACAATTGTTGTAGTTCATCCATGCGGTCTCTAAATGTCTGCCATTGCCCATCCACAGTCAACCCCTTAAGTATCATTCGCCAATCCATCTCAGCCAATTCACGCCTCATACCTTCAAAGTTAGCCTTCTTTAAGTTCTGGACCATGGTCTCTGAATTAACTGTTTCATTCTCCATCCTAATGCAGAATTCCACCATATTATGGTCACTCTTCCCCAAGGGGCCTCGCACAACGAGATTGCTAATTAATCCTTTCTCATTACATAACACCCAGTCTAAGATGGCCTCCCCCCTAGTTGGTTCCTCGACATATTGGTCTAAAAAACCATCCCTTATACACTCCAGAAAATCCTCCTCCACCGTATTGCTTCCAGTTTGGTTAGCCCAATCTATGTGCATATTAAAGTCACCCATTATAACTGCTGCACCTTTATTGCACGCACCCCTAATTTCCTGTTTGATGCCCTCCCCAACATCACTACTACTGTTTGGAGGTCTGTACACAACTCCCACTAACGTTTTTTGCCCTTTGGTGTTCTGCAGCTCTACCCATATAGATTCCACATCATCCAAGCTAATGTCCTTCCTAACTATTGCCTTAATCTCCTCCTTAACCAGCAATGCTACCCCACCTCCTTTTCCTTTTATTCTATCCTTCCTGAATGTTGAATACCCCTGGATGTTGAGTTCCCAGCCCTGCTCATCCTGGAGCCACGTCTCCGTAATCCCAATCACATCATATTTGTTAACATCTATTTGCACAGTTAATTCATCCACCTTATTGCGGATACTCCTTGCATTAAGACACAAAGCCTTTAGGCTTGTTTTTTTAACACCCTCTGTCCTTTTAGAATTTTGCTGTACAATGGCCCTTTTTGTTCTTTGCCTTGGGTTTCTCTGTCCTCCACTTTTCCTCATCTCCTTTCTGTCTTTTGTTTTTGCCTCCTTTTTGTTTCCCTCTATCTCCCTGCATTGGTTCCCATCCCCCTGCCATATTAGTTTAACTCCTCCCCAACAGCACTAGCAAACACTCCCCCGAGGACATTGGTTCCGATTCTGCCCAGGTGCAGACCGTCCGGATTGTACTGGTCCCACCTCCCCCAGAACCGGTTCCAATGCCCCAGGAATTTGAATCCCTCCCTGCTGCACCATTGCTCAAGCCACGTATTCATCTGAGCTATCCTGCGATTCCTACTCTGACTAGCACGTGGCACTGGTAGCAATCCCGAGATTACTACTTTTGAGGTCCTACTTTTTAATTTAGCTCCTAGCTCCTTAAATTCATTTCGTAGGAACTCATCCCTTTTTTTACCTATGTCATTGGTACCAACGTGCACCACGACAACTGGCTGTTCTCCCTCCCTTTTTAGAATGTCCTGCACCCGCTCCGAGACATCCTTGACCCTTGCACCAGGGAGGCAACATACCATCCTGGAGTCTCGGTTGCGGCCGCAGAAACGCCTATCTATTCCCCTTACAATTGAATCCCCTATCACTATCGCTCGCCCACTCTTTTTCCTGCCCTCCTGTGCAACAGAGCCAGCCACGGTGCCATGAACTTGGCTGCTGCTGCCCACTCCTGATGAGTCATCCCCCTCAACAGCACTCAAAGCAGTGTATCTGTTTTGCAGTGGGATGACCACAGGGGACCCCTGCACTACCTTCCTTGCACTACTCTTCCTGCTGGTCTTCCATTCCCTCGCTGGCTGTGGACCCTTCTCCTGCGGTAAGACCAACTCGCTACACGTGATACTCACGTCATTCTCAGCATCGTGGATGCTCCAGAGTGAATCCACCTTCAGCTCCAACTCCGCAACGCGGACCGTCAGTAGCCGGAGGTGGACACACTTCCCGCACATGTAGTCGTCAGGGACACTGGTGTTGTCCCCGAGTTCCCACATGGTACAGGAGGAGCATATCACGTGACCGAGCTGTCCTGCCATGACTTAACCCTTAGATACACTTAAATTGCCGACAACAATGTTAAAAGTTACTGACTAATAAAGACTAATGCGGAGCTCCTTCATGGTAAACGAGCCAAAGGTGGGCAGCGGAAACGTTATAACGACACCCACATAGCCTCCCTGGTAAAGTGCGACATCACCACTGACACCTGGGAGACCCTGGCCGAAGACCGCCCGAGGTGGAGAAAGTGCATCCAGGAGGGCACACGCAAAGAGCGTGAAGAGGTCAAGCGCAGGCAGCGGAAGGAGCGCGCAGCAAACCAGCCCCACCCACCCGTTCTCTCGACGAATGTCTGTCCCACCTCTAACAGGGTCTATGGCTCTCGTATTGGACTGTTCAGCCACCAAAGAACACACTTTGGGAGTGGAAGCAAGTCTCTCTCGATTCCGAAGGACTGCCTATGATGATGATTGCTTGTGTGTATTACTCAAATTGTAAATTAATTAGTTTTAGCCTATATGCACTGGTGTGACTGTGTGGTATTTTCCATATGATCTCCAGTAGCCAATACATAATTTTGGGGTAATTTTTTATCCTGGACATACTATTCCATTTATGTATGAGGGTGAAGGTTTCATTTCATAGGAGATTCTATATGGTTACAGGAATCATATTTTTGTCTTGAGCACAAGACAAATGTATTGGGAGAAAACCTTAACATGACTATCCACAAGAGTCTCTGGTCAGCTAATTGTACTATGCATTTCAGACACTGGGAGCCTTAAGCAGGCTCTTTGCTGCTCATGCATAATCAGGTTAGATTGAAAAATTGGATTAAGACTCAGAGGGATCCAAACTTTAAAGTAATTAAGTCAAGGTTCAGTAATGTAAGTAGGAGAACTGGTAATATTTTGCATGCGTTAACATAAAGGTTTGACAGTGCTAAGTAATAACAACATTTGTTTATTTAGAAAAAGAAATGAAAACTTGATACAACTATAATGTCCCCATATCCTAATATATACAAATACTTACCAGATACCATTAAGTTCCTTGTTTAGTAAGATAGTGATGTTCTATGCAAAATTTTCTTTATCCAAATTGCACAGGACACAATTCCACAAATACCATATTTTAAATAAATATTATAGATAATTTTCTTCAGTGAGGGTCGAATGAAATGAAAGTTTCCCATCTCTGCAAGGGTGACAATAAAATAAGTTGGGACAGTTGCAACCTAAATCATAGTGAATGTGGGTCCACTGCACATTGTCTCAGAAAGATTTATGGATGGCTGATAAAGAAACAGAAATTGTTAAACTGGTTCAACGCAGGAGAAGATGTATGGACACATTTATGGTGCATTTAGTAATTCAAAATTCCATTTACATACACATGCTGATTTGCTGAATGCAGTATCCTATTGTCATCCTAGACTATGCTGATCTTATCCTATTCCACATCATATCCCGCAGACCTATCAACCCTTGTCTTTGCTGACCTACATTGGTTTCCCCACAATGCTTCAAAATTCTCATCCTTGTGTTTATATCACTTTCTATCTCTGTAACCTTCTCCAGTCCTACAACCTTCAGAACTCTACGCTCCTCTAACTCTAACCTCTTATGCACTCCCCCTTCGTCCCATCATGGGATGCTGTCCCTTCAGTCACCTTGGTCCTGCACTCTGGAATTGTCTCCTTAAACCTCTTCGCCTCTCTCTTCTCCTTAATGATTCTCCTTTAAATCCACCTCTTTAAGCAAGCTTTTGGTCACCCCATCTAATTTGGTTCAGTTTCTACTTTTGTCTAATTGCACTTTTGTGAAGTGCCTTGGAAGAGTTTCCTCTGTTAAAGGCACAATATAAATGTAAGCTGTTGTTGTTGTATTATGCCTGACTTTGAGTTGTTCTACCTTATTTGTTTGCCCCACTCTCAATCCAACTTAGAATTCAGGAATTTACAGCTACTATACTGGTGCTCAGGTTGTACCTCCAAACTGTGTTGTGTCAAAACACTTTGCTCACTCCTTCACTTTGTCACATAGATTTTCCCTAGATTTCCTCAGCTGCAAAGGTACAAATTCCTTTTGTACTCTTTTAATGTAGATTGAAATCCTCTTATTAAAATAATACTCAAAGGAAGGTCATATGAATCTGCAAAGCATTTGCTAATATCATAAACGGTAGTTTTTAGGCTACAGGAATCCACATGATCAGAAAGGACCACTACGTTCCATGAGGCTGGTCCAAAAATCCATAAACTATTATATACCATCCTCTCGTGTGCCCCTCACTTCCTTCACAAAATATTCATCCAATACCCTATTGAATTTACCAGCACACTCTGCGTTCATGTATGATTTGCATGAAGGTTTCAAATGAAAAGCTAAATTATGACTAGTTTGATTAGTAAATGGCAATATGTGGCTTCAAGCTTTTTTATTTTTATTGGCAAGTCCTGTGCAATAAATACATATGTGGTATTAATACAGGTTGAACCTCCCTTATCCAGAACTCCCTTATCCAGAACCACCCCTTGTCCAGAACCATTCCCGGCCACCAGATGGCGCATGCGCAGAACTCCGACAAGGAATTGCTGCCGACTCCCGCAATTGCTGGCCTGACCCCGCAATCTACCGCGCCCCCCACTCCCATGATCTCTCTGCCGCACTCCCAGCCCCAAGCCAGCCAGCCCCGATATCACCTTGCTCAGTACCTGTATCATCCAATTTAACGTGAACACCCCTTGTACAGAAAAATCCCTTATCCAGAACAGGCCAGGGTCCGAGGGTCCGGATAAGGGAGGTTCAGCCTGTACTTGGTGATTCATTGTCTTATGTCTTCCTAAGCCAGGTACGTTAGGGCTTTTGTTTCTTTTATAATACTTTTTGCATTCAAAAGTAAAATTCTGAAAAGTGAAAGTTGCAAAAAAAATTCTACCTTTCAGTAAGTGCACAGTATCAGACCAGCATTGATAATACTGAAGGTTTCTTTGAAATTAATTTTCCTCCTCTTTCCCCCTCGTCTTTTACAGGTGCTGATTCATGTTATGTATGGTTGTGCTGGCAACATCTGCCCTCAGTGCTTCATGCAAGAGGTCATTCTTCAGGTGTGAACCAAAACTGTGAATCCTGTTTGATCAAGGGGCGTGTCAATCCACTCCCAATCTGGGCTTCATTCAAATAGTGATTATATGGGACATCGGTTTTATTTTTCCCTCCCAAGACCAGAAATATTGAGGTTAATCTACACCTTCTGGGTTGAGATCGGTTAACTTTGCACAGACAATGGGATTAACCTGTGCTATTCCTGGCCCGTACGGCTCAGAGCCACACCTGTGGTGCACTTACTTCAACGAGGGCAGGGTTAATGTTAAACTTCCTAGTGTCGTTTTTTTTATATTGTTGCAGTTGTTATCCATGCTGTTGTTACCTCTAGATATGACTATTCCAATGCTCTCCTGGCCAGTCCCCCCATCTTGCACCTTCCGTAAACTTGAGTTCATCCAAAACTCTGCTACCCATATCCTAACTCACACCAAATCCCATTCACCCATCACCCCCGTGCTCACTGACCTGTACTGCCTCTCGGTCCGGCACCACCTGGATTTAAAAATTCTCATCCTTGTTCCACAAATCCCTCTGTGGCCTCGCCCTCCCTATTTCTAGAACCTCCTCCAGCCTTTCAACCCTCCAAAATATCTACACTCCTCCAATTCTGGCCTCTAGCACATCCACGTTTTCCATCACTCCTCCTTTCGCTGCCGTGTCTAAGCTCTAGAATTCCCTCACTAAAACTCTCTGCATCTCGACCTCTCTCCCCTTCTTTAATTCACTCCTTAAAACCTACTTCACCTCTTCTAGTATCTCCTTATGTAGATCAGTGTCAAGTTTTGCTTGATAATCACTCTTGTGAAGCGCCTTGGGACGTTTACTACTTTAAATGCCATATATAAATACAAGTTTTGTTGTGGCTGTTCAGCTGGAGTTAGTGTCCATGCTGTGAACCTAGAGCTTCCGACTGCTGTGTCTTCTATTTTCTGGAACTCGCATATTTCAGAATGTAAACCATATTGTTGATGAGACTACGTTTCACATTCTGCAACTGGCGTATTTTGTAGGATAAATAATTTATTAATGAAAAATAGTTTTGATGAGGGTAAATTTCACATCTTGGAACTGCCTTTTATCAGATTCCAGCAGCTCATTTTGGAATAAAATTTGGAACAATATTATCCTTAGAGTTTTAGTTCTGATGGCAACTTTGACTATTTCTGTTGGGGTATTGTTCTCTATGAAGCATTTCTCTTTGTTGGACTTGTATTTATTTATTTATTTATTTATTTATTTATTTATTTATTGATTGTGTCCTTGTTTGCTGCAGCAACTTTGCTATGTCCTCTATATATCTGCTTTCTCTCGGTACAAAGTTAACTCGCACAATCGATGACTGACAGAAACTTTGGCCCGGATTTTACGGTGAGACTATCAGCGCTCACTGTTATTATGGAGTAAATTGGACAGCAACTTTCAGCGTTCCACATATGCGCAATTAGACGTGGAAATCCAGAAGTTGCTGTCTGATTTGCCCTTCTCCTCCAGAAGCGAATACCTCGCCGAGAGACTCGTCATTAAAATACATGAAGGGTGTTAAGTTGCGGTACTTGCCCACTGGATAAACCCCCTAAACATGCCAGAAAAAGTAAGGGTTATCCATTCAGTTGTAGTGAAATTTTGACGCGATGGGCTAGACTTTTGGCGCAAATGGTAGTTTTACGCCAAAATTATCGTTTTCGCTGCGCTACCATTTTTAGGCCTAACTTTTGGTAAAAGCGCTTCCACCCGAGTTTGGTCACAGCGGCGACCCGTAGATGGGATAAAATAGAACGCAGAGGAAAAACCTGTCAGAGCAGTGGTAGGTATGAAACCCTGCAAAAAGGTAAATTAAAGTTTATTATTTAAATTCTTTTGCAGCAATTCGCTAGAAAAAGGTCTTTTTTATGTTTCCCCCCCCCCCCCCCCCAGGCCCAACTTGCAGCGGTAATCGGCCTTGGACTAAAGTTGACAAGGATCGCAGTTTCCGTCACAAATCTTCGTGCAATGGCGATTTTTCTCGCCGGGTGGATTTTCCCCCATGTTTTTCATTAATCTTCTGCCTCAAAATCATAGTGGAGTCATAAAAAATTTTTTTGGCGGCAAACCGGTGGTAGCAGTTTTTGATGAATTTCCAATCCAAAAACTTTAACTTACCTTTTTTGCAGGCCTTCATACTTACCGCTGCTGGCAGGCCTGCACCGACAGGTTTGACCTAAGAGTCTGGAGAGTGCCAAAAGTACAATGCAATCGCAATCTGCGGCGTTGCATGTCGGCGCACCTCTCTCCGGCAGTACGAGAAAGTGCCGCTGCAAAGAGGTACCCGAGGATCCCGCCGACCGGGTTTTCGCCATGGAGGGTCAAATCGCGGCGAAAACCCGGTCACAAAGCTGGCGAAAATCCAGCCCGATGAGTCTTAATTTCTGTCGAACAACCTCTCTGGAATGAACATTAACTTTTAGAAGTGTAGAGTGTCATCCCTCAGATTTTAATTATTGGAGATGTTAAAAAATGAAAACAATTTTTTTTACTTTTTCAAAAGCCCACAAAAAGTTTGTGGGCAGCAAGCGTAATGAATGGTGAACACCGTTCCTCTTCGCCGATGACCGCAAAATCCACGTTTATGTATTTTGTTTTTCAGAATGTGCAAAAAGCTTCCACTACCTTGTGTTCAGAAATGTTGGCAATAGAAGTGCTAGCTTGGCATTTTACAAATCAGTAATATGTCTGGGATATGTTTAGTGATGTGGGAGCCCTATAGTGTTTTGATGTGCACCGCATGTATCAGATGATCTATTGTGTTTGTTTTGCCTGAGAAAATAGTTTTAAAATAGTAAGATGCTTTAGTGAAATTATCACGTCCTGCCAAAAAATCAGATGTGCTATAAACCTAGTGATATATAAAATAATGGGAGTTTAAGAGTAAAACACTCTCAGAATTCAGCCCATCAGTTCTAAAAATGATTTTTTTGAGATTGTAATTTCAATTTCCAAATTTTACAATATTATCAGCAGTGATTCCTTCCTTTCATACTTTACCCGAAACTTGACACATACAGACGTTTTTCATTGCATGAGACTTTAAAATTCCATGTACACCTGCATCAGGTAGTACAGGTAACACTAACCACTAATTGCCTCAATTTACCAAAAGTAAGGCATGTTAATAAGCAGTTTTAGTGCTTTAAGAAAATATACTGTAAAATGTATCTCAGAATATGTATATTGCTCCTAAGGTATAATACTCAAATGTAGCTAAATTTTATTAAAAACATAATTAAATTTGAACAAAGTATATATTTTCTTTATATACAAACCAGATAAAAGGCAGCAGGGCAGTGGGAAAGGCCCATGGCAACATGTTGCCCTCTAAGGTTTGCTTTGCTAATTCTGAAAATTAATTGAAAGTCTTAATAACAAATAAGCAATGCTTCCACTTCACAAAGCAGATAAGTATGTGGAATACATGCTCTTTTGTTTAAAATATCCAGGGGGAGAAATTGGCCTGGTTTGCACTTCCCGTTAGCGCCTGCGAGGGGCGGTAATGAGGCGCTAAGGGGTTTACTGACTGGGCACGGCAAAATAACCGAAGCCCGCAAGCTTCCCTGACGGTTTTCTGCTGATGCTAACACTTACCGCGTTGCTCTCTTGCTCCCCTGCTCCCCGGAGATCGTGACATCATCCGGTGTGCAGTGTCCTGTTAGCGCCCCAAATGCAATATTCGTTCCCGCCCCCTGCAGCATTGCTGAGTGTCAACAACAGCAGCTGCAGGAGGCATTGTCACCTCGGCTGGCCGCTTGGGGAGCGCTAATTAAAGGAAATAGTGGTCAGGTAGGCCAAAATGTATTTAGCTCCCCATTCTGGTGCCTCCTGCTTTCCTTTTGCCCCTATGATTACTCAGCCCTGCACTCTCTTAGAGTGCTTGGGGTTGCTATGCACGTAGCGCAGGTGCCGTGGCCCAACACTCATTCACCCCAGCATTGGCCATTCCCTTTAATGGAGGGAAGGAGCCTGTACAGGCAACAACGCTGCACTGAGCATTGCTCAGCGTTCTGCTGATACCGCCCCTCTCACTCCCTTTAGAGCTCTAAGGGAAGAATGTAGCGCTTGATTTAGCATTCCACTTCCCTCTTGGAGCACTAAAGCGGAAGTTCCTGTCAGCTGCAAATCCTTTTCACCCGACGATACTTTTGTGCTCCCTGAAAAGTTATCGCCCCAGACGGGGCGCTACACAATTCCAAGCCCCCGGACTTTATGGGGTGGATTTTTGTCCTCATTGCTTGGGCACTAATCTGGAGGAACGCATCGCCCGCCATTATAGAACCTGCCCAATTTTTCACTGCATTGATTACAATTGGAATGAAAGTCGGGCGGTTATTTGACGGGCAGATGATCCATTTCACCAGATTACGAAGACGAAAATCTACCCCCACACGCCCGGTTTACATTTTAGAAATTTCTGGTCAGCCCACTTAAAAATCAGATGGGTGGCAACCTGAACAAGGTAGCTCGATCCAGGTGTAACAAAGGCACGGCTTTGTGGTTTCAGGTTCAAAAGAATGTACACATACAGCCTTTAAACAATAGCCCAGTATTTATTTTAACATCTGAGGGAACATCTGGGAGCCAGTATTTCCTTTTTATACACAACATTATTGAAGAAAACAGTCTGCATATGAGGGCATGTTTGTCTTCACCCATTATGGTTAGAAATGAAAGCAGCACCTTTTCATAGGCTAAAGAGCTGTTATTTATTAAACATGCCCACACTGGAATAATCTGGAGGCTTTCACTATACCTGTATTACTTTCCTACTTCATTGTGTATAAATATAAGCAAAATTTGCCTCAGACAGATAAAAAAAATCTACCAGCCCTCCTGGTTCCACCTGTGGTGGGTCATTTGGCAGCCTACCCACAGGAAGTGAGGAAGAAAAAAAAGAGGGGTTGAGCTATTCAATCTTTCACACTGGTGCACAGTCACAGGCTACAAGCGCTTTGTGGATTCAGATTGAACAATAGGTGGCCGAAGACTGCTTTCACTGTGCGAAACCCCTCCCTCAGCTCAAATAAACCGCTATGTTTGTTCAGCTTTACCTTCATGATACTGAAGTACTGAGGGCAGTGAGAGGAGTAAAATTCAAGGCAGACAGGTATGTTATTTTCTATTCCTAGCTTCAATGTAACTAAACATATATTTTGCAGCACAGAAAAATATAATTCAGTTCATCATGCCTGCTCTGAGAAAGGAGCTATCCATTTAGTCCTATTCCCCTATCCTTGCCAGTACCAATATCTCATACTTATTTTAGCTTCCCTTTTTTGTCTAATTACACATCTGTGAAAAGTGCTGGGACACTTTGTTATGTTAAAAGCGCTATATAAATGCAAGATGTGTAACCCCCGCCCCCACCCCTCTGTTTCCAGTAGAATATTCCATTGGGGAATTTCTTCTACTTTCCTGCTTGAAAAAAGAGCAATGCCGGGCAGTGGGACTTATCACCAGCTCACTGGCCTGCCAGCACCACTGCTGACCACTCCTTCCTCACAGGTGTCAGGGCCTGGGTTCCTGATCCATTTCCCATCCACGCATCCCTGTTCCCGCCACTCCCCAAGGTACACGAGTTGTGATGAGAAGTTCCCTGATGGAGGAAGACCGCTTTGCAGCATTGTCTTCTTTCTTCATTTTGGTCCCCAGTACTTTGGTGGGAATTGCCCCGTTAATTTGATGATCACCTCTTCTGGTGGAGCAGTGGCAATCCCACCACAGTACCGCCTGGATCGTCCTGTTGGTCACTAGTAGGTTTCCACTTGCAGGTAAGAATCCTGCCAGAAACCTGCCATAAATACCTAATGATCTCTGACCCAGGAAACTGAGCCGAGGTCGTAGTGCGGTCAGAGCGATGGGCAGAAGTCCCACATCGACCCTGCAGGGGTGGAATCAGGAAAATCCAACTCGCCACATTCCATGGGTAAAGCGAAAAGAGCAAGACAGCTTTATAACATATTGGTGACACAGGCGTGATTTTTAAAAGTTCGTTGGCTTATTCGAAGATCCCAACGTGATTTTCAAAAGTTTGTTGGCTGAGTTGTTCGAAGAAGTGTTTCCCACAGTTCGAGGGGTGAGTATTCTTTCAGTGGTCACAACTTATAGGGATCTCCAGTTAGTAATGGGAGGATCAGGGAATATTCCAGAGGAGGTCCGGTCAATTCTTAATGAGTGGATTGAGTCAAAAGAAGGACCTTATGGGTTGCCCACGATAACTGCTGTACCTTTAGTGCACGCATCCCTAATTTCTTGTTTGATGCTGTCCCCAACCTCACTACTACTGTTTGGTGGTCTGTACACAACTCCCACTAGCGTTTTCTGTCCTTTGATATTCCGCAGCCCCACCCATACAGATTCCACATCATCCAAGCTAATGTCCTTCCTTACTATTGCGTTAATTTCCTCTTTAACCAGCAATGTTACACCACCTCCTTTTCCTTTCTGTCTATCCTTCCTGAATGTTGAATATCCCTGGATGTTAAGTTCCCAGCCTTGGTCACCCTGGAGCCATGTCTCCGTGATGCCAATTATATCATATTCGTTAATTGCTGCCTGCGCAATTAATTCGTCCACCTTATGATGAATACTTCTCGCATTATGGCACAGAGACTTCAGGCTTGTCTTTTTAACACACTTTGTCCCTTAAGAATTTTGCTGTAATGTGGCCCTATTTGATTTTTGCCTTGGGTTTCTCTGCCCTCCATTTTTACTTTTCTTCTTTCTAGCTTTTGCTTCTGCCCCCATTGTACTTCCCTCTGTCTCCCTGCAAAGGTTCCCATCCTCCTGCCATATTAGCTTAACCCCTCCCCAACAGCACTAGCAAATACTCCCCCTAGGACATTGGTTCCGGTCCTGCCCAGGTGCAGACCATCCGGTTTGTACTGGTCCCACTTCCCCGAGAACAGGTTCCAATGTCCCAGGAATTTGATGACAAAGGATATACTTGCTTTGGAGGCAGTTCAGAGAATGTTCACAAGGTTGATTCCGGAGATGAGGGGGTTGACTTGAGTAGGTATGGGCCTCTACTCATTGGAATGCAGAAGAATGAGAGGTGATCTTATCGAAACATATAAGATTATGAGGGTGCTTGACAGGGTGGATGCAGAGAGGATATTTCCACTGATGGGGGAGACTAGAACTAGAGGGCATGATCTTAGAATAAGGGGCCGCCCATTTAAAACAGAGATGAGGAGAAATTTCTTCTCTTGGAGGGTTGTGGATCTGTGGAATTCACTGCCTCAGAGAACTGTGGGAGGAAAGCTGGGACATTGAATAAATTTAGGACAGAAATAGACAGTTTCTTAAACGATAAGGGAATAAGGGGTTATGGAGAACGGACAGGGAAGTGGACCTGAGTCCATAATCGGATCAGTCAGGATCTTATTGAATGGCGGAGCAGGCTCGAGGGGCCATATGGCCTACTCCTGCTCCTATTTCTTTGTTCTTATGTTCCAACAACATCCTGTATAAAAACAAAACATTCTCCAAACCTGTACCTTCTTTTAGTAACAAGCTAGTTAGCAACTCACAGACCAGTTGAAACAGTTTTTCTTTTTGCCTTACAAAACTCCTATATCTATATGTGACATTTTGTATATTTCCTGTATTATATCAGAGAGATGTACAACTGCAAGTGAATAAAAATAGAACATTTATGCAACAACTTAATCACTTCCTTCAAAACTGTTCCAAAGCACTTCGTATAATGATTGACTGTACTACTTATTGTAGAGCTACAATTTTAACATTAATAGCAAAGGGTAAATCTCATCCCACAACTAATCTACAGAATTGTAGAATAGTTGTATCAGTTTTTATCGCTGCAGTGACAATGCGATGATATTGGTACTCAATAACTGTGCATCAGCATTTGCAGTCATGTTGGGAGTGCTCTTAAATTCAGAAGAAACTAGAGCACCTAAGGTTTTGGCCAATAGAACTGAATTGAAATAAGTAAAGGTGGGTTGGCCATCAAAATTAATGTATTCTTGACTTCTAGGGGACCAGATAAATAAAAATTCACAATAAGAATAAAATAAATTCTCGGGCTCCATCAAGGACCTTATGACAAAACGCACCTCCCAGTATTTTACTGAACTACACAAAACAGGAAGGTCCCAGCTTCAATAACTGTTTGTTTGTTTTGTTAACTGATCTCAGTGTGGGCAGCATTTGGGTGCTATGACTGGTCTCAGTTAACCTGTACTGGGTGATGCGGGGGACAGAGCGCAGCAAAGTCAACCGGAGTTTTTGTAATTGATCATTACCCAGGGACCCGTTAGAAAATGAATGCAATTGGCTCAACAATCACAGCCTGCTGGCACATAAAGAATGACCACTTGAGAGAGCTCTCGGAGGGCAGACCCAAGCTAAAGGAGAGGATGCAGAAAAGTCGGAATTGTAGGTTGGCAATTACTGTGGAAAGACATGATAAAAGCTGAAAGGCCAAATATCAGTACTTTTCACCAATAACATTAGCCCACCAATTAAATATTTATCTGCCCTTTCTAATGGTTACATGAAAATAGGCATCCAATCTATCCACAGAGCTTAAGGTTTGTATGATGATGGGCACAATACCAATTTGAACACTTCATTGTTTCGAGATTTGTTTTAGGTCTCTGAAATCTAGGGATGGCTCTTAACCCTCTTGTCTTTTTGGAAACCAATGAATCACAGGAATAAAATCTGTACTTCTCTGACTTTGAGGTGCTTTAACAGCATTAGGTAGAAATAAATCTTATGTCTTGTATTAATATGGTTTCCTTGGGATGACCACTTAATAATGAGAGATTTAATACAGTTCAGCTCTTTTAATCCAAAGTGGCCTACATTGCATTTCTGTGGAATAGAGCTGTTTTACAGATTATATCATAACGAAGACTGGTATAGTACTATGAATGACAGTGCTACTCTGGTTAGATGTATTCCAGGAGGTTCCATCACATGACCACCGCCTCCCACTGCCCGCCCCATGTTCCTGCCATTGGTCGTTTGACACATCCATTTGCCTTTGGATCCAGTTTGTGTAAGTATCATCAGGTATTTAAAGGTGGACAAAAAGGTATTCTTGTTCCTAAAGGAATGCTCTTTTGAAAAAAGCATTTTAACCAAATTTTTCATGAAGGAATTAATTAAATTGGTTATTATGCTCACCATTGAACTAACAGTGAGCCACGAGGTTGAACAGGATTTCCATTTTCATGCAGCCATCCAGAAACCAGATGAACTACACTTGTTTTCAATTGGTGAGTCAATGCTATTAGTGAACGGTATTGGCCCGTATTTTGCGGCCCCTACGGGTGTGTATGCACCCAGAAGGGCCGGGCAAGTTCCTGGATTTCGTGTGCGAAAACCGGGAACTTGTGATCTGTCAAAAATCTTCTTGACAGATCATCCACATCCCCAGGAAAAGGGAATCCGCGGGCTGAGAGTTGGGCTATTTGCCCAATTTTTGCCCAGCAAATGCTTGTGAAATTCTTACGCCTGGTAAAGGCCTGCTTTTACCGGTGTAAAAGTTTAAATGAATATTAAAAATGTTTTTAAATCATTTAAACATTAAAATACCTGTAAAATAAGGTAAGGTTATTTTTAGCCTCTTTAAAATATTTAAAAAATATTTAATTAAATGACATTTCAATTCATTTTAATTATGTAATTTAAAAAAAATGATTTGATGTGTACATGTATTTTTGGGGGTATTCCTATTCATGCTTATGGAGTTTCCGTACATACGTAACCCCATAAGCATGAATGGGGATTCCCTTCTTTCATTGGTTGGGTTGGCTCATGTGATCTCAGGGGTGCTTGCGAACCACGTGCACCGCTAGGATACGTGGGTCTCTACCTGTGCATACCCTGAGAGACCCAGGTGCGCGGGTCGTCATGGATCCCGAGGCCCCAGGTAGTTGCGGATCTTTGCGGTTCGGAGGCATTTCCTGGCAGGAAACGTCCGACCAAGGGGGAGTGTTTGCTAGTGCTGTTGGGGAGGAGTTAAACTAATATGGCAGGGGGATGGGAATCAATGCAGGGAGACAGAGGGAAACAAAAAGGAGACAAAAGCAAAAGACAGAAAGGAGAAGAGGAAAAGTGGAGGGCAGAGAAACCCAAGACAAAAAACAAAAAGGGCCACTGTACAGCAAAATTCTAAAAGGAAAAAGGGTGTTAAAAAAACAAGCCTGAAGGCTTTGTGTCTTAATGCAAGGAGTATCCGTAATAAGGTGGATGAATTTACTGTGCAAATAGATGTTAACAAATATGATGTGATTGGGATTACAGAGGCGTGGCTCCAGGATGATCAGGGCTGGGAACTCAACATCCAGTGGTATTCAACATTCAGGAAGGATAGAATAAAAGGAAAAGGAGGTGGGGTAGCATTGCTGGTTCAAGAAGAGATTAATGCAATAGTTAGAATGGACATTAGCTTGGATGATGTGGAATCTATATGGGTAGAACTGCAGAACACCAAAGGGAAAAAAACATTAGTGGGAGTTGTGCACAGACCTCCAAACAGTAGTAGTAATGTTGGGGAGGGCATCAAACAGGAAATTAGGGGTGCATGCAATAAGGGTGCAGCAGTTATAATGGGTGACTTTAATATGCACATAGATTGGGCTAACCAAACTGGAAGCAATACGGTGGAGGAGGATTTCCTGGAGTGCATAAAGGATGGTTTTCTAGACCAATATGTCGAGGAACCAACTAGAGGGGAGGCCATCTTAGACTGGGTGTAGTGTAATGAGAGGATTAATTAGCAATACTGTTGTGCGAGGCCCCTTGGGGAAGAGTGACCATAATATGGTGAAATTCTGCATTAGGATGGAGAATGAAACAGTTAATTCAGAGACCATGGTCCAGAACTTAAAGAAGGGTAACTTTGAAGGTATGAGGCGTGAATTAGCTAGGATTGATTGGCGAATGATACTTAAGGGGTTGACTGTAGATGGGCAATGGCAGACATTTAGAGACCGCATGAATGAACTACAACAATTGTACATTCCTGTCTGTCGTAAAAATAAAAAAGGGAGGGTGGATCAACCGTGGCTATCAAGGGAAATCAGGGATAGTATTAAAGCCAAGGAAGTGGCATACAAATTGGCCAGAAATAGCAGTGAACCCGGAGACTGGAAGAAATTTAGAACTCAGCAGTGGAGGACAAAGGGTTTGATTAGGGAAAGGGAAAATGGAGTACGAGAAGAAGCTTGCAGGGAACATTAAGACGGATTGCAAAAGTTTCTATAGATATGTAAAGAGAAAAAGGTTAGTAAAGACAAACGTAGGTCCCCTGCAGTCAGAATCAGGGGAAGTCATAACGGGGAACAAAGAAATGGCAGACCAATTGAACAAGTACTTTGGTTCGGTATTCACTAAGGAGGACACTAACAACCTTCCAGATATAAGAGGGGTCAGAGGGTCTAGTAAGGAGGAGGAACTGAGGGAAATCCTTATTAGTCGGGAAATTGTGTTGGGGAAATTAATGGGATTGAAGGCCGATAAATCCCCAGGGCCTGATGGACTGCATCCCAGAGTACTTAAGGAGGTGGCCTTGGAAATAGCGGATGCATTGACAGTCATTTTCCAACATTCCATTGACTCTGGATCAGTTCCTATCAAGTGGAGGGTAGCCAATGTAACCCCACTTTTTAAAAAAGGAGGGAGAGAGAAAACATGGAATTATAGACCGGTAAGCCTGACATCGGTAGTGGGTAAGATGATGGAATCAATTATTAAGGATGTCATAGCAGCGCATTTGGAAAGAGGTGACATGATAGGTCCAAGTCAACATGGATTTGTGAAAGGGAAATCATGCTTGACAAATCTTCTAGAATTTTTTGAGTATGTTTCCAGTAGAGTGGACAAGGGAGAACCAGTTGATGTGGTATATTTGGACTTTCAGAAGGCTTTCGACAAGGTCCCACACAAAAGATTAATGTGCAAAGTTAACGCACATGGGATTTGGGGTAGTGTGCTGACATGGATTGAGAACTGGTTGTCAGACAGGAAGCAAAGAGTAGGAGTAAATGAGTACTTTTCAGAATGGCAGGCGGTGACTAGTGGGGTACCGCAAGGTTCTGTGCTGGGGCCCCAGCTGTTTACACTGTACATTAATGATTTAGACGAGGGGATTAAATGTAGTATCTCCAAATTTGCAGATGACACTAAGTTAGGTGGCAGTGTGAGCTGCGAGGAGGATGCTATGAGGCTGCAGAGCGACTTGGATAGGTTAGGTGAGTGGGCAAATGCATGGAAGATGAAGTATAATGTGGATAAATGTGAGGTTATCCACTTTGGTGGTAAAAACAGAGAGACAGACTATTATCTGAATGGTGGCAGATTAGGAAAAGGGGAGGTGCAACGAGACCTGGGTGTCATGGTACATCAGTCATTGAAGGTTGGCATGCAGGTACAGCAGGCGGTTAAGAAAGCAAATGGCATGTTGGCCTTCATAGCGAGGGGATTTGAGTACAGGGGCAGGGAGGTGTTGCTACAGTTGTACAGGGCCTTGGTGAGGCCACACCTGGAGTATTGTGTACAGTTTTGGTCTCCTAACCTGAGGAAGGACATTCTTGCTATTGAGGGAGTGCAGCGAAGGTTCACCAGACTGATTCCCGGGATGGCGGGACTGACCTATCAAGAAAGACTGGATCAACTGGGCTTGTATTCACTGGAGTTCAGAAGAATGAAAGGGGACCTCATAGAAACGTTTAAAATTCTGATGGGTTTAGACAGGTTGTTTGTAGGAAGAATGTTCCCAATGTTAGGGAAGTCCAGAACCAGGGGTCACAGTCTAAGGATAAGGGGTAAGCCATTTAGGACCGAGATGAGGAGGAACTTCTTCACCCAGAGAGTGGTGAACCTGTGGAATTCTCTACCACAGAAAGTTGTTGAGGCCAATTCACTAAATATATTCAAAAAAGAGTTAGATGTAGTCCTTACTACTAATGGGATCAAGGGGTATGGTGAGAAAGCAGGAATGGGGTACTGAAGTTGCATGTTCAGCCATAAACTCATTGAATGGCGGTGCAGGCTAGAAGGGCCGAATGGCCTACTCCTGCACCTATTTTCTATGTTTCTATGTTTCTATGACCGCAAATTCAGGGCCATTGACTTTTAACCTCAGCAAATATTTTTATCAAGTGCTGTCCATGGTAAAAGTGGAGTATTATTCCATAGGTGCCAGCAGCCCTCTACTATCTCACCAATTTGTATGTTTGAGCCTAGACTGTGACTTGCAGCAGGTGTTCTGGCCATGGAGGGAGCTTGTTCTCAACCAATGCCCATACAGATGCATTTTTCAGCAAGCTGAGGCGTCAAACTGCTTGTGGCCAAATCAAAACCGGGCAGATCTGACATAACTGCTGGCAATGACATCCAGGATAAAATCTCCACCCAAGGGAAGGTTTGTTGCCACTAACATTGCTGTGTTTACAGGCTCTCTTCCAATACAAAGAGCACCATCGGAGGCAATCCTGTAAAGTAAATAGAGTATGTGATTTGAAACTAAGCATGCCAGCACAGGGAGGCTGCCTTGAGAATGGTGCAAGACGACATTCTTATCTGAAAAATAACCAGAGACACCACTCCCTGTTGATCAAAGCTAAGTATCTATAAGACAACAACTCCAAAACATCCTACTGTGGTTTCATTTGTTTAGCAACTGATTGCAAGCTATTCTTCATATTTATATCGGAATCATAATATGCAAATAAATGTCCATTCATACTGCGCAGCTAACACGTCGTATCTCACAAACATCTTAGATCTTGCATGAATAAAGTGTACTTTTGAGCCCATAGCATTCTTTATAGTCAAGAACAAGTGGCATTATCAGTGTCTTAACCTTTTATCAGCACTTGAATAAGTCTTTCTCTCCAGGTACTGCTTATACCATTGCTGTCAGTTACAGAAACATATCATGCAAATGGTCCAACACCATTATCTACAACAGTCTCTGGCTGCCTTCTTTAAATTCCTCTCAACATTACCATGTAAATGCAATGTAGGCCGAACTCATTTTGGATTCAAAGAACTGAACTATATTCAATCTTCCAGTGGAATAGTATGTGCTTACCAACTGCAGCAACTTGTAAGAACAGAATTTCATAACAGACAGAACTAAATATTTGGGAGCAGTGTTCTACTTCAATGCAGACAGTACTGATTCCAAGAGCAAAACTAGTAGACTGCCAAGATTACTGGGTCATAGTGCCTGATCACACAAGGAACAGGGTATAGTTATAATAATGAAAACGACATCATAATTATGCAAACAGGGTGAACATGTGGTTTTATATATAAATCGAAAACGGGTTGCAAAACAGTTCCCCACAAAGACACTGGTCTGTAAATTATTTGAGAGTTTAGTCATTTGAACCTTTGCAAACAGACCAAGAAGCCTATGTGTTTTTAAAAAAAAATTCTTATCAGTAAATGTACCTTGCTATAAGAACATAAGAATTAGGAGCAGGAGTAGATCATTCGGCCCCTCGAGCCTGCTCCGCCATTCAATAAGATCATGGCTGATCTTCTGCCTCAACTCCACTTTCCTGCACTGTCCCCATATCCCTCAATTCCCTTAATATCCCGAAATCTAGCGATCTCTGTCTTGAATATACTCACAACACTGGGGGATCAAAATTCGATTGAAAATGTCACCCGTTAGTGCCGGAGAGGGGTGGCTAACGGGCGGCAAAGGACTTACCATCGGCGGGGAGCGGGTTCCTGGCCTCCAGAGAAATTTGGTTGGGCAGTGGAGGCGGCGCCAAGAGGTACCGCTGCACGCTCTACCGCCACCCATGTGGTGACATCATCGAGCGTGCAATGTCCCCTTGGCGCAGAGGCTGCAAAATTAGGTATGTACAGTGGTCTTACCGCAGGCATTTGTACAGCCTGGAAAAGTTGTCGGAATATCAAGGATACCGGGCCGGTATTGTCCAGAGATCAAGTAAGTTGTTATCTTTAATTTTTTCAGCATCTACGTATTAATGGCAGTAGTAATGGTGAAGTGTGGGTCAGAGACAGTTCCAAATTTTTTTTTTTTTCCAGTGTTTTCAACGCGCAGCCTACCGTCAGGAAATTCAGTTGGGCTCCTGAGCTACCGTTCCGTTGGCGCCCGAGGATGAGTGCGCAACATCACTTTTAGCGCTGCTCTCTCATCTTTGGGTGGAAAAACTGAGTTCGGCAGTTTGAGGCGGTAAAATCACCCTTCAGGCGGTATCACCGTCTCAAAAACGGCGGAACCGAATTTCGACCACTGAGCCTCCACAGCCCTCTGGGGTAGAGAATTCCAAAGATTCTCCACCCTCTGAATGAAGAAATTTTCCCTCATCTCAGTCCTAAATGGGCAATCCCTTATTCTGTGACTGTGACCCCTGGTTCTAGACTCTCCAGCCACAGGAAACATCCTCCCTGCATCTACCCTGTCAAGCCCTATAAGAATTTTGTATGTTTCAATGAGATGACCTCACATTCTTCTAAATTCTAGAGAATATAGGCCTAGTCTGCTCAATCTCTCCTCATAGGACAATCCCCCCATCCCAGGACTCAGTCTGGTGAACCTTCGTTGCACTCCCTCCATGGCAAGTATATCCTTCCTTAGGTAAGGAGACCAAAACTGTACACAATACTCCAGGTGGGGTCTCTCCAGGGCCCTATATAATTGCAGTAAGATGTCTTTACTCTTATACTTAAATCCTCTTGTAATAAAGGCCAACATACCATTTGCTTTCTTAATTGCTTGCTGCACCTGCATGTTAACTTTCAGTAATTTATGTACAAGGACCCCCAGGTCCCTCTGAACACCAACATTTCCCAAACTCTCACCATTTAAAAAATACTCTGCTTTTCTACTTTTCCTACCAAAGTGGATAACTTCACATTTCTCCACATTTTATTCCAATTGCCATGTTCTTGCCCACTCACTTAACCTATCTATATCCCCTTCAAACCTCTTTTCACCTTCCTCGCCTAGCTTTGTATCATCAGCAAACTTGGATATGTTACATTTGGTCCCCTCATAAAATCATTGATATAGATTGTGAATAGTTGGGGCCCAAGCATCGACATAGTAGTAACAGAACCCCAAATGCCTACCTACATCCTTCTGGAGTGTTTATTGGAGGAAAATCCTGACTCCTTTTTTTTGGCTTTAACATTGCATAAGTATCTTTTATGTGATGGTTCTAAAATATGTCACAGGTACATCTTGGATACTTAAACTGTTATCAGACAGTGGGGATATGATTGGAAAGCAATTCATATATAAATGTGGGGAACCTGCATTAATCTTATCCAATATGTGTGATAATTGATAGACCACAAAATCCACCCAGTTATTTAGGGGACTAATTGTTGTTGCTTTCTGGTTCAGTAATGGCATGTGAAGGGAAATGAAATAACATTTTCATAATTTATAGGTTTCTCCTGAAAACAGAAATTTTGGGTAGGTTATATAAAGTTATCTCTCTAAAAGTTCATTTCCGCTATCAGGCGGTCTAGTACAATCTCTGACCCATATGAACTGTTGTATATATCATCATCATAGACAGTCCCTCAAAATCGAGGAAGACTTGCTTCCACTCTCAAAGTGAGTTCTCAGCTGACTATACATTCCAATGCGGGAATTACAGTCTCTGTCACAGGTGGGGCAGACAGTCGCTGAAGGAAAGGGTGGGCGGGGAGTCTGGTTTGCCACACACTCCTTCTGCTACCCACGCCTGTTTTCCGCATGCTCTCAGCGATGAGACTCGAGGTGCTCAGCGCCCTCGGATGCTCCTCCTCCACTTAGGGTGGTCTTTGGCCAGGGATTCCCAGGTGTTGGTAGGGATGTTACACTTTATCAAGGAGGCTTTGAGGGTGTCCTTGAAATGTTTCCTCTGCCCACCTGGGGCTCGCTTTCTGTGTAGCAGTTCAGAGTAGAGCGCTTGCTTTGGGAGTTTTGTGTCGGGCATGCGGACAATGTGGCCTGTCCAATGGAGTTGGTTGAGAGTGGTCAGTGCTTCGATGCTGGGGATGTCGGCCCGATCGAGAACACCGACATTGGTGCGTCTGTCCTCCCAGGATCTTGCGGAGACATTGTTGGTGGTATTTCTTCAGCGATTTGGGGTGTCTACTGTATATGGTCCATGTTTCTGAGCCACACATATAAATAAAAGACTTTCTTGACGTTTGCTACGAGACTCTTTGTCACAAGTAAGAAAGGAAGACCGCCATTGTCTTTATAGTAAAGCAAGGAAGTGAGAGGACAAGTGTGAAAATACTAGCTAGTGTTCAACAGTCAGATAATGGGTTTAATAATTTGGAAACAGATTTTGTTAAATCTGAAAAGTTGTGGGTAAAAAGTAGATATATACAAAAACCACATCAGTCAGATTGCAAAATTTCATCTTCTCTGCACTTCCATTTCTTTAGATAGATGAGTTTGAGAGATTAGTACGACAAGAGTTGAAAGAAGCTGTTCTAAAGAAACACTTTTACTTTTGATTAATCATTTCAAAAAGAAAAAGTTTATACATGCATAGATCTTCTCTTGATTCCCAGGTTTTACATACTTTTGATGACCTCGATGCCAAACTTGATATATTCCTTGTATTATTTAAATATTAACTGAATTTTTCTTAAGTTTAAGAGACAGTCTTGGCATTAGTATCTTGTTTAAAAATTAATCCGTTATTCAGATTGTCCTCGTGCTTCAGTTAATAAATATATGTCCGGTGAATCATGCAGATGTACAGAACAGGAAATGGCCAGGGTACATTCCTCATTGGTACTCAGATGGTTGATGTCAGCCAGCTGATAGTAGGGTTGCTGCAACTGGCCTCAGTTCTCTGAGCTGGGCAAGTGAACAATTGGCCAAGGTTCTTGCTGCTGATTGCAATCCTGTCACTGCTGCTGGAAAGCATGATAAGTATCAAGAAAAGAAAAATTTTAATGCGTATGAGGAAGGGGCAGAGAATCTGGACTAAGTGGATGGCTCTTTTAGAGAGCTGGCACAGTGGGGCTGAAATTTAACTTCAGTGGCGGTGGGCGGGGGAGGGGGGAAGTCGCAAAATGAGTGGCAGTGGATCAGTTGCTTTTATGCTCCCTGCCAGACTTTCCTGGAAAGGAAGATCAAGCAGGGTGCACAAGGGGTGGCTGATCTGCTACCACCTGTTTGCGCCCCTGCCGAAGTTTAATTTCACTCAAAATGTGTCAAACGACTTTCTTCTCTGCTGTAAAATTGAATGGTTCAGAAATCGACAAGGCTTACTATTTCAGATTGTAATGCAGGGAATTCTTCTTGCAAGCATGAATAAAATCAACAATGCTTTCTGTCCTGATTACGATCCACGATGGAGGCAGGTTTGGGTTCAGATTTGATTTCCCGCCCCATCAAATAGCCTGCTGGCATGCACTGTCTAGGCCCTAAATATGAAAGTTAAAATGAGTGTCGGTACTTAGGCCTCAATTTTCCCCAATATTTGCTCAGTTTTTTTTTTGGAGTAGGCTGTTTTTTCTGGCCCAACTTAAAAATCCACAGTTCCCCAATCAATTTGCACCAGCGTAACTGACTTAGTTACTTTTTTTTAGATAAGTTTTTTTTTGCTCAAAAGGGGGCGTTACCAGCCACCTACGCCAATTCTGGCCATTTAGGCAACTTTGGCCAGCTAATAGTTACTCCATTTCTACTTACGCGAGCGTATGTGGCCACGAGAGAAAGCCCTTGCGGAGAGTTAAAGAAATCGGCGCAGGTAAGGAAATCGGCGCAGCTAAGTGCAGCAGATACCCAGACAGCAGCAGCAGGAAAGATTTTCTAGACCAATATGTTGAGGAACCAACTAGGGGGGAGGCCATCTTAGACTGGGTGTTGTGCAATGAGAGAGGATTAATTAGCAATCTCATTGTGCGAGTCCCCTTGGGGAAGAGTGACCATAATATGGTGGAATTCTGCATTAGGATGGAGAATGAAACAGTTAATTCAGAGACCATGGTCCAGAACTTAAAGAAGGGTAACTTTGAAGATATGAGGCATGAATTGGCTAAGATAGATTGGCGAATGATACTTAAGGGGTTGACTGTGGATGGGCAATGGCAGTCATTTAGAGACGGCATGGATGAACTACAACAATTGTACATTCCTGTCTGGCGTAAAAATAAAAAAGGAAAGGTGGCTCAACCGTGACTATCTAGGGAAATCAGGGATAGTATTAAAGCCAAGGAAGTGGCATACAAATTGGCCAGAAATAGCAGCGAACCCAGGGACTGGGAGAAATTTAGAACTCAGCAGAGGAGGACAAAGGGTTTGATTAGGGCAGGGAAAATGGAGTACGAGAAGAAGCTTGCAGGGAACATTAAGGCGGATTGCAAAAGTTTCTATAGGTATGTAAAGAGAAAAAGGTTAGTAAAGACAAACGTAGGTCCCCTGCAGTCAGAATCAGGGGAAGTCATAACGGGGAACAAAGAAATGGCAGACCAATTGAACAAGTACTTTGGTTCAGTATTCACTAAGGAGGACACAAACAACCTTCCGGATATAAAAGGGGTCAGAGGGTCTAGTAAGGAGGAGGAACTGAGGGAAATCTTTATTAGTCGGGAAATTGTGTTGGGGAAATTGATATGATTGAAGGCCGATAAATCCCCAGGGCCTGATGGACTGCATCCCAGAGTACTTAAGGAGGTGGCCTTGGAAATAGCGGATGCATTGACAGTCATTTTCCAACATTCCATTGACTCTGGATCAGTTCCTATCGAGTGGAGGTTAGCCAATGTAACCCCACTTTTTAAAAAAGGAGGGAGAGAAAACAGGGAATTATAGACCGGTCAGCCTGACCTCAGTAGTGGGTAAAATGATGGAATCAATTATTAAGGATGTCATAGCAGCGCATTTGGAAAATGGTGACATGATAGGTCCAAGTCAGCATAGATTTGTGAAAGGGAAATCATGCTTGACAAATCTTCTGGAATTTTTTGAGGATGTTTCCAGTAAAGTGGACAAAGGAGAACCAGTTGATGTGGTATATTTGGACTTTCAGAAGGCTTTCAACAAGGTCCCACACAAGAGATTAATGTGCAAAGTTAAAGCACATGGGATTGAGGGTTGTCAGACAGGAAGCAAAGAGTAGGAGTAAATGGGTACTTTTCAGAATGGCAGGCGGTGACTAGTGGGGTACCGCAAGGTTCTGTGCTGGGGCCCCAGCTGTTTACATTGTACACTAATGATTTAGACGAGGGGATTAAATTTAGTATCTCCAAATTTGCAGATGACACTAAGTTGGGTGGCAGTGTGAGCTGCGAGGAGGATGCTATGAGGCTGCAGAGTGACTTGGATAGGTTAGGTGAGTGGGCAAATGCATGGCAGATGAAGTATAATGTGGATAAATGTGAGGTTATCCACTTTGGTGGTAAAAATAGAGAGACAGACTATTATCTGAATGGTGACAGATTAGGAAAAGGGGAGGTGCAACGAGACCTGGGTGCCATGGTACATCAGTCATTGAAGGTTGGCATGTAGGTACAGCAGGCGGTTAAGAAAGCAAATGGCATGTTTGCCTTCATAGCGAGGGGATTTGAGTACAGGGGCAGGGAGGTGTTGCTACAGTTGTGCAGGGCCTTGGTGAAGCCACACCTGGAGTATTGTGTACAGTTTTGGTCTCCTAACTTGAGGAAGGACATTCTTGCTATTGAGGGAGTGCAGCGAAGATTCACCAGACTGATTCCCGGGATGGTGGGACTGACCTATCAAGAAAGACTGGATTAGCTGGGCTTGTATTCACTGGAGTTCAGAAGAATGAAAGGGGACCTCATAGAAACGTTTAAAATTCTGACGGGTTTAGACAGGTTAGATGCAGGAAGAATGTTCCCAATGTTGGGGAAGTCCAGAACCAGGGGGTCACAGTCTAAGGATAAGGGGTAAGCCATTTAGGACCGAGATGAGGAGAAACTTCTTCACCCAGAGAGTGGTGAACCTGTGGAATTCTCTACCACAGAAAGTAGTTGAGGCCAATTCACTAAATATATTCAAAAGGGAGTTAGATGAAGTCCTTACTACTCGGGGGATCAAGGGGTATGGCGAGAAAGCAGGAAGGGGGTACTGAAGTTTCATGTTCAGCCATGAACTCATTGAATGGCAGTGCAGGCTAGAAGGGCTGAATGGCCTACTCCTGCACCTATTTTCTATGTTTCTACGTTTCTATGAGAGGGGGAGAGAAAGGTGGGGGAGGAAGAGAGAGGTGGGTGGGGGGGGAAGCCTTTTGGGTGTAGTTAGATGCTGGGACCAGGAGGGAGGAGGCCACTCGGCCTGGGCTAGGGGGCGGGAGAACGCACCGGGAGGCTGGGAGGGGGGGGGGGGGGGAGGGAACAAATGGGCCGGCATCAGGGGCCACTTCAAAGTTGAATGCAAGAATAAATATCAGTTATTAAATATGTAAATAATACCTCCCTCTTGTGTACTTAAGCCCTTCTAATCCTCTAGTGTGGGGTTAATGGCCGATTGCCAACTCGGAGCGCTATTGCGCATGCGCGGCCATTTCAGAGACGTCAGGAACGTCACTTTTTTTCCACTTCCCAGCACCTTTTTCTAGTGCAGACCACAGGCTCCACCCCCGAGGCGACTGGCCACGCTGCGCGGCTACAGACTAGAGGCCAAACATCGGGGAAACTACGAAGATTTTTTCCTGGTGCATCTACTCACGTAATGAAGCGGCGCAACTTGGGCAAGTACACTAGAATACGGGCTCGGGGAAAATTGAGCCCTTCGAAACTAGAAGTCAATCAGAAGGCTCCATGTCAACTAGCTGTCTTGAAGAATGCCCTGCATCTGCAACAGAGTGTGATTTCTGGTACGTGACAATTGGTGTGTCACACCAAGAACATGACCGATGTGTGTTAAGACACCAGGGGGCCGAAACTGACCCTCTCCTTAAGGCCCGTTACCCTGAAAAGTGGCGGCCACGCTGCGGAGTGGAGTGGTCGCAGACTTTTCGTGGAATGGCCGCTGCAAGCCCAACTGCCCTCCCAAGTTTTCCCGGCGGTGCCCCGATCCCCCCTTACCGCTCCATTGCTGCCGATCAGCGATAAGCACGTCATCACCGAACCCCCCAACGGCGACATTCCCCTTGAAAAATCTTCGGCCCATCCGGCGGTGCCAAAACAAGCTTTCACCCGGTGGTCCAGTGGGTCTGTGGCCTTTTGCAGCGGCAGTGTGGCTGACCTTAAAGGGGAGAGTCCATTGTCGCTGCCGCCATTTTTTTTTGTCGTCGGCCCGACAACTATGCCCCCGGGTTCAGCCGGGCTGCCAACAGGAAGCATGGCAGCCCCTCTCTTGAGTGCCAGGCCGCTGGCCCGGCCGAAACCCTCCCTGGTGGCCCAGTGGTCCGAAGTTTTAAAAACGCAAAGACTCTCTCCTTTTAGTGAAGGGGAGAGCTGTGGTGACGCGGTGTCGTGATGGTGCCATTGTGACGGCCACTCCGCACCCCTCCCCCAACTTCCGCCTCTCAGGTGTTGTCACCGCCCACATTATGACCGACTTCCGGATCAAAACAAAAAAAACCAAAGAGCTGAATGTTGTGAAAGTGTAAACCTGAACCGCAGCTGCGGTAAAAAAACACTGAAATGGGGTGGGGGCAATTTGTACCCCAAGACTTTTATCTATGTATGAGCAAAGATAATGAAGCAGCTGTAAGCTGTGGCTCAGTGGTAGCACTCTTGCTTCTGAGTCAGAAGGTTTTGGGTTCAAGTCCCACTCCTGACACTTGAGCACAAAATCTAGGCTGTCACTCCAGTGCAGTTCTGAGGCACTGTCTTTCAGATGAGATGTTAAACTAAGGTTCTGTCTGCCCTCTCAGGTAGATGCAAAAGATCCCATGGCACTATTTCAAAGAAGAGCTGGGGAGTTCTGCTCAGTGTCCTAGCCAATATTTATCCCTCAACCAACATCAATAAAACAGATTTCTGATCATCATCGTATTACTGTTTGTGGGACCTTGCTGTTTACAAATTTACTGCCATGGTTCCTACATTGCAACAGTAACTACACTTTAGAAGTACTTTATTGGCTGTAAAGCACTTTGGGATGTTCTGAGATTGTGAAAGGCGCTATATAAATGCACTTACTTTTGATTGGTTCTGGAAAGTAAATCATAGTTTCCTAACAGAAACGCAGGTAGATAAATAAATTTGTTCCCTCACATACCATAGCTACATAAATAAAAATCTACATGTAACATGGTAGAGCAGTTCTTTCACTGTCCATCGGTTTAGGGGGTTTTGTTTTTAAACAAAGGTCAAGACATGGGAGGACTTAAGAACAGATTAAACGAATTTGCATCTCATCTTCTTCACCAAATTATTCTGCAACAGGACTTAGTGTTACTAACAAAGTATTCCTGAAATAAACATGTTTAAAATTGGACTTTAATTCAGAGCATTCTCTAAAATAATGTTATAGTCATTCCCGAACTTACCATTCTTTTCTTGGTTGTTTCGGAGTTCTGAGATAAAAGCGATAAAAGAAATGAAGCTGCTGTAACCAATTAGAATAAATTACAAAATATTAAGGGGTAGAAATTGCCCCCGTCCAAATGGTTTATACCGCAGCTATGATTGCAGTCGCCTCTTGATCAAAATTTCTACTCTTTGTTTTTTTCACTTGGATCTGGAACTCGCTCTTAGTGGGGACGATGACAACACCTGAGGCGCGGATACACGGCGGTGACAATACCTGAGGGGCGGAAGTTTGGGGTGGTGCAGGAGTGACCGCAGATGACATCATCACAGCGTCACATCACCACTGTTCTCCCCTTCACTTAAAGGGGAGCGCCTTCGCAATTTTAAAACTTTGGCCCACTGGGCCACCAGGGAGGGTTTGGGCTGGGCCAGCCGCCTAGTATCCAAAAGGGGTGCAAGGCTGCCTATATATATATATATATATATATATATATATATGTTTGATTTGACATTCCCTACTTCTTCAGTTGTAATTTGTCACCATTTAAGAATACGAAATTTGAGTCAATCAGCTTCAAGGAAGTTGCACATACATAGATGCTTAGGGTACCTGAAGATATCACAGACAAAATGCATGCTAGATTGGCCTCAATTTTAATTCCGCCCCCGTCCCACCACACCGACAGGTGTGAGAAGATCAGGGTTAAAAATACCTCACCCCATTCCCGGCTGTTTACATTTTTATTGTTCCAAACCTGGCCATCGACAAGGCTACCACAAAAGGTAGGTGGGGGCCTCGTTAACATTCAAAAGTAAACTTACCTAAACGCCAGGGGGTGGCCCGCACTCATCATAGACAGTCCCTCGTATCGAGGATGTCTTGCTTCCACGCCAAAAAGGAATGAGTTCACAGGTGTTTCAATGAATGACCTAATATTCCAGGTCCCGAACTACATCCTGAAGGGTGGAAGATGCCTGTGCGTGGATTTTTTATAACGTGGCCGTTGCACACTAGCCACCACACGGGATTGACAGAGCTTGGTCTTGGTCCAGTGGCAAGGATTAATCAAGACAACTGGAGGCCCGCACTGTCGGATGCCCAGCAGCAGATGCAAGGTGGGAGGCGCTGACTGTCCCAGGTAAGTTTTAAAAATCTGCTCCTTTTAGAATTCTTTGTGGGCCAGTAGGAGCAGGAGTGCTCTCACCAGGCCCCGCAAGGAATTCTTAGGTCCCTCAATCCCAACCTTCCCCTGCCCCCCCCACCTCTGATCCAGATTTCCACTCGGACATTGATGAGTGAAATCAGGAAGCACTTTTACACACAAAGGGTGGTGGAAATCTGGTACTCACTTTCCCAAAAGGCTGTGGATGCTGGGTCAATTGGAGCTTTGAAGACTGACATCGATAGATTTTTGTTAGGTAAGGGTATCAATCAATATGCAGCAAAGGCAGATCAATGGAGATGAGGTCCAGATCAACCATGAACTAATAGAATGGAGGAACAGGCTCAAGGGGCTGACTGGCCTATTCCTGTTCCTATTTTCCTATGACATTACATAGAATTTACAGCTTAGAAACAGGCCATGTTGGTGTTTACGCTCCACATGGGCTTACTCCCACTCTGTTTATTTTATCTCACCCTACCAACATATCCTTCTCCCTCATGTACTTTTCTAGCTTCCCCTTAAAGGCATCTATGCCATTTGCCTCAACCACTTCATGTGTTAGCAAGCAAGGTTCCCTTGCAACTTTTAAACAGAAACCCGCACACGTGGGATATTTTGAATGGGCCGCGCAGCCTGTTAAAGGGGCCATGAGGTCCCCAAACAATTACTGGGATCAGAGTGCCAAATTCTCACAACTCTCTGAATAAAGATGTTTCTCCTGAATTCTTATTGGATTTATTAGTGATTATTTTATATTTATGGCCCCTATTTTTGGATTCCCCACAAGTGAGAACATCTTCTCTACATCTACCCTATCAAACCCCTTCATAAATTTAAAGACCTCTATCAGCTCACCTCTCAGTCTTCTTTATTCTTGAGAAAAGATCCTCAACCTGTTCAATCTTACCTGACAGTTATACCCTCTGAGTTCGGTCTCATCCTTGTACTGAATTAGGGTTAGTTTTATGCTGTGTGGCATGCGCAATAGAAATTGGAGTAAAACTGTCAAATCTCACTATTTGTAGGACCCTATCAGCCAGCTGGGAGAGCAGTATGTATAATCTGTAAAAACAGTATATCTGGCCTCGAAAGAATCTTTATTTTCTCACACAGATAAATTAAATCACTGAGAAGCATTTTATCAATGCAACAATAAATACAAAGGTGTTCATTAATCAATGATTAATGCATTTCAGGGTTTGTTTGGACATGTGACTTCACTTTGTAACTACATTTATACCGCTGTGGATTAATTGGCAATTAGTGGTCACATTCAAGTTCATTGTTGCTGCACTGATGATGTTTTTTGACCTTCAATCAATTGGTACGAAGTTCTGATTTTTTTGACAGCACAGAGACTAATTTTTCTGCAAGATACGCAAGGGAAACAATGGTTCCAGTGACTGCTAATGGCTGTCATCCAATCTTTATGTGTACTTCAATGAAGTGCAAACAATCAACTATCTGATTGAAACAGGCCTTTCCACTATTTGAAAAAAAATTACTGCAAGTTCAGAAAATCACTAATGTTCAAACTCATTTTTCTATAATCTGAACTTTTCAATAAGATCTGCTTCACTGCAAAGTCGGAAATGTGGAGACTCTTGGCTCCATAAAAGCCTCCTCTACCTTAGTCAGCAGAGATGGAGATTTACGATGATGCCTGTTCATTGAAATAGCTTCATGTAAATGAAGGGTTTGATCTATGGCTGACAACCATCTCTCTTGGCACACTTACCCAATGTCACACCATACTATGAGCTTGTAAAAGGAGCACATCTAGTGCCAAAGCAAACAGTATTCGCCACAGCTGCCCACCAGCTAGATGCTCTCTCTGTTATGACAAGAGACACTGAATTTCTGCACACCTTAAAATGATATGTTTTGAACCAAGGTTTAATTTGAGTTTCCTTCCTCCCCACCTCCGAGTTGTGAGCAAAGATAGAACAAGGCAGAATAAAAGCAGCCTGGTTCCTTCTGGATGATTTAAAAGGTGCATTCATTCAGAAACAGTCTCCGTCTCCGGATCCAAATATTGCAATTACAGAAAATTGTGGGGGAAAAGTTCACATAGATTTTAGTATTATTGCATTTGTACTAAACTGCATCACTTTCCATGGCATGTAGAACACAGCAGTATGTAGACAGCAGTCTCTGGTCGTCATGTCTGCTGAGTTTCTGCGGCCGCAGTCCTTATTGTGGATTATGATTTGGTCCTTTACTGTGGATTGTGTTTTGCTCCTTATCATGAATTGTGTTTTAGTCATTCCATCACTTCCATTTTGTGTCAGATCGGGAAAAGACTTAAAAAATATTGGATTCATCAACCAGTGGTGCACTATGTTCTACATTTGATATGTACATGTGCCAGCTGGTTTCCAGTAGTGTTGCTTATAGACAATTTAACAAAAGAAAAGTGAATCTCTCGCATCCTGCACCTGCCTCTCTGCTTGCTTTCCACTTTCAATTTTTTCTATTTCTCTACCTTTTTTCTACCTTTCTGTTTATTTATTTTTTGTCTCTTCCTCAAAAGCATTTTGACAAGTTGGATGGTCATGGGAATGAGAAAACCTCATACTGGTATAAGTGAGAGTGCTCGAATGAGGTTAGGGTTGTGGAACTTTGTTGAGGTTGAGCTGGAAGCATTGCTGGTTTTCAATCTTTGACATCTCTGTACTCGATTTGTCTCTTGCTCTTGTTCTCACTCTCTTGTTTGCACGCTGTCTAGTCCTCCCTTCTTTTTTTCTAAGTATCTCTTCTCTCTCTTCTGTATGTGCCCAACTCTGTACGTTTCTCAAACAGTTTATTTTTCTCTCTCATATCTCTTCTTTTCATACATCTTTTTGTCTCTCTCTTTTGCTGTATATCTCCCACTCTGCATGCTTCTTACCGATCTCCCTTTTTTTCTGCCAGGTTGGGAGCAACTGGACTGGAAGGAGGTTGCCTTGAACCACAAACAAGCAAACAAGAGACTGGAACTTGCTTGCAACGAGAGGGCACTGAAAATTGCAGCACTCCCCTCACCAATATGAATATGAAGTTAAGCCCTGAAACTGGCAGCAATGTAAAAATTACAGCATTAATATATATTTAAAATATCTTCCCCACCTCTGGGTCTCGGTACATGCCTTAAGGAAGTATGATATTAAGAAAGTTTAATAATGAGCAGGATAGTGTCTCTGCGAAAATAGTGGAGAAAATGTGAAAATCCTCAACTGGATGAGGACTAATTTCAGTGAGTTGAAAAGGTATCTAGCCCTTTTGAATTGGAATCAAAAACTGGCAGGTAAAACAGTAAATAAGTAATGGAAGGTCTTCAAAGTTAAGATAGTTTGGGTACAGAGTAGACACATTACAATGAGGGGGAAAGGAAGGGTATCTATCCAAAGCTAGTGCTCCCTGGATGACTTAGAGATTAAACTGAAACAGAAAAAGGAGGCTTATGATAAATGTCCGCTTTATAATTCTATAAGGAACCAAGCTGAATATAAAATTTGCAGAAGAGAACTGAAGGAGGAAATAAGAGGGGTAAAGAGAGCATATGCGAATAGACGAGTGGGTAACATAAAAGGGAAACCAAAAGTATTTTGTAGACATAGAAATAGTAAAGGGGTAGTCAAAAGAAGGGTGGAGCCAATTAGGGACCAAAAAGGAGATCTTCTTGTGGAAGTAGCGGGTATGGCTGAGTTACTAAAACATTTTTTATTCGTTCATGGGACGTGGACGTCGCTGGCAAGGCCAGCATTTATTGCCCATCCCTAATTGCCCTTGAAGATGGTGGTGAGCTGCCTTCTTGAATCGCTGCAGTCCTTGTAGTGAAGATACTCCCACGGTGCTGTTGGAGGGGGAGTTAGAACATAAGAAATAGGAGCAGGAGTAGGCCATTTGGTTCCTCAAGCCTGCTCCGCCATTCAATAAGATCATAGCTGATCTGATCCTGGCCTCAACGTCACTTCCCTGCCTGCTCCCCATAATCCTGGACTCCCTCATCGTTCAACAATCTGTCTATTTCCACCTTAAATACATTCAAAGATCCAGCCGCCACAGTTCTCTGGAGCAGAGTTCCAAAGATTCACGACCCTTGAGAGAAGAAATTCCTCCTCATTTCCATTTTAATTGGGCAACCCCTTATTCTGAAATTATGTCCCCTAGTTCTAGATTCCCCCACGACAAAAACATCCTCTCTGATCACCTCAGTCTTCTAAACTCCAATGACTATAGGTCCAATCTGCTCAACCTTTCTTCATATGACAACCCCTTCATCTCAGGAATCAACCTCGTGAACCTTCTCTGAAATGCCTCCAATGCAAGTATATCCCTCCTTAAATAAGGAGACCAAAATTGTACGCCATATTCCAGGTGTGGTTTTACCAACGCCCCGTACAGTTGTAGCAGGACTTCTCTACTTTTATACTCCATCCCCCTTGCAATAAAGGCCAACATTCCATTTGCCTTCCTAATTATTGCTGCACCTGCATGCTAACTTTATGTGTTTCATGTACAAGGACCCCCAGATCCCTCTGTACCGCAGCATTTTGTAATCTCTCCCCATTTAAATAATAATTTGCTTTTTTTATTTTGCTACAAAAGTGAATAACCTCACATTTTCCCCCATTGTACTCCATCTGCCAAATTTTTGCCCACTAGCCTATCTATATCCCTTTGTAGATTCCTTGTGCCCTCCTCACAACTTGCTTTCTCACCTATCTTTGTATCTATCTTCAGTAAATTTGGCTACATTACACTTGGTCCCTTCATCCAAGTCATTTATATAAATTGTAAATAGTTGAGACCCCAGCACTGATCCCTGTGGCACCCCACTAGTTAGTTTGCCACTGTAATGATCCATTTATCCTACCTTTTTGTTTTCTGTTAGTTAGCCAATCCTCTATCCATTCTAATATATTACCCCCCAACCCAGTGAGCTTTTATGTTGTGCAGTAACCTTTTATGTGGCATCTTTTTGAATGCCTTCTGGAAATCCAAATACACGACATCTACTGGTTCCCCTTTATCCACCCTGCTCGTTACATCACTTCAGCAGATTTGTCAAACATGATTTCTCTTTCATAAAACCATGTTGACTCTGCTTGATTGTATTATGATGTTCTAAATGTCCTGCTACTACTCCCTTAATAATGGATTCCAGCATTTTCTCAATGACAGATGTTAGGCTAACTGGTCTGCAGTTTCCAGCTTTCTGTCTCCCTCCTTTCTTAAATAGGGGCGTTATATTTGCAGTTTTCCAGTCTGCTGGGACCTCTCCAGAATCCAGGGAATTTTGGTAGATTACAACCAATGCATCCACTATCTCTGAAGCCACCTCTTTTAAGACCCCAGGATGCAGGCCATCAGGTCCAGGGGACTTGTCCACCTTTAGTCCCATTAGTTTGCCTAGTACTTTTTCTCGAGTGATAGTGATTGTTTTATGTCCCCCCCGCCTCCCCCCCCCAACCCCCGATAGCCCCTTGATTATCAATTATTGGGATGCTTTTAGTGTCTTCTACCATGAAGACAGATACAAAATATTTGTTCAAAGTGTCTTCAATTTCCCCGTTTCCATTAATTCCCCAGTCTCATCCTCTAAAGGACTAATGTTTACTTTAGCCACTCTCTTTCTTTTTATATACCTGTAAACGCTCTTACTGTCTGTTTTTATATTTCTTGCTCATTTACTCTCATAAGCGATCTTCTCTCTAACATTTTTTTAGTTGTCCTTTGCTGGTTTCTAAAAATTTCTCAATCCTCTGGCCTTCCACTGTTCTTCACAACATTGTATGCCTTTGTTTTCAATTTGATACCATCCTTTACTTCCTCAATTAGCCACGGATGGTTCATCCTTCTTGTAGAGTCTTTCTTTTTCACTGCAATATAGCTTTGCTGAGAGTTATGAAATATCTCCATAAATGTTTGCCACTGCTTTTCTAGTCTTACCCTTTAATATATTTTCCCAGTCCATTTTAACCAACTCTGCCTTCATACCTTTGTAGTTACCTTTATTTAAGTTCAGGACTCTAGTTTGAGACCTAGCTTTCTCACCCTCAAAAGAATGTGAAATTCTACCATGTTATGATCACTCTTCCCAAGAGGATCCTTCAATACGAGATAATTAATTAAACCAGACTTGTTACACATTCCAGATCTAAAATAGTCTGCTCCCTGGTTGGTTCCACAATGTATTGTTCCAAGAAACCATCCCGCATACACTCTATGAACTCTTCCTCAAGGCTACCTTTGCCTATTTCATTTATTCAATCAATATGAAGATTTAAATTGCCCATGATTATTGCTGTACCTTTCTTACAAGCCTCCATTATTTCTTGATTTATGCTCTGTGTGGCTACTGTTTGGGGGCCCTGTAGACCACTCCCACCAGTGACTTCCTTCCCCTATTATTTCTTATCTCCACCCAAACTGATTCTACATCTTGATCTTCTGAGCCAATATCATTTCTTACTACTGCACTGATCTCATCCCTTATTAACAGAGCTACCCCACCACCTTTTTCTTTCTGCCTATCTTTACAAAATGGCAAATACCCTCTACCCCTGAATATTCAGTTCCCAGCCTTGGTCACTTTGCAACCATGTCTCTGTAATGGCTATCAGATCATACCCATTTATTTCGATTTGTGCCGTCAACTTGTTACGAATGCTCCGAGCTTTCAGATATAGAACTTTTAATTTTGTCTTTTTAACATTTTCCCTTACTTTGACCCCTCTTTCTGATGCTCTCTTATGTGTATATGCGCTGTCCCTTCCTGTCACACTCTGGTTATCATTACCCCTATCGCTACCCTGCACTTTTGCTTTCTCCTTTCTCTTAGATTTTATAAATTTCCGCTCACCGGATCCCTTGCCCTCACTATTTAGTTCAAAGCCCTATCTACCGCCCTAGTTATTCGATTCGCCAGGACACTGGCCCCAACTTGGTTCAAGTGAAGCCTGTCCTGACGGAACAGCTAGCTCTTATCCCATGAATTGAAACCCATTTCTCCCACACCAATGTTTGAGCCACACGTTCATCTCTCTGATCCGAGTTACCCTATGCAAATTTGCTTGTGGCTCAGGTAGTAATCCAGAGATTATTACCTTTGTGGTTCTGCTTTTTAATTTAACCCCTAGCTGCTCATACTCCCTCAGCAGAACCTTTCTTTGTCCTACCTATGTCGTTGGTATCTACATGGACCACAACAACCGGATCGTTCCTCTCCCACTCGAAGTTCTTCTCCAGCCCAGAGGAGATGTCCTTAACCCTGGCACCGGGCAGGCAACACAGCCTTCGGGACTCACATTCTTGGCTGCAGAGAACAGTATCTATCCCCCTAACTATACTGTCCCTTACCACTACCACATTTCTTTTTACTCCCCCAACTTGAATGGCCCCCTGTACCACAGTGCTGTGGTCAGTTTTCTCATCCTTCCTGTAGTTCCTGCTCCCGTTCACATAGACATTTGCAAGGGTTGAGGCACGTTCAATGCTACTTTCTGGATCCCCATACCTGCCTCACTCGTAGTTACACCCTCCCAGATCAAATTTGAATTATTTAACTTAAAAGGGTGTGACTCTCTGCTGGAACACAGCGTCCAGGTAACTCTTCCACCCCCCTCATGCATCACAGTGTTTGAATATCGGACTCCAGCTCATTAACTCTGAGCTGAAGTTTCTTGAGCAACCAACACTTACTGCACAAATACAAAATATTGCGGATGCTGGAATCTGGAAAAACAGAAAATGCTGGAAATCTCAGCAGGTCAGGCAGCATCTGTGGAGAGAAAGCTACAAGATACAATGCAGCAACTCGCCAAGGCTTTCTCTCCACAGATGCTGCCTGACCTGCTGAGATTTCCAGCATTTTCTGTTTTTATAACACTTACTGCAGATGTGATCGCCATGGATCACACTGGTGTCCACCAGCTCTCACATGCTTCCAGGATTTTGACCCAGCGACGATGAAGGAACGACGATATACTTCAAAGTCAGGCTGGTGTGTGACTTGGAGGGGAACTTGGAGGTGGTGGTGTTCCCATGCGCCTGCTGCCCTTGTCCTTCTAGGTGGTAGAGGTCGCGGGTTTGGTAGGTACTGCCGAAGAAGCCTTGGCGAGTTGCTGCAGTGCATCTTGTAGATGGTACACACTGCAGCCATGATATGCTGGTGGTGGAGGGAGTGAATGTTTAAGGTGGTGGGTGGGGTGCTAATCATGTGGGCTGCTTTGTCCTGGATAATGTCGAACTTCTTGACTGTTGTTAGAGCTGCACTCTTCAAGGCAAGTGGAGAGTTTTCCATCACATTCCTGACTTGTGCCTTGTAGATGGTGGAAAGGCTTTGGGGAGTCAGGCGGTAAGACACTCACCACAGAGTACCCAGCCTCTGACTTGCTCTTGTTGCCACATTATTTATGTGGCTGGTCCAGTTAAGTTTCTGGTCACTGGTGACTCCCAGGATGTTGATGGTGGGGGATTAGTCGATGGTAATGCCGTTGAATGTCATGGGGCGGTGGTTAGACTCCATCTTGTTGGAGATAGTCATTGCCTGTCACTTGTGTGGTGCGAATGTTACTTGCCACTTATTAGCCCAAGCCTGAATGTTGTCCAGGTCTTGCTGCATGCGGGCACGGACTGCTTCATTATCTGAGGAGTTGTGAATGGCACTGAACACTGTGCAGTCATCAGCAAACATTCCCACTTTTGACCTTATGATGGAGGAAAGGTAATTGATGAAGCAGCAGAAGATAGTTGGCCAGAGGACACTGCCCTGAGGAACTCATGCAGCGATGTCTTGGGGCTGTGATAATTAGTCTCCAACACGTACAACCATCTTCCTTTGAACTAGGTGTGACTCCAGCCAGTAGAGAGTTTTCCCCGATTCCAATTGACCTCAGTTTTACTACGGTTCCTTGATGCCACACTCGGTCAAATGCTGCCTTGATGTCAAGGGCAGTCACTCTCACCTCACCAATGAGTACTTGGCATCTGTCTTCACTAAAGAGGATGCTGCCAATATCACAGTAAAGGAGATGGTAGAGAAATTGGGTAGGATTAAAAAAGATAAAGAGGAGACACTTAAAAGGTTGGCAGCTCTGGAAGTAGAAAAGCCATCTAGTCTGGATGGGATGCATCGTATATTGCTGAGGGAAGTAAGGGTGGAAATTGGTGAGGTTTTGGCCATAATTTTGCAATCCTCCTTCGATATGGGAGTTTTGCCAGATGACTGCAATATTGTAAATATTATACCCGGCAAATACAGGGCAGTCAGTCTTCTGCTGGTGGCGGGGAAACTTGGACATAATAATCCTCATTCATGCCTTTGTTACCTCTAGACTTGACTACTTCAACTCACTCCTGGCCAGCCTTCCACTTTCCATTCCACGTAAACTTGAGGTCATCCAAAACTCAGCAGCCGGTGTACTAACCCACACCAAGTCAAGATCACCCATCACCCTTGTGCTTTCTGACCTACATTGGCTCCCAGTTAAACAACGTCTCGATTTCAAAATTCTCATCCTTGTTTACAAATCACTCCCTGAACTTGTCCCTCTCTATCGCTGTAATCTTTTTCAGCTTCACAATCCCACAAGACGTCTGTGCTCCTCAAATTCTGGCCTCTTGAACATCCCTCATTATAACTGCTCAACCATCGGTGGCCGTGCCTTCAGTTGTCTGGGCCCTAAACCTCTACGCCTCTCTACCTCTCTTTCCTCCTTTAAGGCGCTCATTAAAACC
The DNA here is from genome assembly GCF_044704955.1 of Pristiophorus japonicus. NCBI lineage: Eukaryota > Metazoa > Chordata > Chondrichthyes > Pristiophoridae > Pristiophorus > Pristiophorus japonicus. The sequence goes on along the minus strand of NC_091978.1, from coordinate 320,003,605 downwards.
TACCTCTTTAAACAAGCTTTTGATCATCTGCCTTAATTTCTTCTGTGGCTCGGTGTCAAATTTATCTGTTTGTCTGAAACACTGTTGTGAAGCACCTTGGGATGTTTTACTACGTTAAAGGTGCTATATAAATAAAAGTTGTTATTAAATTAATTGACACTTGGAAAAATATGGGTTAATAAATGAGAGCCAACACGGATTTGTTAAAGTCAAATCATGTTTGACTAACTTGATTGAGTTCTTTGATGAAGTGAGAGGGATGATTAAGGTAATGCAGTTGACGTCGTGTATATGCACTTTCGATAAAGTACCACATAACAGATTGATTAGCAAAATTAATGCCCATGGGATTAAAGGGGCAGTGACTGTGAGAATACAAAATTGGCGAAGGAACAGAAAGCAGTGAGTAGCGGTGAACAGTTGTTTTTCAGATTGGAGGGAAGTATATAGGGCTCAGTGTTGGCACCAGTGCTCTTTTTGATATATATTAATCACCTGGACTTGGGTACACAGGGCATAATTTCAAAGTTTTCATGAACCGAGAGATGAATGACTCAGTGATGAGAATATACCAATTGATCCAACCTGATCAAGAATTCCAACTTAAATGTTAACTTGGCTTTCTCTTTCAGATGTTGATTTATTTGTTGTGCATTTCTATGTTTTTATTTTGTTAAAGCAAAATACAGCCCTGGTTCCAAGCTAAATAATGTCAGTAGGGGAGTTCCTGCCTCAGTAAAAACTGATTCCCTGATGAGAATAAATGAGTTGGTCCTTGCAAGTCTATAATAATGAGATTTAGCTTATGGTCTGCACCACAGCGAAGCAGTGTTCACATCTGCATGGCATTACATGAACCCCAGAAACCAGAGGAAGCAGATACAAATCAACAACATTTAAACAAAGATGGAAAAAATAAACAATGAGAAAAATAAACAATTCAAAACACAACCAAAGTTTGGCACAGTGGCTTTTGTATAATCCTTCAAGATGGGTTAAAGTAATTTCAGATTTTATCAGAACAATCTGTTTGTTGTCAAAGTACACAGAAATTGTTAGTTAGTTGATGTATAACTTATGAAATTGACTTGAAATCAACAAGTTCATAGAAAATAACCCTGGTGTGTAGAAACTGTGCAAACCTCCTTTCCCCCTAGGTAAATGAAATGCACAACCCAAATAAATTGGCCGTTTTGTACAAGCTTTATATCTATAACCACTACTTTTTCCCAACCCCCCCAAAAAAGTTACTTAGTAAATTGTTGTGAAATGTCAAAATGTTGCCTCAATTACACACCTACTCAGGGTGCCAAATGGATTATCAATAAACAAATCAACTTTTGTTGTGCAGCATTTATGGTTGGATAAAAATACAATGTAATACAGCCCATATTTGTCAAGGTATAGTATAAATAGATGTAATTCATTAACCATAAGAGCCCGTTGTTGAGAAGGTCAAAACACAAAGGTCCTTTGTAATGGAAGAGAATGTCAAAAAAGAAATAAACAATGTCTTGATCTTAGAAAGAACATTGTGTGCTACTTTCAGCAAAGCCTGTCCTAGTGCCAAAGACAGATAAAGGCAAACTATCAGGAATAATCAAACAGACTCACCTTGACTTCTCTGATTGGCACAAACCCATAATTCCCAGATGACCACAGGGGTTAGCACCTTTGTACAAAACTGTGGAGCCCCTAAAGCAGAAAGCACTTAAAACACCATTTTCTGAATGTAGGCAAGCATGCAAAGGTCATTTATGGAGACTTTATTTTCTTCATCCTGCCACAAGTTCTGTCTCACGTGTCCACACAGCTACGATTGCTAGATTTCAATGGGAGGAGCAAGCTATCTTAGATCTGGAGCAAGCTATCTTAGATCTGGTCCTGTGTAATGAGACAGGAATAATAAACGATCTCCTAGTCAAAGATCCTCTCGGAATGAGTGATCACAGTATGGTTGAATTTGTAATACAGATTGAGGGTAAGGAAGTAGTGTCTCAAACGAGCATACTATGCTTAAACAAAGGGGACTACAGTGGGATGAGGGCAGAGTTAGCTAAAGTAGACTGGGAACACAGACTAAATGGTGGCACAATTGAGGAACAGTGGAGGACTTTTAAGGAGCTCTTTCATAGTGCTCAACAAAAATATATTCCAGTGAAAAAGAAGGGCGGTAAGAGAAGGGATAACCAGCCGTGGATAACCAAGGAAATAAAGGAGAGTATCAAATTAAAAACCCCAATGCGTATAAGGTGGACAAGGTTAGTGGGAAACTAGCAGATTGGGAAAATTTTAAACAACAGCAAAGAATGACTAAGAAAGCAATAAAGAAAGGAAAGATAGATTACGAAAGTAAACTTGCGCAAAACATAAAAACAGATAGTAAAAGCTTTTACTGATATATAAAACGGTAAAGAGTGACTAAAGTAAATGTTGGTCCCTTAGAAGATGAGAAGGGGGATTTAGTAATGGGAAATGTGGAAATGGCTGAGACCTGAAACAATTATTTTGCTTCGGTCTTCACAGTGGAAGACACAAAAACCATGCCAAAAATTGCTGGTCACGGGAATGTGGGAAGGGAGGACCTTGAGATAATCACTATCACTAGGGAGGTAGTGCTGGACAGGCTAATGGGACTCAAGGTAGACAAGTCCCCTGGTCCTGATGAAATGCATCCCTGTGTATTAAAAGAGATGGTGGAAGTTATAGCTGATGCATTCGTTATAATCTACCAAAATTCTCTGGACTCTGGGGAGGTACCAGTGGATTGGAAAGCAGCTAATATAACACCTCTGTTTAAAAAAGGGGACAGACAAAAGGCAGGTAACTATAGGCCGGTTATTTTAACATCTGTAGTGGGGAAAATGCTTGAAGCTATTATTAAGGAAGAAATAGCGGGACATCTAGATAGGAATAGTGCAATCAAGCAGACGCAACATGGATTCATGAAGGAAAATCATGTTTAACTAATTTACTGGAATTCTTTGAGGATATAATGAGCACGGTGGATAGAGGTGTACCGATGGATGTGGTGTATTTAGATTTCCAAAAGGCATTCGATAAGGTGCCACACAAAAGGTTACTGCAGAAGATAAAGGTACACGGAGTCAGAGGAAATGTATTAGCATGAATCGAGAATTGGCTGGCTAACAGAAAGCAGAGAGTCGGGATAAATGGGTCCTTTTCAGGTTGGAAATCGGTGGTTAGTGGTGTGCCACAGGGATCAGTGCTGGGACCACAACTGTTTACAATATACATAGATGAGCTGGAAGAGGGGACAGAGTGTAGTGTAACAAAATTTGCAGATGATACAAAGATTAGTGGAAAAGCGGGTTGTGTAGAGGACACAGAGAGGCTGCAAAGAGATTTAGATAGGTTAAGCGAATGGGCTAAGGTTTGGCAGATGGAATACAATATCGGAAAATGTGAGGTCATCCACTTTGGAAAAAAAAACAGTAAAAGGGAATATTATTTAAATGGGGAAAAATTACAACATGCTGCGGTGCAGAGGGACCTGGGGGTCCTTGTGCATGAATCCCAAAAAGTTAGTTTGCAGGTGCAGCAGGTAATCAGGAAGGCGAATGGAATGTTGGCCTTCATTGCGAGAGGGATGGAGTACAAAAGCAGGGAGGTCCTGCTGCAACTGTACAGGGTATTGGTGAGGCCGCACCTGGAGTACTGCGTGCAGTTTTGGTCACCTTACTTAAGGAAGGATATACTAGCTTTGGAGTGGGGTACAGATACGATTCACTAGGCTGATTCCGGAGATGAGGGGGTTACCTTCTGATGAGAGATTGAGTAGACTGGGTCTTTACTCGTTGGAGTTCAGAAGGATGAGGGGGATCTTATAGAAACATTTAAAATAATGAAAGGGACAAGATAGAGGCAGAGAGGTTGTTTCCACTGGTCGGGGAGACTAGAACTAGGGGGCACAGCCTCAAAATACGGGGGAGCCAATTTAAAACCGAGTTGAGAAGGAATTTCTTCTCCCAGAGGGTTGTGAATCTGTGGAATTCTCTGCCCAAGGAAGCAGTTGAGGCTAGCTCATTGAATGTATTCAAATCACAGATGGAAAGATTTTTAACCAATAAGGGAATTAAGGGTTATGGGGAGCGGGCGGGTAAGTGGAGCTGAGTCCACGGCCAGGTCAGCCATGATCTTTTTGAATGGTGGAGCAGGCTCGAGGGGCTAGATGGCCTACTCCTGTTCCTAATTCTTATGTTCGATGATGTTCCAGAGTGAGAGCATGTGTTTTGCTTTTTTCTGCCATCTATTAGTATACATGTAATGTATGACAAGGTGAAGGATACAAAAGCTTTAGCCAAAAATAAATCGGAAAAGACACGAAGAGTCACAAAAGGAATAAACTTGCTGGGGTGACGTACTGATGCAATGGAATGTCCAGTGTGTGGTGAACCCAATATCAACACAGCTGAGTGTTGCACTGAAATCATTCGAAGCACAAAAGAAGCCTGAGCAATATTTTTTTCTTTTGTAGATCACTGTACTTTGAGGAAGAAATATTATTAAATGCTCTCTTCTTGTTGCAATGGCCTTCTGTGTCAAGATATTAATTATTCTCTTGCCCTTTTGATGAAAATCCCCAGCCTGACTTCCATCCTACTCCGAACCTCCTAATTGATATTTGAATGCTTGATTGTAATGAACAATTTGTTTGGATCAGTTTTGCCCATTTCCTTCAAATAGTTGCAAAGAAGCAGAACAAACAAACACATTCAAAGTGATAGAATCACTGAAGAAACCTGGCTAATGGCCTATTGGCCTCATGTATCTCTAATCAGGTTAACTGAAATCCATAACACTGTTGGGATCAGTAACTTTGTTCACCCAGATTGCCCCAATCAGATAATAAGCATTCTCAGTTTGAACAAAGAACCACAAAAGAAAAATCAATGGATCATGCAAAGCAAATCGATGTTCAAGTTAAAAGTTCCGATGAAACATTGGGCCCAAATTTGGCCCTCCGTTTTTTTCGGCGCACCTCCAAGCATCCCCCCCCCCCCGCTGACATTTTATCTCAGAAGCAACGGCAAAAAAAATCCGTGCGATCATGGCCGATCCTCGGGCCGGCTGTGGAGCTGGCGTGGCATTGAACAAAGAGAGGGGGGCGGAGCTAGGTCCGTACTGGCCGCGCAGAGCCAGCAGGGGGCGCGAGGCCTGATCTGAATGCCTGTGAGAGTGCCGGCAGCACACGCAAGCGCGTTGCAGCGTTCGCGTATCTTCAGTAGGGCAATAACATTGGCAATCGGCCATTTTTAAAGGGAGAAGTTCTCACTGAGTTTTGGATGCCTGCTTGATGTTTTGAAAGCTATAGGAATGCTGTTTGGAGTACTCTGCAAGAAATTAGCTGCTAAACCTCCACAAGGAATGCTGCATAGGTGAGAATCATTCATTGCTGCAAGCAAAATAAGGGCTTTGTGTTTTTAAAAATCACTGAGTGTCAATTCAATAGAGCAATGCAACACTGTGCCCCAAGAACAAAGAATTTCACACATCAAGAAGTGGAGGTACTCGTGAATGTAATCGAGGAAGGATGGCAGAAGCTGGATACGAGCAAGAAGTCGCACTAAAGTGTCACCCAAAGAAACTAATAAACGTTGGAACAAACTTGCAGAAGATTACTGCGCAGTGGTGAATACTACGAGAAATGGAAGGCAGTGTAAAAAGAAATGGCAGGACCTTGGTCAAGCAGTTAGTGTCAGTAATATTTTCATTTGTCAATGGAATTGCATCTGTAAATGTGACCATCTGTAATAGTCCCACCCAGCAGAAAGACACCCTCTCTAACAAATTATGTTTTCGTCTTTGCAGAAGAAATTGGCCAACAACAAAAGGGAAAGAACTCGAACAGGAGGAGGCATGCCAAATCTGCACCCACTGACACCCTTGGAAGAAAGGGTCGCTTCTTTGATGGGTCCTGCCTTGGAAAAAAGCAATCAGTACAGCACAAGCTGGGTCCACACGCGAGGGAGAGGGTAAGTACAGAAAATTCATCGTAGCCCTTCCAATCAGCCTGCTGCCTGGCCTGCTACGTGTGAGCCTACTCATGCCACCCATCCTGCCCCCTCCTCTGTTGCTAACCATTTGACTGTTCTGTTATATTTTGCAGAACCTGATGCCAATCCTGAAGATACAGAAGATGATTCAGACGCGGGCGAGCCAGACCAACTTTGTAGGGGGGAGGGGGTGGCCATGGAGAGGTATGAAGGGGAGAATCTTGAACTTGCGTTGCCAAGCACTTTCATAATTTCTGATTCGTCATTCTGTGGTTTGAGCGCAGCCCAGTCCTTGCATAGTGCTATAGGGTCTGGTTTGACATTCCATGGTTTCAGCTCATCCCAGTCCCTGCATAATGTTTTAGGGTCTGTGGTTTCAGCTCGTCCCAGACCCTGCATAGTGGTTTAAGGTTTGGTCCGACATTGGATGCTTTCGAAAGTCCAGAGGTTGCGGGTTCCAGTGCTGGAATGCAGTATGGATCATTCAGTGCCCCAATATCCCAGCCTGCACCTCCCAGTGCTGCTGGAATGCAGTATGGAACAATCAGTGCTCCACCGTCCGAGGTTCCAGGTCCCAGTGTTGCTGGAATGCAGTATGGAACATTCAATGCCCCACCGTCCGATGTTCTGGGTCCCACTCCTGCTGGAATGCAGTATGGAACACCCAGGGGCAAACCGTCCGAGATTCCGGGTCCCAGTGCTGCTGGAATGCAGCATGGAACACCCAGGGGCCCACCGTCCGAGGTTCTGTGTCCCACTCCTGCTGGAATGCAGCATGGAACACCCAGGGCCCCACCGTCCCAGCCTGCGACTCCCAGCGCTGGTGGAATGCAGCCTGACATCCATGGCCACACCTTCCCAGCCTGAGCCTCACACTGGAGGGATTCTGCTAGACAGACCCAGGGCGAGGCCAAGGAGAAATGTACCACGCTGTCCTGAGCTGGAGGGTGCAACAGATGTGGCTCGGGTGATGGCATTGGGTATCAATGAACTTACCCGATCACTCATGAACACTGTCAGTGAAGTGGGTGATGCGGTAACGACACTGACGGCAGAAATAGCAATAATGTCACGGGACATGAGGGAGGACATTTCAGAGGCAGCCGAAACGTCGGCACAGGCCATCAGGGAGGTAGCTGCTGCAATAAGGGAACACAGCCAGGCCAATCCACTGCCACTCCCACGGCAATCCCCGCACTAGTCTCTGTAGAGCCCCAAGCCGTACCCCCTCCCCCACCCCGTCTACCACCACCCCCCCTCCCCCCCATGAAGCAGTGCACATTCACCGAGAGGTGGATCTGAGATGGGTGCAGCCTTTCTTTGCTGGTGTTGTTTTTGTTGTTGTTGTTGATTTTACTCTTGTAACTGTTTTCAAATGCAAATTGTTTTGTAACTGATGTAACTTTACAAGACTAAAGTGACTTTAAAGTTTTTAAGTGATCTTAGAGTGTAAGTTTTTTCTAATGGAAATTGTTTTGTAAGTTTTGTAACTTTGCAACTTATAAGTGATCTTAGGGTTTTTAAGTGATCTTAAGAGTGTAAATGGTCTCACATTTTGTAAGTTATTTAATTTCACACCCAAAAAGTTAACTTGAAGTTTAAGTGATTTTAGAGTGTAAGATTTTTCACATTGAAACTGTTTTGTAACTTTACAAGTTTATAAGTGATCTTAATGTTTTTAAGTGATCTTAGAGTCATATTAAAGTAGTTTGATAAAAAAAATATTACACTAAAGTGAAGTACATTCTAAAATTTTCAACATATTTTTTACATTGAAACTGAATCATGATCCATTAATACAACACACAGCCCAGCTCTTCTCACTCCCCAAACAAGGTAAGAAACCCAAAGGTCTTTTGTTCTCTCCCCTTCAGTCATGTGACTTCTCTATCCCTCGTCAGCACCCGCCCCCCTCCCCCCGCCACCCACAGCCTGCAGAGTTCAGCCTTCTCCCTCCCTCCCACCACCACCAGGCTCTCCCACCCCCCACAGAATTCAGCCTTCTCCGTTTCTCTCCCCCCTCCCCCCCCAGCAGCCTGCTGCGTTCTCCCGATTCTTGCCCTGGCAGAACGGACTCCAGCACGGCCAACCGCTGCATAGTTCAGTTTAAGGTAGGATTTGATGCAGTACTTTTTATTTGTTACTTTAATTATTTACTTCACTTCTTTATTTTTTTATTGAATGGTTATTACTGCTTGTGCTTTCTTTGGTGCTTGCATGGTGCTTTAAATGTAGTTACTTACGCCGATTCCTTAAATGTAAGTAAGGTCTTTCTGTGCAGACAAAAGTGGACACATACCTAAGTTAGTTTAGTACAACCTTTTTCTGGCCAAATTGGCATAAGTGGTGTAAGTGGCTGGGAACACCCTCTTTTGAAAAAAAAAACTGACCTAACAAAAAACATAACTAACTCACTTACACTGATGCAAATTAAATGGCCATATTTGCAACTAAAAATATACACCAGAAAAATCAAGTTCCAACAAAAAAAACGGTGCAACTCATGGGGAAATTTGGGCCCATAAACTCTGGTTCTCTCTCCGCAGATGCTGCCTGACCTTTCTAGCATTTTCTGTTATTTCAGATTTCCAGCATCTGCAGTATTTTGCTTTTGTTTCAGTTTAACGTTAATAGTTGGAATCTGTCATTTTTTTTAAATTGCAAAGATTCTGTTTTACTATCCTTTGCCATATAGTTTAAATTAATCACAGCACGAATTTCATTTTTACAGCAGAAAACTGTTATTTTAAGCAGGATCCAAATGCTGTTTGCATGCTCTGAGCTGAAACACTGCAAAGTAAGAAATGACCAGAGCAACTTGGCTACGTGCAGTACTGCTTTCAACAGTTCTGATTAAAATTTTGACAAGAAATATCCATTCCCGTGGATTTTTCTCATTACAGCTATGTGCTGCTGTCCTTCTACCACTCCCTCTATGGCTATTAGTCCTTTTACTCCTAAAGCTCTAGTCTTCCAGAATGCTATCACCCTGATTGCAATAGTGGATTCAGTCTGGATTAAGTTCATTGCAACTCAGTTCAATTTTTGCTAAACATCTGCCCTCAAACAAGGACGAACAAAATTACTGTTGAACACATGTGCTAACATGCCAAGCTGCCATTTCCTTCCAGGTCTGTTACAGACAGTTTTAAACAGCTACTGTGTGTGTATGTCTAGGTAGATTTAGACACACTGAGTACAAGAGTGTTGAGAAAGTGGTTATTGTTTACACTCCCAAGGATGAATAAATCTGAAGATTGACCTTGTTACGATCCAGCAACCAACAAGTCCCAAAGTAAAAAGAAACAGGTGGTCAGCGCACAATATATTTCAATTGGGCTTGTTCAGTTACCTCGGGAACTGGTGCACAGCATCAGACAACAGTGGAAAATTGTGTTGAGTAGCTCTGTCCTAACTCATCCAAAGACTCATTAAGAGGAGGGATGGCATACATCCAGAAACAGCAATGGGCACACTCATGCCAGCTTTTCGCCTGGGTCAGACACAATGTATTGCTCCTATCTTTTCATTTTATCCAACAATAAACCTTCTTGACAACTTCAAAATAATACCATCTGGTGCACTAGCGTGACAGCTTTGCTGAGTGAAATTGTCAATTAAATTAAATTCTGTGTTTGTGTACTCATGCTCACTAGGAATTTGATCTTAACTGTTTAAATGTATTTCAATTAGCACTTTTAAGAACAGAGAGGGAAGAGACTTTCATGCAATTTATCATGGAAAGAATTGACCTAAAAATTTACAGCGGCACTCAAGATTTATTGGTGCTTACCTCAGCTCCAGAATACTTCTCAGTCCCAGCTACCAGGTAATCCAAACTGACGTCATCATTGATTGGCATGGAGCGAAACTGCAGTTTGAAGATCTCTGCCCGAGTGGCTGTATCGGGCAGTGGTACGTATATAATGCGGTCAATCCGTCCTGGACGCATCAAAGCCTGCAAGAAATTAGAACATCTTTCATACTCTTAACGTTCATGTAGACAGGATTAGAGTTTGGCTCCTTCCATGGTAAATGCACCATGCAGTTCTTATCTCGGCCTCACAGTCTACATCCCTAACTTGAGGAGTGTTAGCTAATCTCAAGGTTGGTGGCAGCAGTAGTGCTACAATTGGAATCAGGGTGGAGAGAATCAATTAAAATTTTGCTATCCAGTGGCTTCTGCTGAAAAGTGCACATGTATAGACATTGCACGATCAGGATCAGGCTTGGTTGTGATGCCTCCCATGTTCGAAACTGTCCAGGCTCATTCAGGAGACAAAAAATATCAGCATTTGAGTGAGATAGCAAAAGGTTGTTGATCCCAGCATGAGTAAACGTCTTCAGCACAGAAGAGGAGAAAAAGGGTGGGTTGGGATTATTGAGTTGTGTACAATGTATGAATGAATATATGAACCAAAATTCAATAAATGTTCCGATTAGCTTAATGTCCAAACTGTCATAATACTGGAAAATGTGAATAATCCTACATTGGAACTGTTCAAAGATCAAACTGAAATTTTTAGTTGCTTACTGCAGGCATTCCTTTGTAAATTTTAACTAAAACTGACTGACGCACACCCCTATCCACATAGTATCATTCAGCTACCATGTATTCACATAGTACAATGCAGTGGCCATGTACCTCTGTGACACCATGCAGTGACCATGTACCCACCCTGTGACATCGTGCAGTGACCATGTACCCACCCTGTGACACCTTGCAGTGACCATGTACCCCTGCACTCCCATGCAGTTCATCATGTGTCCACCTAGTAACTGTGCAGCATACTATGTATCCATGCAATGCAACTCCAAACACCTCTCCTCCATTTCCTCAGCCTAATAAACAGTTTCAGCCACTTAAATATCCTTTGAATGGTTGCTGAGGTTTATTGAAGTTGAATAACTGACATTCCATTTCAAAGTAACTGGCTATCGTACACGTAACTGAACCAATCACACAGCGGCTTGTTACCTCTGAAGCCTGAAACAAACCTCACAACATTTATACTCATTTAGGCAGGGACAGCGTAGCTGACTATTAAATCTTATGGTCTCAAAATTCCACAACAGGCAATTTTGACTGACGTGAAATCATGGATGGGACAATTTTATCCGATCAAACAATGGCAAGGTCAAAGACGCCATTTACTGCTCTCACCAAGCACTCCATACCTTTGCCGTAGATTCCATCTCCTAGACTGCTTGCTTGGGTTGAATCAAACTGTGTGGAACATTGGTATTTTGTTCCCAAAGCTGAGCTTCAATTCCCATATCCTATCCAGCATCAAGACCACTTGCTATCATCTCTGCAGGATCACCTTCCTCCAACCCTATCTTAGCCCTCAGTGCTACTGAAACCTATGCCTTTCTCACCTCTAGAATTTAAATCACCAATGTTTTCTTTGTTGACTTCTTGACCTTCATCTTCCATAAGCTGCAAATTGCCCAAAACTTAGCTACCCTCACCCTATGCCGTAAGACCTGTTCACCCACCATGCCTGTCGAAATTGCCCTATATTGGCTCCCCGTCCTCCAACGGATTAAATTTAAAATCCTTGTCCTCATTTAAAAATCCCTGTACAACTTAGTCCCAATCTAGCTTTATAACCTTCCATGGTATCAGGCCTCCTGTGCACTCTTCGCTCCATTCCTTTTGGATAGCAGTCTCTTCAGCTGCCTTGGCCCTTCTCACCAGAACTCCCTCTCCAAGCCTCTCACCCCACCTTAAAATGCTTCCTCAAAAACCATCTCTTTGACAAACCCTTTAGTCACCTCATAATCCTCATGCAAAGACCCAGCATCTGCCCCATTCTCTCTTCTGTGAATATAAAGGCAAATTGTTGCCATTATACTTAATGTTTAATCTTGCACGTTTCCAACACTCTTATGAATCCTTAGATTATAGTTTGATCATGAGAACTAGCACAGTGGCCACTGAATATAATTCAAGTATTAGCCAGTGTTGGAACTCATTTTTACATCAATACAGTCTGTGGGCTCAATTTTCCCCAATGCCGCTTTTTGGCATGTTGCAAGTTACGCCTGTTTTTTTGGAACCGACTGCTCCAAAAAAAAATAAGTAGCAAGTTTCCCCGTTCTATTTTTTGAAATTAGCGCCATGCAGCCTGTCCTTTAGTTTCGGGGGGTAGAGCCCAATGTCTGCGCCGAATTAACAATGCATCCACTTCTGCGCGAAAAAAAAATTACGTTTTTGATGTGACTGTTATGGGCGCGCTTGCCCAGTACAGCTCCCGGTCTGCATTCGGCCATTTTTAAAGAGCCAGTTGTGTGAGAACTTTAATTTTCAGTGGAAAAATCGGAGCTGCAATACAATATGCAACGCGGCTCAAGGACCAAGAATTTCTCACAGGATGAAGTGGAGGCACTAGTTACTGTCATTGAGGCCAGATGGCACGAACTGGATACCAGCAGAGGTCACATAACAGTTTCATCAAAAGAAATGAAGAAACGCTGGAACCAACTTGCAGAAGATTACAGTGCAATGGTGACCACCCCGAGGTCTGGAGGCCAGTGCAAAAAGAAATGGCAGAACCTTGGTCAAGTGTAAGTAATATTTTCATTTATTCAATGGAATTGCAATTGTAAAGGTGGCCATCTGTATGCGTCCCACCCAGCAGAAAGACACCCTCTCTAAAAAGTTATATTTTCACCTGTGCAGAGGAAGGTGCCACACAACAAATGGGAAAGAACTCGAACAGGAGGAGGCCCAGCAAATCTGCACCCTTGGAAGAGAGGGTCGCTGTTTTGATGGGTCCTGCCTGGAGAAAAGCAACCACCACTGCACAAGCTGGGCCCACACTCGAGGGAGAGGGTAAGTCCAACAAATTCTACAGTCTGGCTTTGCTAAATGTTAAGTACTGTGCGGGCTAACCATGCTTCGGTTCATGGGGATGTCTCTGTCAGCTACGCTTCGGTGTCATAAAGGTGAAGGAGCTCAGTATGGGATTATGCAACACTCTCACCACGCCCCCGAACATATACTGTTGTGTATATTTAAGCCCCATGGCACTATGAGTGTAAACTTTCAGTGAAGCAGAATTCTTTTATAGCAAGCAAACTGTTGAGCTCAAATGTAATTATCATTAGCAGTTTGTTTTGAGAACACTGCACAGTGTCGGCAGTCCCACAATATTCTAAAGTTGAGTATATGCTAAATACACAATAGCTAGTTTAAACTGTGCATTACAAGACATTACTTTCTGTTTGTGATGCAATTTGAACTCTGAGTGTACTGCATCCCATTATCATCCTCAAAGCTAGCTACTGTTCCACTTCAAACAGTATCTTAGCCTCATGCCGAGTACAGGTTCGACCTCCAAAATCCGAAGTTCCGGAATCCAGAATGGTCCAGAATCCAGACACCGAGCCGGTCCATGGCGGGGTCGTCCGGAAACAGGAAAATGTTCCGATATCCGGACTCCTCCCGCCTCGGCGAACCGACTTCACCCCGGCCCAACTTCACCCGCCCTGACTTATCCTGCCATGATTTCGCATGGCTCGAATTCGCGGGGCCTGACCGCGCCCCGACCCCCCTTCCTCCCCTTTACCTCGGCTGCCTGACCCCACCTACCTCGGGCCAGACAAGGAAGACCTCCACGGCGTCGGGGCCCCGCCCGAATACTTCCTCGGTGGTGGGCCCTGACCGATCAGGTCCTCGGTGGTGGGCCTCTCCGATCAGGTCCTCGGCGGCAAGCCCCTCCGATCAGGTCCTCGGTGGTGGGCCCCTCCGATCAGGTCCTCGGCGGCGAGCCCCTCCGATCAGGTCCTCGGTGGTGGGCCCCTCCGATCAGGTCCTCGGCATCGAGCCCCTCCGATCAGGTCCTCGGTGGTGGGCCCCTCCGATCAGGTCCTCGGCATCGAGCCCCTCCGATCAGGTCCTCGGCATCGAGCCCCTCCGATCAGGTCCTCGGCATCGAGCCCCTCCGATCAGGTCCTCGGCATCGAGCCCCTCCGATCAGGTCCTCGGTGATGGGCCCCTCCGATCAGGTCCTCGGCATCGAGCCCCTCCGATCAGGTCCTCGGCATCGAGCCCCTCCGATCAGGTCCTCGGTGGTGGGCCCCTCCGATCAGGTCCTCGGCATCGAGCCCCTCCGATCAGGTCCTCGGCATCGAGTCCCTCCGATCAGGTCCTCGGCATCGAGCCCCTCCGATCAGGTCCTCGGTGGTGGGCCCCTCCGATCAGGTCCTCGGCATCGAGCCCCTCCGATCAGGTCCTCGGCATCGAGCCCCTCCGATCAGGCCCTCGGTGGTGGGCCCCTCCGATCAGGTCCTCGGCATCGAGCCCCTCCGATCAGGTCCTCGGTGGTGGGCCCCTCCGATCAGGTCCTCGGCATCGAGCCCCTCCGATCAGGTCCTCGGCATCGAGCCCCTCCGATCAGGTCCTCGGTGGTGGGCCCCTCCGATCAGGTCCTCGGCATCGAGCCCCTCCGATCAGGTCCTCGGTGGTGGGCCCCTCCGATCAGGTCCTCGGCATCGAGCCCCTCCGATCAGGTCCTCGGCATCGAGCCCCTCCGATCAGGTCCTCGGCATCGAGCCCCTCCGATCAGGTCCTCGGTGGTGGGCCCCTCCGATCAGGTCCTCGGCATCGAGCCCCTCCGATCAGGTCCTCGGCATCGAGCCCCTCCGATCAGGTCCTCGGCATCGAGCCCCTCCGATCAGGTCCTCGGCATCGAGCCCCTCCGATCAGGTCCTCGGCATCGAGCCCCTCCGATCAGGTCCTCGGCATCGAGCCCCTCCGATCAGGTCCTCGGCATCGAGCCCCTCCGATCAGGTCCTCGGCATCGAGCCCCTCCGATCAGGTCCTCGGCGGCGAGCCCCTCCGATCAGGTCCTCGGCGGCGAGCACCTCCGATCAGGTCCTCGGTGGCGGGCCCCTCCGATCAGGTCCTCGGCGGCAAGCCCCTCCGATCAGGTCCTCGGCATCGAGCCCCTCCGATCAGGTCCTCGGCATCGAGCCCCTCCGATCAGGTCCTCGGCGGCAAGCCCCTCCGATCAGGTCCTCGGCATCGAGCCCCTCCGATCAGGTCCTCGGCGGCAAGCCCCTCCGGTCAGGTCCTCGGCGGCAAGTCCCTCCGATCAGGCCCTCGGCATCGAGCCCCTCCGATCAGGCCCTCGGCATCGAGCCCCTCCGATCAGGCCCTCGGCGGCGAGCCCCTCCGATCAGGTCCTCGGCGGCGAGCCCCTCCGATCAGGCCCTCGGTGGCGGGCCCCTCCGATCAGGCCCTCGGTGGTGGGCCCCTCCGATCAGGCCCTCGGTGGCGGGCCCCTCCGATCAGGTCCTCGGCGGCGAGCCCCTCCGATCAGGCCCTCGGTGGTGGGCCCCGCCCGATCATCTCAGCGGCAGGGCTCCGCCCGAACAACTCCACGGCAGCGAGGCCCTACCCGGCGACTCAAACAGCTCATCAACGAGCACAACCCTCTCCCGCCGCCCCACTTTCTGACGTTCCAAAATCCGGAAACACCCGAACCTGGGCTCGGGTGTTTCCGGATTCGTGACGTCAGAAAGACGTTCCAAAATCCGGCAAAACACAAAATCTGGAATGGTCCCGAGGGTTCCAGATTCGGTAGTGATAATACAAGGGACTAAGTATTTGTACTGCACTTTTTTTGACAAACAGTTGTCTGTCCAGCCACACGCCCCCCCACCCATTTGACCAGCAGGTGACAAGCCCCATCCTGTCAAGCTCTGCCCCCCCACTCCCGGCCGAATCATGACAAGCCCCATCCTGTCAAGCTCTGCCCCCCCACTCCCGGCCGAATCATCCCATCCACTTGGTGTCAGAAGCAGGACCTGAGGCTCTGACTCTCTCCCCCGGGCAGGCCTGTGCCCGATGGCGGCGGGAGGGTGCCGATAGTGGCGAGCTGATGCTCCTCCGCAAGCCCTGCTTCTCCAGTCGACTGGGCCTCCCGTGAAGCTGCGAACCCCGAGCCTCTAATCGGGACCCAAGCCTCCTGCTGAGCTGCGAGCCCCGAGTGGCAGCGGGAGGCCGGGGGTGAGGGGGAGTCGGAGGGCCTGGGGGCCAAGAGTCGGGGGGGTCTTGGGGCCACGAGTGAGAGAGGCTAGGCGGGGGGGAGGGGAGAGAGAGAACGAGAGAAAGAGAGGCTGGGGGGGAGGTGGGGAAGAGAGAGAGGTTGGGGTTGGGGAAGAGAGAGTGGCTGGATGGGGGGGGGCGGAAGAGAGAGAGGCTGGGGGGGGGGGGGAAAGAGAGTGAGACATGGGGGCGGGCATCGGAGGGGAGAGGGGGAACTGAGGGGAGACAGATCACGTTCTTCCAACCCCCTACAAGGGACAGCGTTTGAGTGGATGATATCCAGAAGTCATGACACTGTCACTATTCACTTCATACCTAATAAATCTGTCAACAATCCATACACAATGCCCCATCTACTGGGGGGGGGGAGGAGGGGAAGGAGGATGCTCTTGCGCTTGGGTAAGGCACTTCGGCTATGGGAGGCATACACTTGAACTGGAATAAGGCACTTCGGCTGGGGCAGGCATGCACTTGCACTGGGGTACAGGACTTTGGCTGGGGGAGGCATGCACTTGGACTGGGGTAAGGCACTTCGGCTGGGGAGGCATGCACTTGGACTGGGTGGGGTGAGGGAGTTCAGTTGCTGTCTTCTGGGGAGTTCTGTCCTCTGTCGATTCAGGAAGTCAAAATGGATCGAGTTACTATTTGCAAAGTCAGTGAGACCTTGGGATGGGCAGATCCAGTGACACATTCCTGTGAAACTTCAGGGTTTGACTTATCCTTCAAGGGGACCAATCTGAAATAAGGGATGGAGCCTGTTGGCCATTTTTGTAGTACAAATAAGTGTGTCCATAATGCAACAGCATAAGGTAATCTATACACCACATGTTCAGAAGAAATTCTGGACCTTAAAGCTGAACTACACATAAACCTAGAAATTGCTGCTGTTGATACTAATGGCTGAACACTTCATTCCTTTCTCTGCTATTTCAACAGAGATGATAACCCTTTTAAAATGAACAAATAGACTTGTGTGTTAAGTAAGTGGACATACAAACGTGTTAAGTATACGTCTACTAATGTTGCCAAGAGTAATTTCTAGACTATAATGTTAAACTTAACTCATAAAATAACATATCATAATGTTGAAAAATATCCAAGTATGTAATAATGACTTAGACAATAGTTCACACCACTGCTTGTATCATTCAGTGTCTTGTCTGTAAGCTTGTAATGTTGTAGCTCCACACTGTAGATGTGGACGTATTGTGTTACTGCAACTAAAGGTGAATAAATGAGCCAGCTGACCAGAAGCTTCCGGAACTTCTGAGATGCTGTCTGCCATTATAGAAAGCTGTGTGCGCTGTGCTCTGTGAATATATCACATTTGGCGACGAGATGGGATTTTTTGGATGATATAAAGCTGAAATTTTGTTGGTGAAGGATTCAGCCAGCCGACAGAGAGACTTTGGAAGCTTCTCTGTCTTTGGAAAGAGCTACAAAATCCGAGAAAAAAAAAATGAGCACACTGCCTGCACTGCAGAGACAAAATGGCGGCACCCATAGCAGTAATGGGACACGTAGGTGAATATAAACATGACCAGGAAATGTTTAAGGTGTATGTGGACTGGCTAGAAATGTATTTCACTGCAAATAATATAATCAAAGTTTCAGAGAATGCTGATCAGAACCGGGCTGCGTTGGAACGGAAGTGAGTTAGCTTCTTACCGGAATTGTATGAAATCCTGGTAAATCTGCTTGTGCCTGATGAGCCAAAGGACACAATGCTTAAAGAGATTTTAACAAAGCTAGAGCAGCACTACAACCAGGTACCGTTAGAAATTGCTGAAAGCTATCGTTTCGGTATGCAAATTCAAAAGACTGATGAAAATATCAGTGAGTACATTGTAGCATTAAAAAAGCTATTTATTCGCTGTAATTTCGGAACCGAGCATTGCGGGATCGTTTTGTTTGTGGGATATAAAATGATGCGATCAGAAGAAAGTTACTGACGATGGATGACGTGACTTTTGAGATTGCTTGTCAGACAGTGAGGTCGATGACATGGCCAATCAATATTCCCGAGAATTTCATAATAATTACAGTCGTCAGACAACCGAGGTGAATCGCCTGCAAGTTCAAAGTAAAAGGCAGTGGGGGCCCAAAGTCTCAGAAACTAGAAATTCTAACAGAGCACCAAAGTCGTGCTATAGGTGCCTGGGACAACACATTGCTCAAAGTTGTCCATATGTGAAGGCAGAGTGTTTCTTCTGCAGAAAGACTGGGCATCTTGCGAAGGCATGCCGACTGAAGGGTAAACCAGCTTTTAAAGCAATGAATAGAAATTCCAAGAGACTACATAGCATGGAAAAACAACAACAGGACGAGGAGATGTTAGAGTTACACATCATCAGGAACACAAGGTTAACTGACAGCGATTCGAAAAGTAGCAAAATCCACAGAGGTTGCAGGATTCAAGATACCAATGGAAATCGACACTGCTGCATCCATGTGTGTAGTACTGGAGTCACTATACCTCAACAAATTGCGTGATTTCCCATTGGAAAAATCCAAGATGGAGCTGCGAGGCTACTCGGGAGAGAAAATTCCTATGGTAGGTCGTATCACTGTACCAGTGAAATACAAGGATCAATTTCAGAACTTGCCTCTAGTCGTAGTGAAAGAAGACAAGTCTGTCTTACTAGGAAGAAATTGGTTGAGATCACTGAAGCTGGATTGGAGTGAGATTTTTCATGTTGAAACGAGATTTGCATCAACGGATGATGTTATCAAGAGTTATCCGAAGGTGTTCTGTGAAACGAGCAGTCCGATCCAAGGCTTCAAGGCGGGTGTCAGGGTACAGAAAGACGCTAGATCGGTTTACTGCAAGCCACGTTCCGTACCATATGCACTCAAGGAGAAAGTTAAGTAAGAACTCAAAAGACTAGAGACTGAGAACATTATTTGTAAGATAGATCTATATAATTGGGCTACACCCATTGTTGTTGTACCTAAGTCCGATGATAAGGTAAGATTGTGTGGTGATTATAAAGTAACCGTAAACCAGGTTCTAGAGGGTAATGTCCCCAATACATTGCCGAATATAGAAGATTTGTTCACAACACTGACAGGTGGTCAGATTTTCTCAAAATTGGATATTACGAATGCCTACTTACAGCTTGAACTAGATGAGGAGTCCAACTCATGTTGACTATAAATACTCATCTAGGCCTATATCAATTTAATAGGCTGCCGTTTGGAGTGTCTTCCGCCCCTGCCATATTCCAAGGGGTAATGAACCAGATTTTGCAAGGTATTGAAGAGGTAGTATGTTATTTAGATGACATACTAATTTCAGCACCAAATAGGCAAAATCATAACATATTGAATGAAGTCCTCAAATGGTTAGTGAAGCACAGAGTACGAGTGTCTGCTCGCAAGTGTGAGTTATTTCAAAACTCAGTGGAGTACTTAGGGTACAGAGTAGACAAAGATGGTTTACATAGAAACATAGAAAATAGGTGCAGGAGTAGGCCATTCGGCCCTTCGAGCCTGCACCGCCATTCAATGATTTCATGGCTGAACATGCAACTTCAGTACCCCATTCCTGCTTTCTCGCCATATACCTTGACCCCCCTAGTAGTAAGGACTTCATCTAACTCCTTTTTGAATACATTTACTGAATTGGTCTCAACAACTTTCTGTGGTAGAGAATTCCACAGGTTCACCACTCTCTGGGTGAAGAAGTTTCTCCTCATCTCGGTCCTAAAATGGCTTTCCCCTTATCCTTAGACTGTGACCCCTGGTTCTGGATTTCCCCAACATTGGGAACATTCTTCCTGCATCTAACCTGTCTAAACCCGTCAGAATTTTAAACGTTTCTAT
Organism: Pristiophorus japonicus; assembly: GCF_044704955.1. Taxonomy (NCBI): domain Eukaryota; kingdom Metazoa; phylum Chordata; class Chondrichthyes; family Pristiophoridae; genus Pristiophorus; species Pristiophorus japonicus. The sequence goes on along the minus strand of NC_091978.1, from coordinate 319,983,706 downwards.
GAGATCCCCTCTCATTCTTCTGAACTCCAGTGAATACAAGCCCAGTTGATCCAGTCTTTCTTGATATGTCAGTCCCGCCATCCCGGGAATCAGTCTGGTGAACCTTCGCTGCACTCCCTCAATAGCAAGAATGTCCTTCCTCAAGTTAGGAGACCAAAACTGTACACAATACTCCAGGTGTGGCCTCACCAAGGCCCTGAACAATTGTAGTAACACTTCCCTGCCCCTGTACTCAAATCCCCTCGCTATGAAGGCCAACATGCCATTTGCTTTCTTAACCGCCTGCTGTACCTGCATGCCAACCTTCAATGACTGATGTACCATGACACCCAGGTCTTGTTGCATCTCCCCTTTTCCTAATCTGTCACCATTCAGATAATAGTCTGTCTCTCTGTTTTTACCACCAAAGTGGATAACCTCACATTTATCCACATTATACTTTATCTGCCATGCATTTGCAATTAGAAATGCACCCACTCCCAGGAATGTCACTGAACTTCGTTCATTCTTGGGTCTTTTGAACTATAATGCGAAGTTCCTACCAAATTTGGCTACCGTATTACATCCACTGAATGAACTATTGAAAAAACAGGTCCATTGGAAGTGGTCAAAAGAATGCGATATGGCATTCAAGGAGTGTAAAAGCAAATTGGTAGAGAGCACCATGTTAGTTCACTATTGATATATGTAAGGAGATTAAGTTAGCATGTGATGCCTCTCCGTATGGAGCTGGGGCAGTAATCTCTCATGTATTAAGTAGTGGGGAGGAGAGACCAATTGCTTTTGCTTCACGCACTCTCAGTGCCAGTGAGCATAATTATTGCAAATCGAAAGGGAAGCTTTGGCATTAATTTTTGGGGTCAAGAAGTTCCACAAATACTTGTACGGTTGTAAGTTTACCATCGTTATGGACCATAAGCCCCTAACAGTAATCCCTAGTTCCAACATTAGCTGTAGCCCGAATACAGAGATAGGCTTTGATTTTGTCAGCATATACATATGATATTGAATAAAGATGATCAGCTGATCACAGTAATGTTGATGCTATGTATAGATTGTCTTCCCCATCACAAATTACACCCGTTAGGGAAGAAGTGTTCTATTTTTTTATACCTTGATGAACAGCTGAAGAGATTGGCGGAGCAACCAAAGTGACCCAATGATGTCAAAGGTGTATGATTATATTGAAAATGGATGGCCAAACCAGGTAACAGACAAAGATATTCATCCATTCTTCATTCGTAGGAATGAATTATCAGTCGATAAAGATTGTATCATGTGGGGTGCAAGAGTGGTTATACCAAATAAATTTAGGTCAAAATTATTAGGAGACCTCCATGACCAGCACCTGGTAATGTGCTTGACCAAAAGTTTTGCACGCAGTTATTAATGATGGCCAGGTCTTGATGAAGATATAGAGTCAGCGTATGACATGTCAATCAGTAAGCAAGCAACCACCATCAGTACCATTACAGCCATGGAAATGGCCTCCCAGGGTGTGGCAAAGGCTACATATTGATTTTGCTGAGCTAGAAGGACAACAATTGTTCATTGTGATTGATAGCCATTCGAAGTGGGTTGAGGTGTTTCCAATGTGGAAAATAACAACAAGTAAAACATTAGACATTTTACGAAGTTTATTTTCTTCATTTGGCCTCCCAGAAGAAATTGTTTTCGATAATGGACCACAATTCCATTCAGAAGAATTTGCACAGTTCACAAGCCAAAATGGTGTGAAACATACCAAGGTTCCACCCACCCTGCTTTGAATGGTGCAGCAGAGCGAACTGTACAAATTGTATAACAAATGTTGGATCCAAATCCAAAGAAACGACAGTTGTCATTGGATCACAAATTGGCTAATTTCCTAATTACATATTGTAATATTCCTCATACAATTACTGGTAGAACACCAGCAGAGTTGTTTCTCAAACGACAGCCACGAACCAGATTCTCGTTGTTAAAACCAAATTTGGCGCAGTCCATAGAAGAGACACAATTAAGTCAGAAAGAAAATCATGATAGAAGTCGAGTAAAACAGAGAAGTGTGAAATTAAATCAGGTGGTGAGAGTGAAGAACCATCACCATAAATGGGTAAAGCGGTCACTAGGAAAAGTAGTGAAGATATGCGGTCTTCGCACATATTTGGTCAAGATGTTTGATAATGGACAGGTTAGGTTTGTTCACATTGATCATATTTTACCTAAGACATAAAAGGAGTTGAAGGTGGGAATGATTCAATTATTTCTGACTCATCAGAGAGTTTTGATACCTACATCCAATGTACTGGAAACAAATCCAAGAGAAAATCAGAATTTAAGTCCGAGTCCGAGTCAGGAAAATAAAGAGTCTGAAGTTATAGTGAGTTCAAATGAAAATCAAGGAAATCCCGTGGAGGAAAACGTTCCTCAGGATCAACTTCGAATGAGTTTAAAATTTGACACCATGTTTGGAAGGTTCGGTTCGAGAGCGAAGGTATCCTCTTCAAAACAGAAAACAAGTGGTTAAGTTAAATTTGTAAATTTGGCAAAATAAGTCCATGCAAGTTATGTATGATGTTTGTTACAATAACTTCTTCATTCAGGAGGGAGAAGTGTAATGCCTGTAAGCTTGTAATGTTGTAGCTCCACACTGTGGATGTGGACATATTGTGTTACTGCAACTAAAGGTGAATAAATGAGTCAGCTGACCAGAAGCTCCCGGAACTTCTGAGATGCTGTCTGCCATTATAGAAAGCTGTGTGTGCTGTGCTCTGTGAATATATCACAGTTTTTAGTGCAGCAATCCCTCTGAAAAATATTTTTTACTTCAGAGTGTACTCAGATTTATGCACGAGATAACGATTTAAAATAAGTGAAATAATCTCATTCTCACACTCCAGTGTAATCTGTTACTGATCACATAGTTTCATGGCATTGCAATGAAATGCTTCAGAGCAGTGAATGATATTGGCCCTGAATTTTCAGTCAGAGGTGTACCTCCTGAGTCCAAAGCTACAGAGAGTTCCCTTCTCGGGCCTACAGGCGTTCAACTGCATAAAGGTCCATCCAATGCACATTTTATCTCTTATTCCTCCTTCCAAAATGTGCCATTTCACATTTCTCTGCATCAAAATTCACTCAATATCTATCGGCCAAATCTACGAGCCCTGATTTTGAGGACCTGGCAGTAATGGTACGGCAACACTAAAAATTGCAGGGGTGAATTTATCGCACCATTCCCACTCCTGATCCTCCCACAGGCATTTATCTTGGGGCTCTTACATGGGCGGCTCAGGTGCCACCCTGTTTCAGATGGGAACCTACTTGTAAAATGCAAGTTGGGGTCCTACAATGTACACAGGACCCTGATACAATATTAAGAGACCAATGGACAGAGTGTGCACAGCATTGAGTAGCCTAACTTTAAAGGGACCACTGCAGGCTGCTTAGAAAAAAGGTACGTTTCTGGGGGTTTTCAGAGATCTTTCTGCTCACTGTCTACAGCCCCTCCATGATTGCCTCTCCCTGCCCTCCCCCCCCAAACCACCCTGGAGATTCCTAATTTTGGCACAGCTCCATGTTAAAACTGCAGGATTTCCTGCCCCACCTAAACAGCAAGCTGCTAATGAGTGCTGTTACTGCGTACGCAGCTCGCCTGTTGATATTGAAATGAGGTCTGGCCCTCAAAAGGGCTTTGACACAAGTATTCTTTGCAGATAATTGTGCCCTCTATTTTTGTATCATTTCCAAATTTTGATATATAGGAAAGTGCAATGGAGCTAACACTGAACCCCATGGGACACCCATGTGTATATTAATTGAGTCTGAAAAATATCCCTTACTCATTACTCGTTTTCTGTCGTTTGGTCAATCTCCTCTCCATGTCGCTCATTCACCATTTCTAGCACCCCTTTATCTTCCATAAGATTTCTCTTTTCATTTCTAATCAGCCCTACTCTTTCTTTACCTATTCTTTTATTTCCTGTGCATGAACAAAATCCTTTACTAATTCCTGTTAGTATTTCTTCATACCACCGTTAGGATTTCTAATCATTTTTGTTTCCTCTATATATTTCCTATGCCCTGCTCTCAAGGCTGACATGTCCAGTGAAATGTGCCATATTGGCCTCTAGGAAGTGGTTCGCACTGCTAAAGCCCCTGAGGCTGATTGGAAAACCACGAATCCCTCCAGCATTGACAGAGACACCAGAATTTCTGGCCTCTATGCACTAGAAAGTACCCACTATATGCTCACAATGCCCTTTGACTCTGCGTAGGCCTCCAGTGGGGTCAATGTTGGAGGGCATCAATGAGTGCAATCCTAGTGTAACTGCAGAGATTATGGGTCTGTGTAATTTGGGGGCAAATAATTTTGACTACATTGTTGTTTGATTTTTGTGAATTCTTTAGCACTTCTGAAAATAATGTAATGCAGTTTTAAATTATAATACATATTACAGTTTTATATTGCACAAGTTTAGAATAACTAAATAGCAAAAGGTTCTTGCATAAATAGTAGCAAAATAAAGCTGGTTCTGAAATAAATGTATTTTTAACCATTGAATTCCAGGTGCTATTGCTCATGGTAATTGTGGCTTGTCTCTGTATCTATATTTGTGCACACAATGGTTTCTGTTCCAGCTCGTTCTACTTGTTGTCTTTCTTTTGTGGGCTCTTTTATTTGACGTATTTCTTTTTTTTGTCCTCAACAATTTTTTTCTGTTCCATCTTGCTGCTTCCTTTTTGCTTTTGTGCTTACAGTCACTGTAGCCATGTATATTTTCTTGAAAGAATACAAATATGTGATTGTGCATGCGCAGAATGCACAAGCGATACAAATTTCATAGACGGAGCCAGAAATCGGCGTTATCTGCAGAACAACAACTTGTATTTATCATCATTATAGGCAGTCCCTCGGAATCGAGGAAGACTTGCTTCCACTCTAAAAATGAGTTCTTAGGTGACTGTACACTCCAATACGAGAATTACAGTCTCTGCCATAGGTGGGACGGACAGTCGTTGAGGGAAAGGGTGGGTGGGACTGGTTTGCCGCACGCTCCTTCCGATGCCTGTGCTTGGTTTCTGCACGCTCTCGGCGATAAGACTTGTACTTATGTAGAGCCTTTAACATAATACAACATCCCAAGGTGTTTCACAGGAGTGTTGTACAACAAAATTTGACATTGAGCCACACAAAGAGATATTGGGGCAGATGACCAAAAGCTTGGTCAAAGAGGTAGGTTTTAAGGAGCAGCTAAAAGAGGAAAGAGAGGTAGAGAGGCAGAGAGGCTTAGGGAGGGAGTTCCAGAGCTTAGGTCATTGGCAGCTGAAGGCACGGCGACCAACGGTTGAGCAATTAAAATAGCGGATGCTCACAAGGCCAGAATTAGAGGAGCGCGGATACCTCAGAGGATTTTGGGGCTGGAGGAGATTACGGAGCTAGGGAGGGGCAAAGCCAAGGAGGGATTTGAAAACAAGGATGAGAATTTTTAAATCTAGGCTTCGCTTAACCCGGAGCCAATGTAGGTCAGCGAGCACAAGGGTGATAGGTGAACAGGACATGGTGCGAGTTAGGACATGGGCAGCCAAATTTTGGATGACATCAACTTTACGTGGGGTAGAAGGTGGGAGGCCAGTCAGGAGTGCATTAGAATGGTCAAGTCTAGAGGTAACGTAGGCATGGATGAGGGTTTCAGCAGCAGATGAGTGAAGCTCCACTGCTGCTGATCCGTCCCAAGTGTGTCATCAGAGCGCGCACCGCCGATGTGCCTCCCCATGAAATTCCGTGCTGAAAATCGTGCTCCTGCCGCTCAGAGCCACCGGCGCACTATGCTTGTAAAATGGCGGTGCAGCTGCCTTTAAAGGGGAGGACCTACTGGCGCGGCCGCCATCTTATTTTTTTTTGTCAATCTGATTGCCAGGTCAGGCTGACAATTATGCCCCCCCCCCCCCGGGTTCGGCCAGGTCGGCAACAGGCAGCCTGGCACCCCGTCTTGGGTGCGAGGCCACTGGCCCGGTCGAAAGCCTCCCTGGTGGCCTAGTGGACCTAACTTTAAGAATTGCCGAGTTCGCAGCGGCTCTCCCCTTTAGTTCAAGGGAAAGACGTGTTGACGCGCCAGCGTGAGGATGTCATCAGCGCTACGCTGATGAGTGACAGTGGCGGACACTCCGCCCGCTCCCCATTTCTGCCCTTCTACTTACCAAACTTCCGCTCTCTGCCACACTTCCATCCCCATTATGACCGACTTCCGGGCCGCTCAAAAAAAAAAGCCAAAGGATTGAATTTCGCGCAAGAGGCCACCACATCTACTGCGGCCTTGAAAACAGTCGAAACACGTTCGGTGGACAATTTCGATTCCCTTTACTCTTATGCTCCAATCCCTTTGTAATAAAGGCTCACATACCATTTGCTTTCCTAATTGCTTGCTGTGCCTGCATGTTAACTTTCAGTGATTCGTGTACAAGGACACCCACGTTTCTCTGAATGCCAACAATTCCTCATCTCTCACCATTTAAAAAATATTCTGCTTTTCTATTTTTCCTACCAAAGTGGATAACTTCACATTTCTCCACATTATATTCTATCTGCCATGTTCTTGCCCACTTATTTAACCTATCCATATCCCTTTGAAGCCTCTTTGCATCCTCCTCACAAATTATTTTCCCACCTAGCTTTGTAACGTCAGCAAACTTGGATACATTATACTCATTTCCCTCATCTAATTCATTGATATAGTTTGTAAATAGCTGAGGCCCAAGCACCGATCCTTGTGGTACCCCACAAGTTACAGCCTGACAACCCAAAAATGACCCGTTTGTTCCAACTCTGTATTCTGTCCATTAACCAATCTTCAATCTATGCTAATATATTACCCTCAATCCAATTAACCCTAATTTTGTGTAATAACCTCGTGTGGCACCTTATCGAATATCCAAAGACACCACTATCACTTGTTCTCGCTTATCAAATCCAGGGGATTAGTTGGCTTTTATTTCCATTCATTTCTCCAGTACTATTTCTTTACTAATACTAATTTCTTTAAGTTCCTCAGTCTGACTAGACCCTTGGCTCCCCACTATTTCCGGAATGAAGGTGCCCAATGATGGACTACATCAAGGATATGTGACTGAGCACAAGTGTGTGAGCCAAAAATACATAGAACAAAGACCAAGTGAAGAAATGGTACAATAGGAATAGTCTACTTGCAACTGTATGGGTAACTTTAATGATTTATGGGAAATCATAAGTGTGTGTGTTTATCTATATGTAGTTGGGAGAGAAATAAAAATATTAACTGGAACCACCTTGGAAAAATAAATTCAGTCGTGCAGTTGGGTGAAATGTCAGCCATTAAACCTTCACGTGATTGCTTCTCACTGGCGCCATTAGAGACAAGGAGAAAAAAAGGATCAGGCTCGGGAGTGGGGGGGAGCCAACGATTGGCAGCGGTTACACTCTGAAATTGGTGAACTCGACGTCAAGTACAGAAGGCTGTAAAGTGCCTAAATTAAAGATGAGGTGCTGTTCTTTGAGCTTGCATTAAGCTTCATTGGAACAGTGTAGGAGACCGAGGATGGAGAGGTCAGAGTGGGAATGGAGTGAAGAATTAAAGTGACAGGCGATCGAAAGCTCAGGATCACACATGCGGACTGAACGGAGGTGCTCCCCAATGTAGAGTCGACCACATCGTGAGCAGCGAATACAGTATACTAAATTGAAAGTACAAGTAAATTGCTGTTTCACCAGGAAGGAGTGTTTGGGGCCCTGGATAGTGGGAAGGGAGGTGGTAAAAAGGCAGGTGTTGCATCTCCTGCACTTGCACAGAAAGGTGCCGTGGGAAGGGGAGGGGGTGCTGGGGGTGACTGTGGAATGATCAGGGTGTTGCGGAGGGAGTGGTCCCTTCGAAGTGCTGAGGGAGAGGAGAGGGGAAGATGTGATTGGTGGTGGGATCACGCTAGATGTGGCGGAAATGGTGGAGGATGATCCATTGAATGTGGAGGCTGGTGGGGTGAAAGGTGAGGTCAAGGGGAACCCTGTCGTGGTTCTGAGAGGGAGGGGAAGGGATGAGATCAGAGGCGCGAGAAATAGAGCGGGCACGGTCGAGGGCCATGTTAACCACGGCGGAGGGGAACCTCTGTTGAGGAGAAAGGAAGACATGTCAGAGGCAGTAGTGTGAAAGGTGGCATTGTCAGGGCGGATGCGACGGAGACGGAGAAACTGGGAGAATGGAATGGAGTCCTTACAGGATGCGGGCTGGGAGGAAGTGTCGTCTCGGTAGCTGTGGGAGTCAGTGGATTTATAGTGGATACTGGTCAAAAGCCTATCCGCAGAGATGGAGATGGGGAAGTCGAGGTAGGGAAGAGTCGGAGATGGACCATGTGAAGGTGAGGAAAGGGTGGAAATTGGATGCAAAATGAATGAAATTTTCAAGTTCAGAGCGAGAGTAGGAAACGGCACCGATACAATCATCAATAGAAACATAGAAAATAGGTGCAGGAGTAGGCCATTCAGCCCTTCTAGCCTGCACCGCCATTCAATGAGTTCATGGCTGAACATGCAATTTCAGTACCCCCTTCCTGCTTTCTCGCCATACCCCTTGATCCCCCGAGTAGTAAGGACTTCATCTAACTCCCTTTTGAATATATTTAGTGAATTGGCCTCAACTACTTTCTGTGGTAGAGAATTCCACAGGTTCACCACTCTCTGGGTGAAGAAGTTTCTCCTCATCTCGGTCCTAAATGGCTTACCCCTTATCCTTAGACTGTGACCCCTGGTTCTGGACTTCCCCAACATTGGGAACATTCTTCCTGCATCTAACCTGTCTAAACCCGTCAGAATTTTAAACGTTTCTATGAGGTCCCCTCTCATTCTTCTGAACTCCAGTGAATACAAGCCCAGTTGATCCAGTCTTTCTTGATTGGTCAGTCCCACCATCCTGGGAATCAGTCTGGTGAACCTTCGCTGCACTCCCTCAATAGCAAGAATGTCCTTCCTCAAGTTAGGAAACCAAAACTGTACACAATACTCCAGGTGTGGCCTCACCAAGGCCCTGTACAACCGTAGCAACACCTCCCTGCCCCTGTACTCAAATCCCCTCGCTATGAAGGCCAACATGCCATTTGCTTTCTTAACCGCCTGCTGTACCTGCATGCCAACTTTCAATGACTGATGTACCATGACACCCAGGTCTCGTTGCACCTCCCCTTTTCCTAATCTGTCACCATTCAGATAATAGTCTGTCTCTCTGTTTTTACCACCAAAGTGGATAACCTCACATTTATCCACATTATACTTCATCTGCCATGCATTTGCCCACTCACCTAACCTATCCAAGTCACTCTGCAGCCTCATAGAATCCTCCTCGCAGCTCACACTGCCACCCAACTTAGTGTCATCCGCAAATTTGGAGATACTACATTTAATCCCCTCATCTAAATCATTAATGTACAATGTAAACAGCTGGGGCCCCAGCACAGAACCTTGCGGTACCCCACTAGTCACTGCCTGCCATTCTGAAAAGTACCCATTTACTCCTACTCTTTGCTTCCTGTCTGACAACCAGTTCTCAATCCACGTCAGCACACTACCCCCAATCCCATGTGCTTTAACTTTGCACATTAATCTCTTGTGTGGGACCTTGTCGAAAGCCTTCTGAAAGTCCAAATATACCACATCAACTGGTTCTCCTTTGTCCACTTTACTGGAAACATCCTCAAAAAATTCTAGAAGATTTGTCAAGCATGATTTCCCTTTCACAAATCCATGCTGACTTGGACCTATATGTCACCTTTTTCCAAATGCGCTGCTATGACATCCTTAATAATTGATTCCATCATTTTACCCACTGCTGAGGTCAGGCTGACCGGTCTATAATTCCCTGTTTTCTCTCTCCCTCGTTTTTTTAAAAAGTGGGGTGACATTGGCTACCCTCCACTCCATAGGAACTGATCCAGAGTCAATGGAATGTTGGAAAATGACTGTCAATGCATCCACTATTTCCAAGGCCACCTCCTTAAGTACTCTGGGATGCAGTCCATCAGGCCCTGGGGATTTAATCGGCCTTCAATCCCATCAATTTCCCCAACACAATTTCCCGACTAATAAAGATTTCCCTCAGTTCCTCCTCCTTACTAGACCCTCTGACCCCTTTTATATCCGGAAGGTTGTTTGTGTCCTCCTTAGTGAATACCGAACCAAAGTACTTGTTCAATTGGTCTGCCATTTCTTTGTTCCCCGTTATGACTTCCCCTGATTCTAACTGCAGGGGATCTATGTTTGTCTTTACTAACCTTTTTCTCTTTACATATCTATAGAAACTTTTGCAATCTGCCTTAATATTCCCTGCAAGCTTCTTCTCGTACTCCATTTTCCCTGCCCTAATCAAACCCTTTGTCCTCCTCTGCTGAGTTCTAAATTTCTCCCAGTCCCCGGGTTCGCTGCTATTTCTGGCCAATTTGTATGCCAATTCCTTGGCTTTAATACTATCCCTAATTTCGCTTGATAGCCACGGTTGAGCCACCTTCCCTTTTTTATTTTTACACCAGACAGGATTGTACGATTGTTGTAGTTCATCCATGTCTGCCTTTGCCCATCCACTGTCAACCCCTTAAGTATCATTCGCCAATCTATCCTAGCCAATTCACGCCTCATACCTTCAAAGTTACCCTTCTTTAAGTTCTGGACCATGGTCTCTGAATTAACTGTTTCATTCTCCATCCTAATGCAGAATTCCACCATATTATGGTCACTCTTCCCCAAGGGGCCTCGCACAATGAGATTGCTAATTAATCCTCTCTCATTACACAACACCCAGTCTAAGATGGCCTCCCCCCTAGTTGGTTCCTCGACATATTGGTCTAGAAAACCATCCCTTATGCACTCCAGGAAATCCTCCTCCACTGTATTGCTTCCAGTTTGGTTAGCCCAATCTATGTGCATATTAAAGTCACCCATTATAATTGCTGCACCTTTATTGCATGCACCCCTAATTTCCTGTTTGATGCCCTGGAAAAAGAGGTGAGGGAGAGGACCCGAGTGGGACTGGAACAAAGAATGTTCCACACATCTCATGAAAAGGCAGGCATAGCTCGGACCAATGTGGGTTCCCACAGCAACTTTAATTTGGAAAAAGTGAGTGGAGTTTAAGGAGAAGTTGTTCAATATGAAAACAAGTTCAGCCTGGCAGAGGAGGGTGATGGTGGATGAGGACTGGTTGGGCCTCTGCTCGAGGAAGCAGCAGAGCGCCCTCAGGCCATCCTGGTGGAGGATGGAAGTGTCGAGGGATTGGATGTCCATGGTGAAAAGGAGATGGTTGGGGCCGGGAAACTGGAAACTATTAAGGCGTCGGAGGAGTAGCAAATGTAGGTGGGAAGAGACTGGACAAGGGGAGAAAAAATAGAGTTGAGATAGGAAGAAATAAGTTCTGTGGGGCAAGAACATGCTGAAATGATGGGTCTACCAGGGCAGTCCTGTTTGTGGATCTTGGGAAGGAGGTAGAAGTGGGCTGTCAAGGAAGAAGTGGGATTTATAACTATTTGTGTTACTGCTGACAGAATGTTTTAAAATGTGTTTTTTTTGCTCTTTAAAAATAATTACTCATTTTTAGGTAATCTTTACTGGGTAACCTATAGGTACTTAAGTTTAGCAAAATAATGCTTTGTCTGGCACTTCATTAACGTTCATTACATAAATCTTGGACAAGAAATCAACTGATTCATAGCAGAAAATAACCATATCCAATTCCAGAGACTTTTGCTGTGCAACTTTCCGTTCCACCCTGCTATATAATGGCCTGTCTATATTATAAAAACAACTGGAATTTATGGTGGGACTGAAATTGCCCCTTTTATAGCTAGCCTTCAGGGAAACAACCCGCCCAGAATTGCCTCCGGGCAAAAATGGGTTTGATGCCATCGCCATGCACGCCGATTTATCGCCCCGAAAATTGTCCCGTGGGACGTGAGATTGACGTGGGGGCGATGCAGTTTGGCGCCAGCTCTTGGATGCCAGGCCGCTGGCCCACCCAAAACCCTCCCTGGTAGCCCAGTGGGCGCCAGGAAAGCGAAAGAAGGGGAGGGATGCTGTGGTTAGCGTGGCGTTGAGCCTTGCACCCCGCTAACTGCCCCACAGAGGCGAATCACGCCTCCGATACCGCCTCGCACATTCTTTCCGACAAAGACCCCAATTCAGCGACATTTAGCGGCCCATCTTGCCAGGCGCTAAATATTTATTTCATTCAAATTGTGCGCCCCAAATGGGGCACGGGGCAATTTTGCCCCCAGTGTCCTTAATGTAGAACAATATTTAATCGTGCTTGACAGAGGAGAAAAGGAACAGACAATTGTTAAATCTTGCATTGTGGCAACTCTAGCCTAATGTTCACCTCCATTTTCTTACATCAATGAGTTGTAAAATCTCAACACGACGCTTGCATGCAAAATTGTACTCCCAGTTATGCAGACCATAAAAACCTGCTGGGACCAAAATTGCCCTCCCCCATAAGCTCAATTACCGTCTCCAAGAGGTGGGAATGGAGCCGAGGGGCTTTACCAACCGGGGGCGGACAGATGGGCTGACCTGTCCGAAATTGCCCCCGAGCTGGAAGCGACGGGAACGGGTTTCCGTTCCGCCCATTTTCCCGCCGTGTCAGGCACGCGTCGACCCCTTTCCGTCCCCCGCAGCAGCAACGCCAGTCGGTGCCACCGACAGCTTTCCCCAGCAGTCTGCACTTAAAGGGGAAGTTGCGCTGCCTCGGCTCCATTATATTTATCTTTGTCGGCCGACTGCCAGTTCAGCCCGACAATTATGCCCCCCGGGTTCAGCTGGGCCGCAAACAGGCTGCTGGCCCGGCCGAATCCCTCCCTGGCGGCCCAAACTGAACTTTGTTGCAGAGCTCGCAGCGGTCTTCCCCTTTCACTGAAGGAGAGGGACACTGTGACGCCTCAGCGCGACACTGATGACTGGTCGGGGCGGCCAACCCACTTGAAGGGCACTTCTGCCTCACAGCCGCCACACCTTGCACTCCGACCATAAAAAATTCTAGCGGCTGAATTTCTCTGGTATCCCTGCCCTATTGGTTGGGACGGAGAATTTTTTTTTTAAAAGGAAGGTGCTCCCTGTTTGGGGTCGGGGGGCAGTGGGGGCAATTTCGGCCCCGCACTGTCTTCACTGCTCTGTCGGCAGATCCAGGAAAATAATATCACCGACTTGAAAGTAATTGAAGAGTTAAATACAAATCCTGGCTGTTTGCAACTTTTAATAAATCACGCAAAAACACTCCAATTCATTAAAAGAGACAAGCATTCAAACTGATCTTAAAAAGTACATCTAGCTGTAATAGGAGAAAAAGGATCCTCTGTTCCTCAGAACCGTCTGTTCCAAATTTCGTAACTTTTTTTCAGGCTGCCGCCTTTGACAAACATGAACTGACATAGTTCAGATTAGATAATAATGTGATTTTTCATGTAGTGTTGGTTAGACTGACATGCCAAAAAAATCTAGCTAATATCATGGCTATATTTGAAATGTTGCAACAAGATAAATGACTGCAAAGAGAGAATATCCGGCAAACGCTGCCAATGAGAGCAACGAGCTGTATAATGTGGGTGGGTATGTGGGTGGATAGGGAGGGTGGTGGGGGTTGTGATTGTCACGGATTTTTTTTTTTAAACTGCACAAAACTTTTTCAACACATTTCTTACATTAGTTCTGCCTGAAGAATCTGAATTTTGGACCAGCTTCAATGGGTCACAGTTGTCTACCTGATTCTGACCACGAAAGGAATTAAATGTATAGTTCAAAACCATATTTATACAAATCAGTGGGGCTACGTACACATCAGCATGGTCATGCACACATCTGTATGGTCATGCACATTTCAACCTGGCCTTGTACAAATTCGCACAGCCATGTACATATCAAGTGCTGTCACATCAAATTACTGACTCGTGCACAGTGGGGAAAAAAACAAAATAAACCAGAAAAACACACCCTACAATCACATGCTCATTAGGAATATGCCACAATACTGAGAGTTTACCCTGTCAGAATGGGGATAAACAGCAGTGAGCATTTTGTAGAATAAAGCCTGGAGTCAGGCACATCTGGTATTTAATCAACATGGAGTCTCTGGAATCCTGCAGGCTGTTTCTGTCAGGACGACAGGTTTTGAATATTTTCAGCAAGGATGAGATCTGCCTAGACCAGCTCCTGAAGGGGAGTTACCGTCCTTCTGAGCAAGTCTGTTTTTTTTACACTGTGAACAACTGCAGAACTCATTCAGCGCCCAGAAGCAAAGGCCTTTTTTTTTTCTCCTCCTCCAGGCAAAGTAGAGCTATCCATCACTTAACAGACTTACTTCCTGTTTTGAAGCAGTTGGGGAGGTATAACTTCCAACCCAAATACTTGGCTTGGCAAGCTGCACCAGTGTTGATGGACGCTTTTATAACCACTTCATTCCACCTGAATTTTGGTGTAGTGCGGTAGGGGGAGGGGATGAACAGCGCACAACTGAAACAGCTGTAGGAAAAGGTTAGCTGGCCTCTGCCAGCTGTGACTAATATTAGTTTGTGAAGTCAACATCAGTGTGTTCATTTAAAAAAATAAATCAGATTTGAAAATGCATTTTTTTAAAAAATGTCCTTTATCCTCCCAAATTTTTTTACTGCATGCTTCTTTACTGTATTCTAATGCAAAGTCTTGGCACTGCAATATGGCCCTGCAATTAATTGTACCAACATTGATAGCCAAGTTGATGATATCGGGGAAGAGAAGTAAAACAAAAAGCAATTGAAATGTATGCAGATGTCAAAAAAAGAAAGCGAAAAAGAGTGAAAAGCAAAAAAGACAGAGTGCTAGAAATATAACAAAAGCATGGGAGGAAACAAAAAGATTAAAAGCTCAGGACTGTTCAGATATTCATGAGGATGCTAACATATTTAATGTTTAACTGAAACCACTCACATTTTTACAAAATTCGGTCATGGGATGTGGGCGTCGCTGGCAAGACCGGCATTTATTGCCCAACCCTGATTGCCCTTGCTAGGCCATTTCAGAGTTAACCATATTGCTGTGGGTCTGGAGTCACATATAGGCCAGACTGGGTAGGGACGGCAGATTTCCTTCCCTAAAAGACATTAGTGAACCAGATGGGGTTTTACAACAATCCAGTAGGTTTTTTTAAAAATCACTATTTTATTCCAGATTTATTTAATTAATAGAATTTTAAATTACCCAGCTGCTGTAGTGGGATTTAAACTCACTGGATCATTACTCCAGGCCTCTGGATTATTAGTCCAGTAACATAACCACTGTGCTATCGTACCCTATACCGTACATGCCAGCAAATGCACAAGCATCTGTGGTCTCTAAAATGTTAATGTGCGCACAAGGTTCCTCACATGGAAACGTGTGAACAAAGCCTACACAAGAGATCACTTACAAATGAATAAGAGCACAAATTCGCTCACAGACCAATTTGTCTATAAAATCATTCATATGCAGCTAATAAATCAGCCAAGCTTAAGGGCCACTTTCATCTGAGCTATATGAACAACATTTTTGCATTGCACATTACAACAGTTAGTTGTGTTTCGCTGCAACCTGTAACGAATACAATTTGTAACATTTAATGTTAAATAGTATATAAATGACAGGTTGAACCTCCTTTAGCCGGAACCCTCGTGACCTGGCCTGCTCTGGATAAGGGATTTTTCCGGACGAGGGGTGGTCATGTTAAATTGGATGGTATAGGTACTGAGCAAGGGGATATCGGGGCTGGCTTGCTTGCGGCTGGGAGTGCGGCAGAGAGATCATGGCGGGGGTGGGGAGGGGGGATCGTGGGGTCAGGCCAGCGATTCCAGGAGTCGGCTGCAAGGAAAGACTTCAATTTGTTCGCGCATGTGCCATCCGGTGGCCGGGAATGGTTCTGGACGAGGAGTGGTTCCGGATAAGGGAGTTCTGGATAAGGGAGGTTCAACCTGTACACAGAAACAACAGAAAATGGATGTGTTTTGGAATTCTGATGACATACACGTTAGGAAGGGGAATGTTATCGGAAGAATTCTCCTTGTTAATTCACAAATAAATGCAAAGAGCAAAGCTACTTTATTTTAGCTCACAAGAGAAATACATAGTACAGGTTCAAGCTCTCTTATCCAGCACCTTTGGAACCTGGCCTATGCCGGATAAGGGACTTTGCCGGATGAGGCACATTAAATTGGATGGTACAAGTACTGAGCAAGGGGATATCGGGGCTGGTTGGCTTGGGGCTGGGAGTGCGGCAGAGAGATCGTGGGGGGTGGGCAGTGGTGGATCGCAGGGTCAGGTCACGATTGCGGGAGTCGGCAGCGAGGAAGGACTTCAATTTGTTCAAGTCGGAGTGACCGGGAATGGTTCTGGACGAGAGGTGGTGCCAGATAAGCGAGTCCTGGATAATGGAGGTTAAACCTGTACTGTGATATGTGAGGAGACTTGTTGATTAAGAAACATGCATAGAAAACTGTTCCAACTACAGTGGAAACGCTCAATTGCTTCGGCAGTACTGTCTCATCCATAGATCTATCTTTTCCTGCTCGTTCCAAAAGATTTAGATTTCGCCAATTTTTACTTGAATTAGGAACACTTTTGTTATCTATCTTGTCGACTGAAACTGGCATCTGCTGGAGGACCGGAAGCCGCTAGCAATCTAACAATCTTTTTTGTGCACTTCAAAAACAGCAAATCTGGTTCATCCAATTGCTAAATTTCCTTTCCATCGGAGAAGCAAAAAAGGAGATTAGAATGGCCGAGAGAGAGCTGGGCATTAAAAGAAAACAAGAAAGAATTGGACATAAATGCATAAAAGTAAATGAATAGTTTAAGAAAGGGTAAGGCCGATTAGAGATGAAAGTGTAAATCTTCCCACTGGAGCATGAAAGAATGGCAGAGATACTAAATGTGTACTTTGCATATGTTTTCACAGAGAGTATGGTAGTGGGAATGAAAGGATACAAGACGAGGAGGTGAATCATTTAAATAGGCAGATTAGAGGGACAGAACTCAAAGTGAAAAAGGTAACAGGCCCATCAGCTTGCATCCGGGAACACTGAGAAAAGTCAAGAGATTGCGTAGGCTCTGCTCACATTTTTGGACATAGTAAATGTGCCAGAGGCCTGGCGGATTGCTATTGTAACTCCTCTGTATAAAGAGAGAGAAAGGTAAACTTATAGGCCAGTTGACTTAATATTCATAATGGATAAGCCATACTATGGGATCAAATTAATACTCACTTAGAAAGATGTGGGGTAATTAGAACAGCCAGCACAAGTTTATAATATTCAAGTCATGTCTGACAAATTTAATAGTATTCTTTGAGGAAATAATAGTGTAATGATAAAGGAAATGCAGTGATATCGGAGGTTTGTTGATATAAATTAAGGCATATGGTATTGATGGGAATTTGTTGGTAATGAAAATAATGCTGGTTAAGAAAGAAGAAAGAACTTGCATCTATTTCATGCCTTTTACAGCCCAGGATGTCCTAAAGTGTTTCACAGCCAATGACTTACTTTCAAGGTGTAGTCAGTGTTGTTGCGTAGTCAAAAACAAAGAGCAATGGTTAATGGACGTCTTTTGAACAGGAAACATAAAAATAGGTGCAGGAGGCCATTCAGATAATATTCTACCTTCGTGTTTTTGCCCCCAAAATGGATAACTTCACATTTATCCATATTATACTGCATCTGCCATGCATTTGCCCACTCACCTAACCTGTCCAAATCACCCTGCAGCCTTTTAACGTCCTCCTCACAGCTCACACCGCCACCCAGTTTAGTGTCATCTGCAAACTTGGAGATATTACACTCAATTCCTTCATCCAAATCGTTAATGTATATTGTAAAGAGCTGGGGTCCCAGCATTGAGCCCTGCAGCACTCCACTAGTCACTGCCTGCCATTCTGAAAAGGACCGGTTTATCCCGACTCTCTGCTTCCTGTCTGCCAACCAGTTCTCTATCCACGTCAGTACATCACCCTCAATACCATGCACTTTGATTTTGCACACCAATCTCTTGTGCGGGACCTTGTCAAAAGCCTTTTGAAAGTCCAAATACACCACATCCACTGGTTCTCCCTTGTCCACACTGCTAGTTACATCCTCAAAAAATTCCAGAAGATTCGTCAAGCATGATTTCCCTTTCATAAATCCATGCTGACTTGGACAGATCCTGTCACTACTTTCCAAATGCGCTGCTATTTCATCCTTAATAATTGATTCCAACATTTTCCCCACGACTGATGTCAGGCTAACCGGTCTATAATTACCCGTTTTCTCACTTCCTCCTTTTTTACAAAGTGGTGTTACATTAGCTACCCTCTAGTCCATAGGAACTGATCCAGAGTCGATAGACTTTTGGAAAATAATCACCAATGCATCCACTATTTCTAGGGCCACTTCCTTAAGTACTCTGGGATGCAGACTATCAGGCCCCAGGGATTTATCGGCCTTCAATTCCATCAATTTCCCTAACACAATTTCCTGCCTAATAAGGATATCCTTCAGTTCCTCCTTCTCACTAGACCGACTGTCCCTTAGTACTTTCGGAAGGTTATTTGTGTCTTCCTTTGTGAAGACAGAACCGAAGTATTTGTTCAACTGGTCTGCCATTTCTTTGTTCCCCATTATAAATTCATCTGAATCCGACAGCAAGGGACCTACATTTGTCTTCACTAATCTTTTTTTCTTCACATATTTATAGAAGCTTTTGCAATCAGTTTTTATGTTCCCTGCAAGCTTTCTCTCGTACTCTATTTTCCCCCTCTTAATTAAACCCTTAGCTCTCCTTTGTTGAATTCTAAATTTCTCCCAGTCCTCAGATTTGTTACTTTTTTTAGCCAATTTATATGCCTCTTCCTTGGTTTTAACACTATCCTTAATTTCCCTTGTTAGCCACGGTTGAGCCACCTTTTCCGTTTTATTTTTACTCCAGACAGGGATGTACAATTGCTGAAGTTCATCCATGTGATCTTTAAATGTTTGCCATTGCTTATCCACCGTCAAAGCTTTGCCAGTCTATTCTAGTCAATTCACGCCTCATACTGTCGAAGTTACCTTTCCTTAAGTTCAGGACCCGAGTTTCCGAATTAACTGTGTCACTCTCCATCTTAATAAAGAATTCTACGATATTATGGTCACTCTTCCCCAAGGGGCCTCGCACAACAAGATTGCTAATTAGTCCTTTCTCATTACACATCACCCAATCTAGGATGGCCAGCTCTGTAGTTGGTTCCTCAATATATTGGTCGAGAAAACCATCCCTAATACACTCCAGAAAATCCTCCTCCATCGCATTGCTACCAGTTTGGTTAGCCCAATCAATATGTAGATTAAAGTCGCCCATGATAACTGCTGTACCTTTATTGCACATATCCCTTATTTCTTGTTTGATGCTGTCCCCATCCTCATTACTACTGTTTGGTGGTCTGTACACAACGCCCACTAGCGTTTTCTGCCCTTTGGTATTCCGCAGCTCCACCCATACCGATTCCACATCATCCAGGCTAATGTCCCTCCTTACTATAGCATTAATTTCCTTTTTAACCAGCAACGCCACCCCGCCTCCTTTTCCTCTCTGCCTATCCTTCCTAAATGTTGAATACCCCTGGATGTTGAGTTCCCAGCCTTGATCACCCTGGAGCCATGTTTCCGTGATGCCAATTACATCATATCCGTTAACTGCTGTCTGCGCTGTTAATTCGTCCACCTTATTCCGAATACTCCTCGCATTGAGGCACAGAGCCTTCAGGCTTGTCTTTTTAACACACTTTGCCCCGTTAGAATTTGGCTGTAATGTGGCCCTTTTTGTTTTTTGCCTTGGGTTTCTCTGCCCTCCACTTTTACTATTCTCCTTTCTATGTTTTGCTTCTGCCTCCATTTTATTTCCCTCTGTCTCCCTACCTAGGTTCCCATCCCCCTGCCATGTTAATTTAACTCCTCCCCAACAGCACTAGCAAACACTCCCCCGAGGACATTGATTGCGGTCCTGCTCAGATGCAGACCGTCCGGTTTGTACTGGTCCCACCTCCCCCAGAACCGGTTCCAATGTTCCAGGAATTTGAATCCCTCCCTTTTGCACCACTCCTCAAACCACATATTCATCTGGGCTATCCTGCGATTCCTACTCTGACTAGCACGTGGCATTGGTAGCAATCCTGAGATTACTACTTTTGAGGTCCTACTTTTTAATTTAGCTCCTAGCTCCCTATATTCGTCTCGTAGGACCTCATCCCATTTTTTACCTATATCGTTGGTACCTATGTGCACCACGACAATTGGCTGTTCACGCTCTCTTTTCAGAATGTCCTGCACCCGCTCCGAGACATCCTTGACCCTTGCACCAGGGAGGCAACATACCATCCTGGAGTTTTGGTTGCGGCCGCAGAAACGCCTATCTATTCCCCTTACAATCAAATCCCCTATCACTATAGCTCTCCCACTCTTTTTCCTGCCCTCCTGTACAGCAGAGCCACCCATGGTGCCATGAACTTGGCTGCTGCTGCCCTCCCCTGATGAGGCATCCCCCTCAACAGTACCCAAAGCGGTGTATCTGTTTTGCAGGGGGATGACCGCAGGGGACCCCTGCACGACCTTCCTTGCACTGCTCTTCCTGTCGGTCACCCATTTACTATCTGGCTGTGTACCCTTTACCTGCAGTGAGACCAACTCTCTAAACGTGCTATTCACGTCATTCTCAGCATCGTGCATGTTCCAGAGTGAATCCACCCGCAGCTCCAGTACCGCAATGCGGTCCATCAGGAGCTGCAGGTGGATGCACTTCCCGCACATGTAGTCGTCAGGGACACCGGAAGCGTCCCTGACTTCCCACATAGTACAGGAGGAGCATAACACATGTCCGAGCTGTCCTGCCATGACTTAACCCTTAGATAAACTTAATTTGGCAACAATAATGCTAAATGTTACTTACTGATATAGAAAAGAAAAAGAAAAACTACTTACCAATCACCAGCCAATCACTTACCCCCTTGGCTGTGACGTCACCTTTCGATTTCTTTCTACTTGTTTTTGCCTTCTCTCCCCGCTGCAACTGCACAAACACGTCTTTATAGGCCTCTCCACGCACCTCGAACTCCCGCCTCTCCTCTGCCGCCGTCTCCTGCTGCCGCTGGGCCTTAATAGGCCTCTCCATGCACCTCGAACTCCTGCCTCTCCTCTGCCGCTGGGCCTATATAGGCCTCTCCACACACCTCGAACTCCCGCCTCTCCTCTGCCGCCGTCTCCTGCTGCCGCTGGGCCTATATAGGCCTCTCCACGCACCTCGAACTCCTGCCTCTCCTCTGCCGCTGGGCCTATATAGGCCTCTCCACGCACCTCGAACTCCCGCCTCCCCTCTGATGCCGCCTCCCGCTGCCGGAGGGATGTAAGTAGTAGTGTCAGGGTCAGTGTTGGAACATTTACTCTTGTATGGGACTTTTGCTGCAAGATATTTGTTTCAAATATTCGAAGTAACAATTTTGTGCATTTCTTCAAGCACGTTCTGTGGTGTTACATATTTCACTAATTTTGTTTTGTAATGGTCGTGCATTTGATAGAAAGATGCTTGTAAAGAACTGCTTGCACTGACTTAAAACTGCAGGAACCATTCACCACTCAAAAGGTTAACCGGTAACGATGCATGATGGAACTTACTTAAATCTCGAAACACCAAAAGTTAGGCATGTTGGGAAATATGTTGTGCACATAGCACTCCCCAGACCTACATGTGAGAACCATGGATGCTTACAGAGAAAATATCTTGTCCACGTTATGCAATTACAAACTGAGCCAAAACACAGATCAACATCTGCACAGAGATCAGGATCTGAATATGCTTCTGCACCTGTGTCGATTAGGCGGCTGATTAGGCAGCAATGACTGAGCATGGCACTACTCTGACAAGGTCAACTCCAAATTGCCAAAAACACAATGATTGCAAACAGAAGTGGGGTTTTTAGGAAGGCTCAATCAGTCTGTAAAGTTACACTATATAATCCCTTTCATATTGGCCTATGCAGACGGATTATAAAGCAATCAAAAAATAACAAAGCTAGCTTTCTGGAAATTAACTGCCTCTCTGCAACCTTTACAGTAGCTTTCTAGCACTTTTAAGCTGCGAACTATTTCCCTACGGGTGCAGCAAGCACTGCACAAACAAAATAATTCTCAGTGAGGTACTAGTAATTTTAGTGTAGCTATGTTCTCTCTCACTATAGTGTTCTGGCACATTGTTTGAGCTTCTGGAAGTCTTGTTTGTTCCATCTTTAGGGCTTGGTTGCCAACCCTCCCGGATTGTTGGTGAGGGTTCGGGAATGGCACATGAATCTCCCGGGCACTGCTGCAAGCAACTCAGGAGAAAATGTGGAAGAAGATGTGCACTATTGTGTTACGCAGTGATGCTCTGACGGACCTCTTACCTATATTGTTTTCCTATTAAGCATGCCTTGTTTTTTTGGCAAAAAGATCCTTGATGTTTATTTAACGGAGTCAAGTCACTGCAAGAAAATTAATAGTCTGAAAGCATGCCTTGTTTTTTTTTGCTAGCCTTGTTTTTTTTTCTTTTTTTTTCGATGCTAGCCTTGTTTTTTTTTCATAATTAATTAGATTTAATTCTCTTTGATGGTAAGTTACACAGATTTATTGTCCCAGGATGGCCATCCCCAAAACAACTCATCTAAACTAGATATACATGGTGTATACTGTTCCACGATAATCTTTAGCACAGACCAACTGCAACGGTCCAGCCTTTGACTGGAACTTTTGGGAGGATCCCGACAGTTGCTCCTGCCGGTGTGATGAAGTGGAGGGCAGCACCTATGGACATGGCTCATCATTGCCAGCGTGGTGGTCTAGAGGAGTGTACTTGCCTTCCTTGATCAGCTTTTCCTTTTGTGTTTTGATTTCATGCAGCCTCCTTTGCAATTTTTGCCAGTGCATACATTCATAGAAATCGTCCATCTCCAGTTTACACCACTTCTTGGCTCGGATTTTCTCAATTCCATGTGCGCATTCAATCCACTCCTTCTCAAACACTTGGCAACGAACTGCACGTTTATTGGGTTGCACACCACTTTGGATCAGCAGCCATTTGTCAATATCGATGCCGAGCTTTGCCTGGAGATCGATTAGTGGCATGGCTGTGGGACTCCCGGACCATCTGCTGCCCTTCATTCGTGGGTCAGTGGTGCAGCAGGTGGAGCCAATGACTGTTGTGCTTTGTTGTATTATGCAGATTAACTCATGGCTCCTCTTCCGATAATTAGCTGAAAAAGTTTCTTTAAAAAAAACAAATGATCCTCATCTCTGCCTCGAAAAGTTTTCATTCATGGATTATAATTTGTTAGAACGGCTTGGCAACAGCAGCAAGTTTGTATTTTGATTGGCTCTTTTTTCCCTCCATCTGAAGTGAGGATGTGCAGTCAGACATGGAGGTGAGCAGGCCCCGAACCATCTACTGATACTGTATTGTATATCTGAGCACCGACAAGTCTGTGAGAAGCTAGAGCTACAGGTTTGTTTTATTATTGTATTTAAGAATGGTTTAAAGAGAAGTATAGACTTATGTGTGGATATAACATAAACTGTATTTGCTCCAGTGTTTCAGGTGAAGGTGCTGATGTTCAAACAGCTGTTTTGAGCGCGTGGTTTCTTCTTGCTCCATTGGCTTGAAATGTGTCTCCTCCACAGCTCAAGCTAAGGTACTGGGGTCAGGCTGAAGCCTCCAGCACACTTCCTTTGCACGTGTTCTGAAAGGCTTGTGAACTACAACAACAATCTCAGAACACTGGAACAAGAACCATGTCCAATAGAGTTCTCCACACCTGCTCAGTACAAGAATATTTACAAACTGCGGGCAAATGTCATGTGATCAACCGTCATGTGATCAAACCTCAAGGAATACATCGAACCAGAGTTGACAAACTTACTTTATGCCCAAACATTTCAAAATCTTAACCAGTATGTTGAAACATTAATGTACACTCAGCGATACTAATGTGTTAACAAACAAATAGCAATATCGGAAGCAGGATCATTCTAACACAGATCATTTCTGGATATTTTCTGTGTCTCGGTAGAAAATTGGATACCTGGAACAACATCGTAAACCACGGATGCAAAACTCAGTAAGATTGCTCAATTTTCCCCAGGTGATTTGCGCGTTTATTTGGCGCGTGCCGCTTTTTTGGGTCTAAGTTAAAAAATACAAGTTTCCCCAATCAATGTGCACCAGCGTAACTTAGTTAGTTGTGATTTTTTTAGGTTCGTTTTTTTTGTGTCATAGGAGGCGTAACCTGCCAATTCTGGCCATTTAAGCAAGTTTGGCCACCTCTGATTTACTCCAATTCTTCTCAGGACAGCATATGTGGTCTGTGGAAAAACCTTCTGGTGGTTTAAGAAAATCGGCACAGGTAAGTAAATCAGTGCAGCAGATGCAGGTCCAGGGCCCGTATAGCAGCAGAGAGGTGAAAGAGAGCGGTAGAGAGGGGGGGGAGGGGGGAGTCTTTCGGGCACAGTTAGGAGCGGGGACCAGGAGTGAGGAAGCCATTCGGCCTGGGATAGGATAGGGGACCGGGACTGGGAATCACTTGGGCCTGGGATAGGAGCGGAGACTGGGACCAGCACCGTGAGGCCCTTCGGCCTGGAATAGGTGCAGGGACCGGCATCGGGAGGGGAGTGGGGGCAGAGGAAGAGGGAGAGATAGAATTTTGTCATTACACTTTGTGCAGGTTGCTGTGAGCTGGCTGTGTGTTTCACTTTCCAGTCTCAGCCCGCAGTGTGCCCTTGGTTACCGTGGCAACCTGATCTTTTTGGCGCAGATCTTGGGCTCCACCCCTAAAACTAAACAACAGGCTAGGCAGCGCCAAAATGAAGAATTCAAACGGGGAAACTTGGATGATTTTTTGGGGCATATTTGGGCCCAAAAAAAACGGGTGTAACTCTTCAAGTACGCCAAAAAACAGCTTTGGGGAAAATTGAGCCCAATGAATGTAACGAGAAGCTTGAGACTTAAGTTATTGGCCCAGAAATTTGAGTAGGCCGGAAAACGGCCGGCGACACCACAGGCCAAGGTTAATGGCCGCCCGCAAAAAGTGCAGACAGCACTGGTATTTTGATGCTGCCTGCTGATTTACATGAGCGGAGCAGAAAATCTCTTGCGCAACGCGCTCTTTCGGGCAGTAACCGCAGCAGGAGGCTGAAGGTCGCATCTAAAGGACCAGTGTGGCATTCTCAGGCAATCTGCTGTTTCAGATCATTTGGTCTTGCAGGGCCAGGAGGTAATGAGTCCGTTGTTGGCCTTTGTCGGGTTGGAGCATTGTGCGTTGTGACACATTAGGAGGCATTTGTTGTCTCTGGATCCCCCCTTACTTTCGCAAACATTTGTCTGGCTCTTGTGTGGGGTCCACAAATGGGTACTAGACTGCCTGGTACTCCCACCTTCGCTGGCTGCCATAGGTCAAAGATGCTTCACCCAGATGGTTGCTGTGTGGAGGTTTGTGCTCCACCACGGTGCTGGAAGGGGCGGGGGATGCATCGTCTAGCAGCTAGCAATGTCAGTGCACTAGCCTGCAGATCGCATAGTGTCGTGAATCTTTGGAATCCTTTACCCCAAAGAGTTGTGGATGCTGAGTCATTGAATATATTCATGTTGAACAATCGGGGAGTCAAGGGTTATGGGGAACAAGCAGGAAAGTGGAGTTGAGGCCAAGATCAGATCAGCCATGATCCTATTGAACGGCGGAGCAGACTCGAGGGGCTGTGTGGCCTGCTCCTGCTCCTTTTCATTATGTTCTTATAATTGATCCACTCCCTGGTGAGTGGGTATTAAAGCACATGCTCAGCTCTGGAGGGACTGTGACTAGAAACACCATATAAAGACTGTGGCATAAATGTCCTTAAACCGTTGCATGCGACATCAATGGAAATAATATTTTTTTTAAAAGGGAATATGAACTTCTTGGTCAGGTGGTTACTGGTGTAAATCGTGCAGAAGAGGGTGCAAATTTTTTTTTAACAACAGCAGACTTTTGAAGAATTCTTGGTGAAAATATGGTGTTAAGCCTTTTAAAAACAGACTTCCAAACTTTGCATTTTATTTTATCAGTTCCTAAACTAGTAAACCTAATGTATAAAATTAAAGGAAATGCAGTTTTGATTTTTTCCTAAGATTCTTACAACTGTACAACAGTACAGTTTGTTTGAAAATGATTTACCTCCCATAATGTTTGACGGACCAGGGGGGGGATTTAATGTATCTCATTGGAAGCAATTTTTACTCCAATTATATAGTCTGAGCTCTCCATAATTACTGGTTATTTCTACAACTGTTTACTGTACAGGTTATAGCTCACCGCCACTTTCTCCTGTCTCTACGTGCTGTCAACAGCTGCACGCACGGGCGCGCTTTGGAGAGGGCGAGCTCCAAAATGGATGAGCGTGTGTCATTTAGGTGTTGTACGCCAATTGACGTCATGCTCCTACTAATTAAAATACTTGCGGCGAGCGCAAGCAACAGCAGAGCTGCCGATCTGCCAAAAATGGCGGCCATCATGGGACTCAACGGAATTGGGCGGCCGCCATTTTTTTCAGAAAAACAGCCTTAACTGCCAGCGCTAAACCCTCGAATTTCTAGGCCACGGCAAAAACGTTAACACACTTCCTTGGTATAATGCTAGGCATAGAAATTTGGGAGTGCACATTTTCAAACCTGTGCACGAATGGTGAGAGTGTGAGGAGCCCTGAATATTCGGCCTCGGACCTCATTCACAGAGACGTGGGAGGAGGCATGCAGGTACGTTATGGATGCTTGGGCCACTGCTAGAGCCATAGCAGCCCACAGGTGAGTGATTGTTGGCCCGAAGGATCCTGGCCTTCAACTATCTGTGCTCTCAAGTAAGTGATTGCAGGCCTTGGGAAGGTGGGGTGAGGGTGAGGGGTGGATCGCGAGTCATGATCTGTGACAGGAAGGGGAAGGAGATTGGGCAGCCTGGAGATTGGGGCTTGGATTGGGAGATCTGAGAGCCTGGAGATCAGGGATCTCAGTGTGGGGGCTGCGGGGAGAACGAGGGAGTTTGGGGATCTCAAGGCCAGGGTGGGGAGATCGAGATGATGGTTTACAGAAAAGTAACTTACTGTTTTTCTGCAGCTGATGTGTGATATTGATTTCCCTGAGTGCAGCCAGCAACGGCGCCAGCTATCTCAGGACAAACCAATCTTGCAACAAACTTAGGCCCCTTATTTGCATATGCAAAGGGATAAACATTTGCTTCAGGTGTGGGTAAAAGACACCTCTTGTTTGTCCTTGCCCAGTATGCTGGGCGGTACACTTTCTGCCTGCTATTATGGGCGCAAGAGGCTGCATAATGCCTGAAAAACACGCTCGACATGACTCAATTTCCAGGCCATAGATTTTAGTATGAAAATATTCATTAAAATTGCCAACTTATCAAAAAGTTGACGTTTTTTGATGTTGTTGGGCATATTCCAGAATCTCTATACAGGCATTTATTCTATTGTCAGAAATAATTTGAAATGAACTGCACAGACATTCCATACACAATACATATTATATGTGGGATCACACACTGACCATACCACATTATCCTCTGTCGCCATTGGAATATCACAGAAAATAATCTTTCACATTTCGTACGACAGGAATTCCTACAGGTTGTTGAATCACACGTATTTCTGCCTCACTTGAAGGTCTTATATTATCCTGGCATTCATTTTGAATAGCTACAATAGTTCCCTGATGACGAAGGCACCCCAATGAGACCACCCATACAGCTTAGCCCACACTCACCAATCTTCCGTTCCCTGGCACTCTGTGGCAGTGGGTCAGTGACCTCACCAAGCCGCAGGCTTCTTTGCACTGGCTGCTGGTGAAGTCAGAGGGGGGGCTGTGGTGGGAAATTTAAAGCGCAAAGATCTCAGCAGTGCCCGAGAGATCCATGTCCTATTCCAAGAGCCTCCTGGCAATCCAGGAGGGCAACCCTAGGCTTGACCACATCAAGCTCTTCTCTCCTCTGCCAAAACAGTCCACTACTCTAGGATTGCCTGGAGAGCAAATATAACCCCATCTCCCCCCCTGCCCTCTCCAAAATCATCTCATCCACAAGACCTTCCTGCTTCCTCAACTCCATTCCCTCTAACTCCGGAGCATCTAACTTCCCTTCTTGGCCCCATTTTAGCTGACATTGTAATTGGTTTCCACTCCTCAGGTGCTATGTCCCAACCTTTCAAGACCAGTCATCACCTCCCATAAAAACCTATTCTCAATCTCTCTGTCCTTGCTAATTACCACCTCATCTCCAATGTCTCTCTGCTCTCTGAGGTCCTTGAATGGGTTGTCACCTCCCAGAAGCGTGCTTAACCTCCTGAAATTCCTTTTTGCAATCCCTATAATCAACCTTCCACACCTGCCACAGCTCTGAAACAGCCTGAATCAAAGTTACGAGTGACATTTTCTGGGACTATGACTGTGGTGTATTATCCCTCCTTAACACTTTTGCAGCCCTTTAACTTGGTCAACCACTGTATCCTCCTCCAGTGCCTTTAATCTACAGTCCAGCTCAGTGGAACTACCCTTGTTTGATTCCACTATTACCTACCAAATCGTAGCCAGAGCATCTCGAGCAATGACTTCTCTTTCCCCTCCAGAGATTCATCCTTTGTATCTTCTTTTTTCTCATCTACATGCTGTCCCTTAACAATATTATCCGCAGACGTGGAGCCTGTTTCACATATATGCCAATGATACCCAACTCTACCTCTGCAACACCTCTTTCAACACCTCCACTGCCTCTGAGGTGTCTGACTGCTTATCCAACATCCAGTCTTGAATGAGCCGTAACTTCTTTCACCTAAATATTGGGAAGACTGAAAACACTGCCCTCGGTCCCCACCACAAATTTCGTACCCTCAGCATCGATTTCATCCCCTCCTTGGCCAAGGTTCAGGCTGAATCTGATTGCTGATAACCTCAGCCTCTAGTTTGGCCCTAAGCTTCATACCCTTTCCATCACGAAGACTGCTTACTTCTGCCTCTGCTACTACCTCAACCCATCTCCTACTGAAACCCATAATTTATCACCTCCAGACGTGATTGGTCCAATGTTCACAACAACAACAACTTGTATTTATATAGTGCCATTAACACAGTAAAACATCCCAGGGAGCTTCACATGAGTATTTTAAGACAAATAATTTGACATCGAGCCACATAAGGTGAAATTAGAGCAGATGACCAAAAGCTTGGTCAAAGAGGTAGGTTTTAAAGAGTGTCTTAAAGGAGGAGAGAGGTAGAGAGGCAGAGAGGTTTAGGCAAGTAATTCCAGAGCTTAGGATCTAGACAACAGAAGGCACGGTCACCAATGGTTGAGCGATTATAATCAAGGATACTCAAGAGGCCAGAATTAGAGGAGCACAGATATCTTGGGGCGTTGTGGGGCTGGAGGAGATTACAGAGATACGGAGGGGTGAGGCATGGGAGAGATTTGAAAACAAGGATGAGAATTTTGAAATCCGAGGAGCTGCTTAACCAGGAGCCAATGTTAGCGAGCACAGGGATGATGGATGAACAGAACTTGGTGTGAGTTAGGACATGGGCAGCCGAGTTTTGGATTACCTCAAGTTTACCTAGGGTAAAACATAGGAGGCCAGCCAGGAGTGTGTTGGAATAGAGGTAACAAAGGCATGGATAAGGGTTCCAGCAGCGGATGAGCTGAGGTAAGGGCAGATATGGGCGATATTGCATAGGTGGAAATAGGTGTTTTACATGCTGTGGATATGTGGGCAGAAGCTCACTTTAGGGTCCAATATGACTCCAAGGGTGCGAATAATGTGGTTCAGCCTAGATGTTGGGGAGAGTGATGGAGTCAGTGGCTATGGAACAGAGTTTGTGGCGGGGACAGAAATCAATGGCTTCGGTCTTCGCAATATTAATTGGAGAAAATTTCTGCTCATCCAAAACTGGACGTCCATCAATTTAGAGACCGTGGAGTGGTCAAAGTGGTGGTGAGGTAGAGCTGGGTATCGTCGGCGTACATGTGGAAACTGATGCTGTGTTTTCGGATGATGTCGCCAAGGGGCAGCATCTCACCTTTTTTTCACCTTCGATAAACCTCAGCTTGTCCAAAATTCTGCTGCCCATATCTTTTCCTACACTGACTCACACTTGATCATCATACATGTCCTCACCAAAGTTAATTCTGGCACCTAAATTGTCACGTTGGCTAAAATCACCTGATCAGCACAGACGGAACCTAAGATCTTCTGGGCTTTATGGTGCATTGTGCAATGTAAGTACTGAGCCATGGTGAGATAAAGTAAACAGAGTGAGAGGAAGTTTTGGTGGAGCATATACACCGGCATAGGCATAGACTGGTTTGGCCGAATAGCCCGTTTCTGTGCTGTAAATTCTAAGTAATTCATACAGTTACTCACTGAGACACCAGTGGAGCATGCCTGCGGAACTTATAGCCTATACTAACTACATTACTTGTGTATACTGTTATTTATACTGTACAGTAATTGGGTTATATACATTCTACATAAACTGCATTATTTATACTGTATACTGCTTGAAACATTTATGTCTACTAACAGGATTATTTGTATGGCATGCGGACTGTTATTCTAATCTACTAACAATTCTCCAATGTCTTTGCTAACATGTATTCTGTATTTAGTTGTAATGCCAACCATGGTCACATTCCCAGCTGGGAAAATGGCACTCAGCAGGGAGCCAAGAATTGGAGTGCGGTGAGGAACAAAGGCCCAGAGCAGTAGGGGCAGAAGTGGAATGCAACGCTACGTGGGGAAGACTGAGGAACAGATTACAGATGGGGGGGGGCGGGAAGGGGCGATGGACACTGTGCACATGACAATCAATGATGGTAGATGTTCTGGGAATTTTAACCTCTTCATTCAGGTCCTCAGCAATGCAGCAAAATCAAGTTGCAGACAGTATTCCAAATGTAAACACTCAGAGATAGTCCAAACACACAAAAGTCAATTTTATATAGTTAAATGAGGTGGTTGTGAATTATATAACTCATATCTTTTTAATATATTGGAATCTTGGGGATGTATTTCCTCAACCATTCCAGGCCGCGAACATTGGAGTGAGTGGGTCCAGGAGTAGGAACTCCGTGTTCGGGCGTTCCCACTTTCCTAGCCCATATGAGACCTGGTGTAATCAGAAAGCTAATACACCTTCCCTGGGGGTGGGGGGGGAAACACCACCACTGGCAGCAGGGAAATAAAGAGGAGCAGCCAGCTCCCGCAGGGAGCAGCGCGAGCAGCTCAGAGAATGCAACCAGCGTGGACCAGCAGCAGGGTCGTGGCCCAGGAGCGGCGGGGTCGTGGCCCAGGAGCGGTGCGGACTGGACCAGCACCAGGGTTGTGGCCCAGGAGCGGTGCGGACTGGACCAGGCACCAGGGTCGTGGCCCAGGAGCGGCGGGGTCATGGCCCAGGAGCACCTCAGAATGGACCAGCACCAGGGTCGTGGCCCAGGAGCGACGCAGACTGGACCAGCACCAGGGTCGGGGCCCAGGAGCAGCGCAGCATGGGCCAGTGAGTTTGTGAGACCGCCACTGCATCCTATGCAACCCAGGGAGAGAGGTCCTGCAGGAAGGAGAAATGAGGACAGTAGGAGTTTGTGTGCTTGTATGTACTAGGCCCATACAGCGGAGTCTGATCTCCAGTCGTCTTCGACCCCCTTACCACTGGACCAAGCAAGCAAAGAAATAACGGAGGCTCTGACCATTATTTTCCAATCCTCTCTGGCTACAGGTGTGGTGCAGTAGGACTGGAGGATTGCTAACATTGTACTGTTGTTTAAAAAGGGAGAAAGAAATAGACCTTACAGACCAGTCAAACTAACCTCGGTGGTGGGCAAATTATTGAAAAAAATTCTGAGGGATAATACTAATCATCATTTAGAAAATCACGGATTAATCAAGAGCAGTCAGCATGGAATTTTTAAAGGAAGCTCGTGTCCGACTAACTTGAATGAATTTTTTTTGAGGAGGTAACAAGGAGTGTCGATGAGGGTAGCGCATTTGATGTATGGATTTTAGCAAGGTCCCACATGGCAGACTGGCCAGAAAAGTAAAATGCCATGAGACCCAAGGGAAAATGGTAAGTTAGATCCAAAATTGGCTCAGTGGCAGGAAGCAAAGGGTAATGATCGACGGGTGTTTTTCTGACTAAAAGGCTGTTTCCAGTGGGGTTCTGCAGGGCTCAGTACTAGGTCCCTTGCTTTTTGTGGTATATATCAATGATTGAGACTCAATGTAGGGGGCATGATTAAGAAGTTTTCAGATAATACAAACATTGGATGTGTGGTTAATAGTGAGGAAGAAAGCTATAGATCGCAGGAAGATATCAATGGACTGGTTAGGTGGGCAGAATAGTGTCAAATGGAATTCACTCCAGAGAAGTACGAGGTAATGCATTTGGGGGAGGGCTAACAAAGCAAGAGAATACACAATAAATGGTAGGAGACTGAAAACTGTAGAGGAACAGAGGGACCTTGGAGTGCATGTCCACAGATCCCTGTAGTTAGCAGGACAGGTAGATAAGGTAGTTAAGAAGGCGTAGGGGATGCTTTCCTTTATTAGCTGAGGCATAGAATAAAAGCCCAGGGACGTTATGTTAGAAATGTATAAAACACTAGTTAGGCCACAGCTAGAGTACTGCGTACAGTTCTGGTTACCACATTACAGGAAAGATGTGATTGCACTAGAGAGGGTACAGAGGAGATTTACAAGGATGGTGCCAACACTGGAGAATTTTAGCTATGAGGAAAGTTTGGATAGGCTGAGGTTGTTTTCTTTGGAACAGAGGATGCTGAGGTATATAAAATTATGAGAGGCTTGATAGAGTGGATAGGAAGGACCTATTTCCCCTAGCAGAGCGGTCAATAACCAAGAGACATAGATTTAAATTAATGGTTGAAGGATTAGAGGGGAGTTGAGGAGAACTTTATTCGCCCAGAGGGTGGTATGGGTCTGGAACTTGCGGCCCGAAAGGATGGTTGAGGCAGAAACCCTCATTGCACTTAAAAAGTACTTGGATATGCATTTGAAGTGCTGTAACCTGCAAGGCTACGGACCAAGAGCTGGAAAGTGGGATTAGGCTGGATAGCTCTATTTCGGCTGGCACAGACACCTTAGGCTGAATGTCCTACATCCACGCTGTAAATTACTATGATTCAATGAAGACCAATACATACACCTAAAGAAGAAAAGGTTCACTTGTACAGTCCAGCAACCATGGTCAACATGTGAGGTAAGACACAGAATAAAGCTAAAGAAAGTGACTTACACAAATGCCAAGAAAAGTGGTAATCCAGCGAACTGGAAAAAATAAAAAAACACAAAGGGACATAACAGAATATTAAGAACTACAAAAAGGGAATACTAAAAAATCTTGCAAGTAATCTAAAGGTTAACAGTAAAAGTTTTTATAAATATATTAGGAGTAAGCGAATGGCTTAGGGAAATGTGGGCTCATTAGAGACAGATGCAGGTGACATGGTAATAGATAACAAGGTAATGGCAGATTTATTAAACTGGGCTAGAAATTGGTCTTTCGACGATAGCGGTATTTTATCGACATTTTTTGCCAAAAATACCGTTACAAATACCGCTATTTTTTTTAAAGGGGTAAAATTGGCAATAAAATGTGCCCGACGGTAAAAATCGGCGTTGCACGAGTAGTCGTGGAAACTGCGGTCCTCGCCAACTTTAATGCGAGGCCGATTACTGCTAAAAAGACAGGTCCTGGGAGGGGGGAAAACACACACACACACAAAAATTGCAAAATACAAAAAATAAAAAATAAAAAAATCACAAAACATTTATAAGACCCTTAACTAAGTAATCGCTGCAAAAGAATTAAAAAATAAAAACTTTAACTTATCTTTTTTTGCAGGTCTTCATATTTACCGCTGTTTCTGGGGCTGCAACGCAGGCTTTTCTCGGACGTCTTTTTCGCAGAATACGAGTGCGCCGAACGACCAATTTAACGCGATATTGCTTTTTTTGGTATTGCACGACGGCGGTCCACTTTTCAGCGGTATTTTAAAGCCACTGGCATACAACTTTGGCCAATTTAGGTGGACATCTTTTAAACGTCAAAAAAGGTAAAATATCGCCGAAAAAATGGCGCAAGGCTGGCCAATTTCTAGCCCTTTGTATGCATTTTCACATTGGAGGAAGAGGAAAAATACCTGTGATAGAAGGTAAACTGAAAATAAATCTAGGGTAGGAAATTATTGTATTCAATATTAGTTAAAAAAAGGTAATGGAGAAAATAATGGGACTTAAAGTCGATAAATCTCCAGGACCTGAGGGTTTCCACCCCAGGATATTAAAAGATGTAGGTGAGGAAATTGCAGATGCGTTAGTTATCTTCCAAAACTCCCTAGATTCAGGAATTGTGCTATTAGACTGGAAAATTAGAATCTCTCATTAAGGACAGAATGATTGCGCACTTAAGCAAGTATGAATTGCTCAGAGAGAGCAGCATGGCTTTGTTAAAGATAATTCACATCTGACTAACCGAGTTGAATTTTTTAAGGAGGTCACTAATAAAGTAGACAAAGAGTGTCCATAGATGTTATCTATATAGACTTCCAGAAGACAATCGATAAAGTTCTACACAAAACATTAATGGCAAAAATTAGAGTGCATGGAATTGGAGGTAGCCTTTTGAAGGGTTGGAAATTGGTTGGGAGGTAGGAGATATTGGTTGGGAGGTAGGAGACATTGGTTGGGAGGTAGGAGACATTGATTGGGAGGTAGGAGACAGAGAGTGGAATAAAGGGCATGTAGTCAGATTGACAGGATGTGACAAATGATGATCCCTAGGCTTTTCACCATATTTATTAATGACTTGGATGAAGGAGAGTGTTGCATATCCAAGTTTGCAGATGACACTAAATTAGGAGGGACAGTAAGTAAAACATATGGAAACAGGAAGTTGCAAAGGGACATAGAC
Organism: Pristiophorus japonicus; assembly: GCF_044704955.1. NCBI lineage: Eukaryota > Metazoa > Chordata > Chondrichthyes > Pristiophoridae > Pristiophorus > Pristiophorus japonicus. The sequence goes on along the minus strand of NC_091978.1, from coordinate 319,948,683 downwards.
AGATTAAGTGAATGGGCAAAACTCTGGCAGATGGAGTTTAATGTCGGCAAGTGTGAGATCATCCATTTTGGTACGAAGAAAGATAAACTGAAGTATTTTCTAAATAGTAGGAACTGTAGAGGAGCAGAGAGATTTGTGAGTCCAAGTACACAAATCATTCAAAGCGAGTAGACAGGTACAAATAGCAATCAAAAAGCGAATGGAATGCTGACCTTTATCTCAAGGGGGCTGGATTACAAACGGGAGGAAATTATGCTTCAGTTGTATAGAGTCTTGGTCAGCGTCCATTTAGAGTACTGTTTTCAGTTTTGTGCACCGGTAAGTATAGAAGTTTGATGGGTGATCTGATCAATGAGTTTAAAATATTAAAAGGATTCTATTTCCTCTGATGGGGGAATTAGGAATGAGGGGTCCTAATCATAAAATTAGAGCTAGGCCATTCAGGAAGTAAATCAGGAAGCAATTGTTCACACAAAGGGTCATAGAAATTTAGAATGCTCGCCCTCACAACAAGCGGTGGATGCTGGGACAATTGAGCTTTGAAGACCGAGAGCAATAGATTTTTGTTTGGTATGGGTATTAAGGGATATGGAGCTGAGGCTGGTAAATGGAGTTGAGGTACAGATGAGGCCTGATTTAGTGGAATGGTTGAGCAAGCTCAAAGGGCTAAATTGGTCCACTCCTGTTGCCAATATTTTTTTTGCAAATCCCCTCTTCATCTCTTTTTCCTCCTCATGGCCCAGTATGTGTCATCACCACCCAGCTCTGTGGTCACTTTGGATGTTGTTTGTGATATTTCACCTAGAATGTTACACTGTTATCATACAGCCAACTAATTAGAGATTTTTCAGAAATTGAGGCAAGGAGTAGGTGGGTCGGGGTTGAGAGAAATTAAGGATCTTATGTATAATTCACAAAACAGAGTCAGCACTGCATTGTGGGCCCCCTCATTTGGTACATTTAATCAGGATCAAACTAGCTGAAACTTAAACTGGGAATTAATGAAATGTTATACCTAACCAGCACTCAATAGCAAGTAGCTATCAGTGTGAAATACTCTATATAGATACCTGTGTGTTAGTATGAAAGTGTTCTTTATGGTATGTATTTGTCAGTGTGAAAATGTCAGTGTTGGTAACTGACATGTGAAGCAACAGTCAGGGCAAATTTCCAAAGTCCTCTTTAAATACTCCATTGAGCTGTGACAGGACAACAAAGCTTAGGGAGCCCACAGCTGGTGGAACGGCTGGGCACTCAGCTTCGAAGAACAGAGAAATTTAAAGAATTCTAATTTTGTTATTTTGCACAGGAAATGCATTCAGAACATTCCCTAAAGCCCCATACAGTAAAGTCCTTCTTCTGTAGGATAAAAACACTTTATATTTCACTTTAAAAACGGAAGTGCTATGACAACAAACATATTTGATACCGAGTCCCAAGAAATGGTGTGCAGAATATTAAGTCACAGCTGTGCAGACTTATGGGCTTTCCCTGCTACACACTGAGTAATCTCTGACTTGGACCGTTTCCCACATCCCACTCAGATTAAGCTAAATAAGAGGACATTTGTACAAGCATATGGAAGCCTGCTGCACATTCTACACACGAAACGTCACCTGTCAAGGGTACCATTCAATGCTTACTTTTCAGGTCAGATTAAGCAGGCAACAAATGGCCACTGCTTCTCCGTTCTTTAATACACATGCCACTGAGTACTACAAGCTTTGAACAGTCCTGTTTTCTTGTGGTACAAAGAGTCAATGTTAATCACTGCACAGATCAATAAAATTAATACACAGCTTCCATGCAATCAGTTGATTTTTTCATGTTCTGTGCTTCTTTCAGAACAGGGCAGCTGGTTCAACTAACAGACAATGGACTGATAGTAGACTGCGACACGAAATACAGGCACATGGAGGTTCTCTTCTCGTCTCTCCGATGGTTGGTAACATTCTAATAACAATTACAGTTTTCCTTTATGTCGGTAGCTAAATGGGTGATTTGTGTCACTTTTTTTCTTCATTGATTAATTTCACTGGGTAGGTGATTGGTTGAAACATACAAGATTTTGAAGGGGATTGACAGGGTAGATGCTGAGAGGTTGTTTCCCCTGGCTGGAGTGTCTAGAACTAAGGGGCACAGTCTCAGGATAAGGGGTAGGCCATTTCAGACAAAGATGAGGAGGTATTTCTTCGCTCAGGGTTGTGAATCTTTGGAATTCTCTACCCCAGAGGGCTGTGGATGTTGAGTCTCTGAATATATTCAAGGCTGTGATAGATAGATTTTTGGAGTCATGGGGAATCAAGGGATATGGAGATTTGGCAGGAAAGTGGAGTTGAGATCGATGATCAGCCATGATCTTATTGAATGGCAGAGCAGGTTAGAGGGCCTGTATGGTCCACTCTTGCTCCTATTGCTTATGTTCTTAATTTCAGTGGGCCCAGCCTCCAAAACCTAGGTTAAATTATGAGGACAGACTGCATAGACTAGGCTTGTATTCCTTTGCATATACAAGATTAAGGGGTGATCTAACTGAGGTGTTTAGGATGATCATAGGAGTTGATAGGGTAAATAGAGAGAAGCTATTTCATCTGGTAAGGGAGTCCAGAATAAGCGGGAATTGGAATTAGAGCTAGGCTGTTCAGGGGTGATGTCAGGAAGCATTTCTTCACACAAAGGATAGTGGAAATCTGATACTCTTTGCCCCAAAAAGCATTTGAGGCTAGGTCAATCGAAAATTTCAAAACTGAGATGGATAGATTTTTGTTAGGCAAGGTTATTAGGGTTACGGAACCAAGGCGGGGTAAAATGAAGTTAAGATACAGATTAGCCATGATCTAATTGAATGGTGGAACAGGCTCGAGGAGCTGAATGGCCTCCTAATTTTCCAATCTCTCTCATCGGAAATAATGTGAATGCATGTGAAGATGCATCTTAGCCTTTAGCATTCAAGTCACTTAACTCACCCCAGATATACTTGAGGATTTAAGTGCTCTGAACACATAAAATATAGATTACAAAACTGCTCTTAACACACACTTGAGACAAACTAGAATTAAAACTTTGATTATTTTGGCATATAAATGTTATTACAGCTACTACTCTATTCTTAGGATCTGAGTGACATTTTATATGAGTAACATTTTAGCTTTAAAAAGTAATATTCAGAGAAAACAATAGTTCCACATCAAAAACAAGACTATACTAAACATTTCCAGTATATTAAGGGTAATAAAAAAGTAATAATGGCTAATACTTTCTTAAGTGATCAGTTTGCGATATCCACTTAAAGGCCACTGTCACTTCATTTGTCATGAACTTTCCACAGAAGCATTACAACTGAGGGGTGGGGGGCATTATTGACATGGTGTGCTAACAAAAGACTTCCAGGTAGGGCAATGGAGGCGAAAGTATTTAAGAAAGAATTGGATGCTGCAAGGGTGGATTGCAATAATCTTAATGAATCAATGAACTGAAATGGACTAACTGCCCTTCTTTGTCAATAACTATCTTGTAATCTCATGTCACAGCTGTGTTGCAACTAATATTGTTATAACTAACATTGTTATAACTAACATTATTATAACATACACAGTTCTCTGACACTGGTCTAATCCTAGTCATCTGCTCCCCCATTGGTGATCTCCCTTTCTACCACTATAACCCTACCCGCTGGAACTCCCTTTTTAAATTCCACAAGCTTGCCATCTCCCTCACCACCTGGTCCTGCTATACCTGATCTCAGAGTACTTGATAATGATCCCGGATAATAAAAGTGTTCCATTACACGCAGTTCTGTATTTCAAAGTGACCCCAGTAATGTCATGTTCATATTTGTGAATACCTGAATGTGACCTAATTCAGGCCGCTTCAGGCTCCTTTAATTCTGTTGCACATACAGAATGTTCTGGTAGCTTTCCTGATGCTTCAAGGAATAAATATATCACCCGTTATGACAGACCACGAAGGCTGCAGGCCTCCGTGGAGGTGGCTGCTGTTAGCATGGCTGGCGGTGGAGGTGGCTGCTATTAGCTTGGCTGGCATTGGAGGTGCCACAACAAAAAATTTGCATTTATATAGCACAGAAAAACACTCCAAGGTGCTTCACAAAAATGCATGCCGAGCCGAAGGAGTTATTAGGAGGGATGACCAAAAAGCTTGCTAAAAGAGGTGGGTTTTAAGGAGGGTCTTAGAGGAGGAAAGGGAGACGGAGGAATTTAGGGAGGTAGCTCCAAACTACAGAGCCTAGGTGACTGAAGGCATGTCTGCCAATGGTGGAATGAAGGTGGGTGGAGGAGAGGATCACATAAAGAGGTGAGAGTCTCAAAGAAGAGAGGGAGTTTCCAGGCTGGAGAAGGTTACAGAAATAAGAAAAGGCGAGGTCATGAAGGGACTTAAACACAAGGATAAGGATTTTAGATCTGAGGTGTTGGAGGTCCAGGAGCCAAGGTATGTCAGTGAGGACAGGGATAATGGATGAGGAGAAATTGGTGTGGGTTAAGATACAGGCAACAGAGTTTTAGATGGGCTGACATTCACGAAGAATGGTAGGCTGGCCAGGAGAGCACTGGAATAGCCGAATCAGGAGGTAGCAAAGGCATAAGAACATAAGAAATAGGAGCAGGAGTAGGCAACTCAGCCCCTCGAGCCTGCTCTGCCATTCAATGAAATCATGGCTGATCTTCTACCTCAACTCCACTTTCCTGCACTATCCCCATATCCCTTGATTCCCTTAATATCCCAAAATCTATTGCTCTCTGTCTTGAATATATTCAATGACTGAGCCTCCACAGCCTTCTGGGGTAGAGAATTCCAAAGATTCACCACCCTCTGAGTGAAGAAATTTCTCCTCATCTCAGTCCTAAATGGCTCACCCCTTATTCTGAGACTGTGACCCCTGGTTCTAGACTCTCCAGCCAGGGGAAACATCCTCCCTGCATCTAGCCTGTCAAGTCCTGTAAAAATGTTGTATGTTTCAATTAGATCACCTCTCATTCTTCTAAACTCTAGAGAATATAGGCCTAGTCTACTCAATCTCTCCTCAGAGGACAATCCCCCCATCCCAGGAATCAGTCTGGTGAATCTTCATTGCACTACCTCAATTACAAGTATAGGGTAGTGCGTAGTGTGCTGACATGGATTGAGAACTGGTTGGCAGACAGGAAACAAAGAGTAGGAGTAAATGGGTACTTTTCAGAATGGCAGGCAGTGACTAGTGGGGTACCGCAAGGTTCTGTGCTGGGGTCCCAGCTGTTTACATTGTACATTAATGATTTAGACGAGGGGATTAAATGTACTATCTCCAAATTTGCGGATGACACGAAGTTGGGTGGCAGTGTGAGCTGCGTGGAGGATGCTATGAGACTGCAAAGTGATTTGGATAGGTTAGGTGAGTGGGCAAATGCATGGCAGATGAACTATAATGTGGATAAATGTGAGGTTATCCACTTTGGTGGTAAAAACAGAGAGAGACAGACTATTATCTGAATAGTGACAGATTAGGAAAAGGGGAGGTGGAATGAGACCTGGGTGTCATGGTACATCAGTCATTGAAGGTTTGCATGCAGGTACAGCAGGCGGTTAAGAAAGCAAGTGGCATGTTGGCCTTCATAGCGAAGGGATTTGAGTACAGGGGCAGGGAGGTGCTGCTACAGTTGTACAGGGCCTTGGTGAGGCCACACCTGGAGTATTGTGTACAGTTTTGGTCTCCTTTGAGGAAAGACATTCTTGCTATTGAGGGAGTGCAGCGAAGGTTCACCAGACTGATTCCCGGGATGGCGGGACTGACATATCAAGAAAGACTGGATCAACTGGGCTTGTATTCTCTGGAGTTCAGAAGAATAAGAGATCTTATAGAAACATTTTAAATTCTGACGGGTTTAGACAGGTTGGATGCAGGAAGAATGTTCCCAATGTTGGGGAAGTCCAGAACCAGGGGTCACAGTCTAAGGATAAGGGGAAAGCCATTTAGGACTGAGATGAGGACAAACTTCTTCACCCAGAGAGTGGTGAACCTGTGGAATTCCCTACCACAGAAAGTTGTTGAGGCCAATTCACTAAATATATTCAAACAGGAGGTAGATGTAGTCCTTACTACTAGGGGGATCAAGGGATATGGCAAGAAAGCAGGAATGGGGTCCTGAAGTTGCATGTTCAGCCATGAACTCATTGAATGGCGGTGCAGGCTCGAAGGGCCGAATGGCCTACTCCTGCACCTATTTTCTATGTTTTAATGTCTATGTTTCTATGTTTCTATATCCTTCCAAAGGTAAGGTGGATGAGGGTTTCAGCAGAATATGGGATGAGGTGGGGTGAGACTGGTGATGTTACAGCAGTGGGAGTAAGAGGTGATTGTGAGAGAGAGCATATGGGGTTGGATGCTCAACTCTGGGTCGAAAATGACTCCAAGGCTGCAGTCAGGTTCAGCCTGAGACAGAGGCAGGGTCAGAGATGGAATTGGTGGCACGGGTATAGAGTTTGTGGCGTGGACCAAAGATAATGGCTTCAGTATTCCCAATATTCAGTGACAAAGGTACTCGACAATTCACCTGGTCTAGGTGGAGGAGAAAAAATATATCAGGGGTCCGGAATTCCCCTGTTCTGCGCATCCCATTACCACCTCCCGGGGGGGGGGGGGTCTAACGGGGTGCAATACTGTTTTCACCTTGGGCTCCCGCGAAATTACACGGGAGTTAGCGGAGGCACGAATACGGTAGTGCCCTGTCCCCGCTGGTAGCGCCCTGGGGGCTGCTGCACCTCTGGCAATGATGTCATCACCGTGCGCGGTGACCCCTTTTCACCTGTGGCGGCCTCTTTTCGCCCCGCAGCAGAAATTGGCTAGAGCCCCGTGAGGCTGCCGTGGGCAATGCCCGCACCAGCCTTATGGGTCGCAAACTGAGCCGGTGGCCCATCGCGGCGTGAACCTTAAAGGGCGAGGGGGAGTGTGCTGCGCAGCCATCTTGCTTTTTTTCCCCAACTCACCCGTCGGGTTGTTCACTGCTCTTTTCTCGGCTTCTGGGCCATCATCGTGCAGCCCGGCACTCTGTCTCGGTGCCAGGCTGTGGCCACGGCACCCCTTAGCCTTGGTGGCCCAGTGGAGGCCTTCAAATGGCCCGTAGAATCCGCAGCAGCCCTCCCCTTTAACGGAAGGAAAGGGGTGTTGAAATGTGCCAGCACTATGCGGATAAGCCACGTAGCACTGGCGAGCCCGCCCGAGTAGCGCCCCCAAACCTGCCCCATGCAAAATTGCACTCGACTTCCAATGAGGGAGGGTGACCACAATTTCGCAGCCAGGGCGGGACCTCCGTGCTGGGCGGACGATGTCCCGCCTCCCCTCGATTACTGCTCCCAAACAGGGCGTAACCAAATTTTTCTCCCTCGGTTTCTACCCTCAAATGCTATCTAGTGACTCCTGCTTGAAAGTATGCCTTTGTTGATGGGTGAGGTCAGGATCAGGCGTGGCTCTGCTGCCTTACACAGTTGACCAGGTTGATGATGCTCATTACCTGAGATTACAGATGGAGAATGAACACTTCTGCAAGAGACCAGAGGGTAGACTTAACCTGTGGAACTGTACCCTAGCATGAGCAAGTGTCTTACAGGGAGAATATTTTAAGGGAAATAAATTAATTGTGCATGTACAGAGGTACAGAACACCTCTCTGAACATGCCGCTAGGAACTCTAAAGCTGTTGTGCTGACTTCTTTTCTAATTATCTCTTCCCCTCTGTGCAAACCTGACTTGCTTCCACTCTGCACTAGGTCATCGCACTCCTGGTCTTCCTGAACAAGAATGGAAGGGGAAATTGGCTGGAGCAAACCTGTGTCATGTCCCTCTGTTATGTATTTATAACTGTTCAGCAAATCCCTTCCAGCAAATGGAGAAGTGTCTGATTAATGGCAGGTCAGAGTTTATGAGCTCCCTATTCCACTTTGGAGGCCTGCTAGAGTCAAAAACCTTCATTTTAACTTGGGGCAGGATTGCGGGTTGGGGGGTGGGGGGGCGGTTGGAGGGCAGGGGCTCAGGGCGAGTGACAAGCTCGCATGCTGGGGCCTGAAGAGATTTTAGTTCCTGGACTTCATTTACATTATGCAAGGTCGGAGTCCAGCCAAACGGAGCAGGAATCATTACTTGGCCGGCAGGTGAGAATGAGAAATTGAGAGGCAGAAGGCCAGCTCCCGGGACCCGCGAGAACAGTCCCCGGCACAAAGTAAATCCAGCGGAGGGATCTGGGAGGAAAGGGAGGAGGGAAAGCATGGTGTAAGGGTGTCCCAAGATTACTTTGTGGGGCCTGGAGTGGCACTCACGCTCCTCCTGGCCCACAAGGAAACGAAAAAAAATTGTAAAACCTTACATCACTGGGCCTCTTCCGGCCCAGGCTTCTGTTCTCAGTAGGTTTGGCATTTAAGGCTCCACTGTTCCCCCGATCAGGCCTCAGATTGAAATGGCAGATATAGCCCCGATGACATTGGAGCCCGACCTGCATATTTAGAGGACCACACCACCTTGGGGTAGGTGTCCTTGCCACCTGCAATTTAAAATTGGAGTCGGCCAGATTGGGGTGGGAAAGGAGTGGGCAAGTTCCCCGCCCCATTTTAACTGCCCCATCCATCACCTGCCTGGTTTACGCCAGGCGAGCGGAGTTAAAATCAAGGCTAAAATTTCAATACACAATGGGCTAGAAATTCGCCACTGTAACGTCCGTTTTCGCGTGATTTCTTCGCAGTAAAACAAAGTTTTTGTCCTAAAAATAAACTGCTTAATATTCCACAAACCTTAAGGATGGCATTGTCAACATATTGGCATTTTCAGTAACGACATACCTAAAAAAACGTACCGCCTAAGTTTGGCCATTTGGCACCGCCATACATGCTTCGCAAAACACCGTTTTGAAAAACCTGACATTTAGCTTCAAAAATGTCGGTAAGTAAGAAGACCTACAAAAAAGGTAAGTTGAATTTTTTTTTAATTTCAGCAATTCTGTTAATGTTTTCTCAATTTTTATTTTTGAACATTTTTGGGGGTGTTTTTTCCCCTGTATTTTTCACAATATCGGCCTCGCGGTAAAGTTGGAGAGGACGGCATTTTCCAACACGATTCCTCCAGCAACATTGTTTTTTAACGACGGGTATTTTTTTGGCCAAACTTACCCCATTAAAAAATGGCAAAATGTTTCTTATTTTTTCACTAAAATGGCGTTATTTGTCAAATAATGAGAGTCTGGCAAATTTCTCGCCCCATGCACCTATCCCTAGAGCACATTTGTACACTAAAGCAGTGCAGAACTACCATCCATTATATAAAATTTATATTTCTAATTCTACTTTTTAAAACACAGATTTAAGTGAAACATGAACTGACGGAAAAAAATTGTAATTCTGAATAATGAAAATGAGAAGTGCATTTGTTACATGATGGGTTCTTTCCTGGGTCAGGTCTTTTTCATGACATTCCAGCCATGGTTAACATTTGCTGCATGAAGCCAACTGTCAAAACACCAATTACTTCAAGAATGTTTAAACAATGTTTCAGGCAGGGAGCCAACTGGCTCTGAACTGAACAAAATTAATACAAGCCTTATGTAAAGCAAACTTTTATTAACTGTACATTCCTTTCATATATTACATTATAGACTTCATAAAAGTAATAAATTAGGAGGCATGTCCATGAATCACTGGAAATGAGGTTCTGACACACTAAGTATTCTGATTGCACCTTTGATATGGTCTGCAATTATAATTATATTGCATCTAATATTTTTGTTTGTGCAACTAACCACCATTATAACCTCCATCCTAGTGGTTAAAAAGCAAAGAACCATACAGTTGATATTGATCATCCTCATCCTTTTAACTCTGCAAATCTCTTGTAATGTTCTAATGCATAAAAGGATAATTTATTTATAAATTTACAGTAAGCTACATTTTCCATATCACTTTTCCAATCTCAATAATAATGCCACATAGTTTGCCATTTCATTTCAAGGTACTGTTTTATGAACAATGCAAAAAAGAAGTGATTCAGTCGTTTTGCAGTCTTCACCTGTGGAGACACAGCTTTAATGTTATGAATTCAGAACTTCCTTTGTCGGATAGCTTCCATATGTTAACTCTCTAAGTGTCTTTCCCAGAATGCTAAAGCTAGTAAATGAGCTGCTCGGATTTGGAGAAAAAAAATCGATCATGCTTAAGGGAAGAGTTATCAAGTCACAGTGAGACCCAATCTGTTTACAGTGCCAGAGGTGCAGTAAGCTGATGGGCATTCTATAACCTTGTCCGGTTGCAAGCATTCCGGGTTGCACTGGGAATCTGGCCAGTGTGAGGTACAGGTAGTAATTTATCTGCCTATCCTGAGAAGAGATACAGAACCTTCAGCACAAATAGATGGTGAACCTTTTTAGATTACCACGTACATTGCTACCAGCAACGTTCTTAGATACTGCTGATTCTTACAACAACAACAACCTCCATTTATATAGCACCATTAACGTAGTAAAACGTCCCAAGGCGCTGCACAAGATTTGACACCAAGCCACATCGCGATATTAGGACAGGTGACCAAAAGCTTAGTCAAAGAGAAGTGGGCTGTAATTGCCCCTTTCTAGAAGAGCTGTGACTGCCTCAACGAGGCGGCCACGGGTCGGTAAGGACTCGCCGCTCGGTCGGTGCGGGGGCCCACCATTTTGCCCTCCTTTACTTTTGGAGCGTTGTACGGGACCGCCACGGCCGTCTTCCCGCCTCATCGGGCACACGCTGACCACTTACCGACTGGCGGCGATACCCCTTTCCGCCCCGCGGGAGCGGATTGGCCGCCGCTCGGTGCCCCTGACAGCTTTCCCCGGTGGGAAGCTTCTTGTGGCTGGGCGGTGCATTCGCTCTTAAATGGGAGGGCGCACTGCCGCCACGGCCATTTTATTTTAATTGTCAGCCGACTGACAGGTCGGCCTGACAATGGAGGCCACGGGTTTGTCCGAGCTGCCAACAGGCAGCCCGGCACCCGCCTTTGGGTACCGGGCCACTAGCCTAGCCGAAACCCTCCCTGGTGGCCCAGTATTTGCCACTAAAGTGGCTGCAGAGTTCGCAGTGGCTCTCCCCTTTAACTGAAAGGGGAGGGACGTTGTGACGTGGCAGCGTGACGCGGCACATCCGTGTTGTGCTGATGTCATCAGCACGGCGCTGATGAATCGGAGCGACAGCCGTTTCGACTTGCCTGCACTTCTGCCCCACTGATGCATCCTCCCCGCTCCAAAAAGAAACAAACAGCTGAATTTCCCCGGATTTTCCACCCCATGTATTGGGGTAGACAGAACGCTTAAAAAGTGGAAAGTGCACCCTGTTTGGGACGGAGGACAATTTCGGCCCCTTTGTTTTTAAGGAGAGTCTTAAAAGGAGGAAAGGCAGAGAGGTTTAGGTCAGAGCTTATGACCAAGGCAGCTGAAAGCACGCCCGCCAATGGTGGAGCGATTAAAATCAGGGATGACCAAGCGGCCAGAATTGGAAGAGCCCAGGACAAAGCAGTTCCAGTGTCTTGGGGTAATTGCAGCATACGTTTAAAAAAATTGATCTCCACTCCACCTCATTGTTATAAGCACAAACTTGACTTTGTCTGTTCTCTTAGTTTTTTTCAATATTGTTGACAACCTGCACTAAAGGCCTTGGCCCTTCATTCACCTTGATTCCTTAATTAAAAATTAAAAATTTCTTAGGTGAAGCATGCATTATACCAAAGGTAGGCCTTTGAAATTAACAAGCATTTGACAGAAAGGAAGGAAAGGAGAAAGGGAAGGATGCAAAGATGGAAGGAAGGGAGAGAGGGAGAAAAGAAAGGAAGGAAGGAAGGAAGGAAGGACTGACTTGGATTTATATAGCACCTTTCACGACCACCAGACGTCTCAAAGTGCTTTACAGCCAATGAAGTACTTTTGGAGTGCAGTCACTGTTGTAATGTACTATGGTTATACAGAGGTAGGATTTGTTTTTAGGAAACAGCTCATGATGCTTCCTAATGCTTGTGGGTGTAAACTAAATGCAATCTACAAGTAAAGGGATAGTATGAAATTAACACTATTAAAACTTGGTGTGCATCAAATTCCAAAATCCATGTTGGCAAAATAAAATTCGCTCCAGTTGGATCTAGGTCTGCCATCTGCAGTAACAGATACATTTCTTCAAAATTATTTCTCCTTTTCTCTATTAGATCTTTTTTCTCATTGCCTTCATAGGTCTGTACATATTTTGTTCTGCAGAACCATCATATTATGTAATTCAAAGGGAATGAAACTGATAAGGAGGAGCTGGAAGATACTGAGAGAAGTGAGCACTGATCGATTTTGGAAAGTGACATGACCAAAGAGGATAACGTAAAAAGAATTTGGGAAATCCCCAGGAGGAGGAAGTAGTAGGATTCAGGCACTGGATAGTAGCTACAATAGGAGGCAGGAAACAGTATGGAGGGGAGGGAAGCAGCACTGCATTGATGGTACACAGGGTGGAATAGGGCTATAGTTTATAAAATAGGTTCAAATGAAAAAGGCCCTTCAGCTCATTTTGATCTCATCCTTCACCAAAATTACCATCTTCCCATTGCATTTGGCATGGTGTGCACTGAAGGTTATTCGTGATGTATGAGACACACAACTGTGGCAGAAGCCTCAGAAAAGGAGAATAGTGGCAGTACTTACACAATTCATGGTTACAAAGGGGGCTTTTTCTATATTGTATATGGAGGATTTTGGCACACAGAGGTATATAACCACGGAAGGTATTTTGTAGTATGTGTGGGGGAATAGTGCAGTATATTGGAAAGGGATTTTCTCTTAATATGCATGAAGCAATGCATTGAGCCTGAACTTCAGCTTGTTAGGGAGGGCTGTAGTCACTTATTTGAACGTTCAGTTTAGTTAGAGGCCTGTTTATTTGTTATTTGTGTAACAGTCATGTGATAAATAAAGTAAATGGCTTAGAGATATACAGTAGATGCTTCCACAGATTTTGGGATCATATTAATATTGTACACTCTCTCTTCTGCTTTACATTCAACATTTTTTTTTCTCCCTTGCACAGCTTTTCATTTTTTTGCTTATTAACTTATGGAACTAACTGATTTAGTGAAAATGAACTTCTTTCAGACAGGGACACAAATTGATCTGTCTATTCAGATATGTGTAGCATGCGAGTGTCCTGCTGTGTAGGGTCACAGTCATAGGTTAGGAGTCAAAAGAGTACACATGTTTGTTGAATACAAAGTGCCTGTTGTAGCTGAACTAGTGGAAGGTATTTAAGCTAATCTGTAGGGATCACTTAAAGAAGCAGTATCGTCTTGCACCAGGGGGTTGGGGACTGGGAGTGGAGAAAAGAACGTAGTTATATTTTTATTTGTAACTTCATCATTCTTTCATTACTCCCCCATCCTCTGGTACTCTCAGCCATCTTCAAGACATGATGCAAGTGACTCACTCCTAAGTTCTATCTGTGCTTGTCTACGACTGACTGATAGAAGTCAAGGGCTATTCAGCTTCACATTAGCCTCCTCACATCATGGGGAAGTATTTGGCCTACTCTCTGACCCCATACCCATGTGATCTTATATATTATCACTCTGGGGTTTAGCATTTTGGTACACAAACTGCGGTATAACTTAACCAACTGTAGGAGGAAGTAGCTTTTTTAACTTAACCAACTGTAGGAGGAAGTAGCTTTTTTCCTCACTCTTCTCTTCCAATTTTTCTCCCCTTTTTCATGTGAATTATGTTGAGCCTAGTGAATTGTGGTAAAGTTTGGTTCCACAGGTGCTGGCCACCCTTCAGTACCTCCATCTAGTGGACATTACTAATAGTAGTTTAGATACTATGACCAGGTCATTAAATTATGGAAGTCATCAGAGTTGAGCCCGATCATTGCTGACTGAGCCAGACCTTAAGGGATGATGTCAGAAAGCATTTCTTCACGTAAAGGGTCGTGGAAATAGAAACATAGAAAATAGGTGCAGGCCATTCGGCCCTTCAAGCCTGCACCACCATTCAATATGATCATGGCTGATCATGCAAATTCAGTACCCCAAACTGGAACTCTTGCCTCCAAAATGGTGTTGAGGCGAGATCTAATGAAAATTTCAAAACTGAGATTGACAGAATTTTGTTAGGCAAAAAGCAGATTGATGAAGTTAAGATACAGATCAACCGTGATCTAATTGAATGACGGAACAGGCTCGAGAGGTTGAATAGCCTACTCTTGTTCCTATGTAACCTCTGCACAAGTACTTCTCCATGGATTGTAAATAGAAACTGGATTGTAAATAGAAACAGGAGCCATGCCTAATTTTCATTTCCCTAGTCTGGAGAACAGTCATCACAGTACAAAGTCTGTGTTTTACATCTTTCTTGTCTGTATGGCTCTGTATCACAGCATGGTGCATTACTAATTGAGCTATAGTTATACCTATGCCACTAACAGGTGACAACAATTCAAGCTGCCACCCAAAATGTCATCCGCAGAATCAAGCTCATCTGAACTGAGTAACATCAAAGATGGAGGCATAAAATATGACAAATCAGATGACATCTGCAACTTGAATAGGGGCACCTCAACATAAAAGATAGGCGAGACCAGATCTCAAATACTAGTCTTCGAGCACTAACTCCTGCGCAGCTTAATCATCAGTCACGTGGAGGGTTCGATGTGAGGTTTCGTACATTTGGAATGGTCACAAATCACCTTTTCTGTAAAAGTCAGCAGGTTCCAAATTCTGTACACCATATTTTTATCATCAAACTGGATGCTTTTGGAGCACGAGCACTGATAAGACGATGCATTTGCCAAAGTCCTGTCTGAATGTTCTCTAAACAGAAGTTTTCCTGAATTGAAAGCCGTAAAGTCCTGATGGTATGGCCCCATTGAAAACTTTCATTCTTTACAACTAATAACTGGGTATATTCATTCAGCCTCCCTGTACTGTGATACAGGAAACTAAGTGCTTTAAACCACAGACAACAAATGGTATGCAAACACGTTATTCACAATTCACTCTATTCACATCATAACAGGAAGCCAGAATGGCCTCTGAAGGTCAAAGGTAAAGGAACGTTGAGGGTGTCATGAATAGAATAAGGCATCACACTCCATTTGCAACACCCTTTACATTCCTCGAGCTCTGACACTAGAGGTCATTCTAACACCCGATAGAGTGAATACATAACTTCTCCCTGTACCCACCACCACAACATCAAGTTTCCTTGGAATCCCTTTGGAATTCTAGCATTCAAAAGTTCAATTCTGTTCTCAAATACCATTTTCCTATTGGCCTAGTCAAACAATATATTCAGTGTAGGACACCCTGGTATGTTAGCTGGGGTCTTGTGTTAGTAGGGATCTGTGGTTAGCTTTTATTCCTGGTAGCTTCTGTGGTTACCTAACCAAAATGTGGTAACCACAAGGAAATCTGCCATTTTATTTTTTTCACCCACAATTTCCTTGCCCGTATATATTTCTTCCCCAAGTGCCTTTTTCCCTCTCTCATTTGGTTCAGTTTCAGTTTATATCCCAATATCTTCTCCCCTTGTTACCTAACATGCTTGATAAAGGCAGATATCAAGAACACCACTGAAGGCCTAGGCTTGATTCTGGGCTCAGTAGGTATTTCTGCTGTTGGAACATACAGGATAATCAGAAAAAATAGCAAGAGCTGATCAACAGCATCACAAATGCTGCCGGCTGAAAAATAGCTCTGAATATAGACCTATAATATATTACTTTGAAGGTGCAATGACGCACAGGGTGTCAAAGCTTAAGCTGTAGATATGCCCAAATTTCACCACTTGTACAGATGATTGTTGCAAAAATTGCAGGGATTTCCTTCATTTTTGCGGAGCAATTGCAGGTTACTGTGTGTATGTATTGATACTTTCTGTTCCAAAATCTGATTGTCGAATCGTTAATATGCCGGTCATGAAGCATTCTTCTCCCTCTCTCGCCAGTTCGTAGCAGCGCCCACTTCTCTCTATTTACCTCCTAGTTCAATGATGGCTCTTCGCCCCGCTTTGTCCTTAATTCATGATCGCAGTGTTCTTGCTCTCTTCCTTCCCTCTCACCCCAATTTATGCTGGCATTCTTCTCCCCTTCCTCAATCCAAGATGGCACTATTCTCTCTCTCCCTCTAGTTCAAAGCTAGTACTCTTCTCCCACTCCTCCCTCCATTTTATGCAGACAGTCTCCAACCCCTGACCCAAATTCATACTGGCACTATCTAGCTGCTACCTCCAACTTGCAGTTCATGTTATTACTCTCTCCTCTCCTTTTAGTGTTATCAGTAGATAGGATCTAGTAGCGGTGTCACTGAATTGAAATGGCACTGGGCGGGAATGGAGTGACCTCAGGCAGGTAAGTCGACTCAGGCTGATTTTAACCACTTCCATGCACCATTCTGGCTGGGTTAAAATTGAAAGTAATGTCTCTTTAAGTGAAATGTTTACATTTTGGAAAAACCTTCCATTACAATTTGAAGCGCATAATATATTGTGAAATTCTTACTAATATTTCACTACGAACTGTTGAGCAGTGAATAACATTTTCTGAAATCAGGTTATTTACTCAACAGGAACTGACTGTATATAAACAGTAGGTCCTTGACTTGAGACCAGTGAATTTTTTGACCTGTGGTAAACCTATTTCTGTTAAAGCAATTCTGCTTATAAGGAGTTTGTCCTGACTACATGTACATATGTATATGCATACACACACGACAGGTCAAAAATTCAACTCGTCCCTGTGATTACTAAGATAGTCAGAATGGCTGGAGGGCAGAGAGGATGGAGAGCTGAAACAGTTAAGAATGTTTTAATTATTTAATTGTTACTACTATAAACAACTGAAGTGGAATGGAAAATAAAATAGAAAAATGGAGAAAACTCAAACTGTATTTCAGTGTAAGAAGAAAAATACAAGATTCAGGAAAATGTTAAAATACTTAACGAAAGCCAGAAGCAGTATGTCTACTTTTCCTGGACTTAAGTATCTCTAAATAACGTCACAAACCTCTTCACATTATGGATTATTTTGAGGTGCAGTGACTGTTAATATTAGCCAAAATGTCTAGCCATTTATCACATAACAGAAACAGCAATAAGATGAATGAGCAATGTGTGTTGTTGGTGCTGCTGATTACTGTTGGCTAGGATACCAGAACTCCCTACTCTTTAAATAATGTAAGAGGATATCCACCTCCACGGGTAGATGGGGTCTCTGTTTAACATTTCATCTGAAGATCTGTAACACATTCCGTCCCGTCGCTGCACCTTTGGTGGCCACGTCTTCAGCCACTGAGGCCCTATGCACTCGAATTCCCTCTCTAAATGTTTTTAACCACAGCGCCTCCTTTAAGACCCTCCTTAAAACCCACCTCTGGCGAAGCTTTTAGTCAGTTCTCCTAATATCACCTTCTTTGGCTTGGTGTGCATTTCTGTCTGATTATGCTTCTGTGAAGCAACTTGGGACGTTTCTCTTATGTTAGTGGC
This sequence comes from Pristiophorus japonicus, assembly GCF_044704955.1. Classification (NCBI taxonomy): domain Eukaryota; kingdom Metazoa; phylum Chordata; class Chondrichthyes; family Pristiophoridae; genus Pristiophorus; species Pristiophorus japonicus. Next base: position 319,931,177 of record NC_091978.1, on the reverse strand, counting down.
GCTACATTCTCTTTTCTCGAAAAAATATAGAGGTAGAGAGGATGTTTCCACTTGTGCCGAGTACAAAACTACGGGCCATAAAGATAAGATAGCCACTAATAAACCCAATAAGAAAATCAGGAGGAACTACTTCACAAAGATTGTGGAACTCACTACCAAATGTAGTTGAAGTGATTAGCATAGATACATTTCTGGAGAAGCTAGATAAGTATATGAGGGAGAAGCTAGATAAGTATTTGAGGGAGAAAGGAATAAGGGCAAGGTGGGAAGAGGCTCGTGTGGAGCATAAACGCCAGCATATTATCTATTTCTGTTCTGTGAAATTCCATGTAATTCTATATACATATATGCAAGTGGTAGTTATGTTGGAGAGGGTTCGTTCACCAATATTGTACAAGTTCCTCCAACACCTTGATGCCAATGTTGGATAAATATTGGCAAGGGGATGGGGGCTGTGACAACATAAGCGAAACGTATATATTTTTTATTTGTTCATGGGATGTGGGCGTCACTGACAAGGTCAGCATTTATTGCCCATCCCTAATTGTCCTTGAGAAGGTGGTGGTGAGCCACTTCCTTGAACTGCTGCATTCCATGTGGTGAAGGTACTTCCATAATGCTGTTAGGGAGGGAGTTCCAGGATTTTGACCCAGTGATGATGAAGGAACGGCGATACATTTCCAAGTCAGGATGGTGTGTGACTTGGAGGTGATAGTGTCCTCATGCGCCTGCTGCCCTTGTCCTTCTAGACAGTAGAGGTCACGAGTTTGGGGAGGTGCTGTCGAAGAAGACTTGGCAAGTTGCTGCGGTGAATCTTATAGATGGTACACACTACAACCATGATGGGTGGAGGGAGTGAATGTTTAAGATGGTGGATGGGTTGCCAATCAAGCAGGCTGCTTTGTACTGGATGGTGTTGAGCTTCTTGAGTGTTTTTGGAGCTGCACTCAGCCAGGCAAGTGGAGAGTATTCCATCACACTCCTGATTTGTGCCTTGTAGATGGTGGAAAGGCTTTGAGGAGTCAGAAGGAGAGTGACTTACCACAGGATACCCGGCCTCTGACCCGTTCTTGTAGCCACAGTATTTATCTGACTGGTCCAGTTAAGTTTTTGGTCAATGGTGAACCCCAGGATGTTGATGATGAGGGCATTCAGGGATGGTAATGCCGTTAAATCTCAAGGGGAGGTGGTTAGACTCTCACTTGTTGGATATAGTCATTGCCTGACACCTGAGGCACGAATGTTACTTGCCACTTGTCAGCCCAAGCCTGAATGTCGTCCAGGTCTTTCTGCATGTGGACAAGGACTGCTCATTATTCGAGGAGTTGCAAATGGAACTGAATGCTGTGCAATCATCAGCGAGCAACCATACTTCTGATCTTATGATGGAGAGAAGGTCATGGATGAAGCAGCTGAAGATGGTTGGACCTAGGACATGGCCCTGAGGAGCTCCTGCAGCAGTGACCTGGGGCTGAGATGATTGGTACCCAACAACCACAACTATCTTCCTTTGTGGTAGGAATGACTCCAGCCAGTGGAAAGTATTCCCCCTGATTTCCATAGACTACAATTTTACTAGAGTTCTTTGAAGACACACTCGGTCAAATGCTGCCTTGATGTCAAAGGCAGTCACTCTCACTTCACCTCTGGTATTAAGCTCTTCTGTCCGTGTTTGGACCAAGGCTGTAATGAGGTCTGGAGCCGAGTGGTCATGGCGAAATCCAAACTGAGCATTGATGAGCAAGTTATTGGTGCGTAAGTGCCGCTTGATAGCACTGTCGGCGACACCTTACTTCACCTTGCTGATGATTGAGAGGAGACTGATGGGGTGGTAATTAGCCAAACTGGATTTGTGGACAGGACATACCAGTGCAATTTTCCACTTTGTTAGGTAGATGCCAGTGTTGTAGCTGTACTTGAACAGCTTGGATCGAGGCTTGGCTAGTTCTGGAGCACGTCTTCAGCACGACAGCCGGGATGTTGTAGGAGCCCATAACCTTTGCTGTATCTTGTGCACGAAGCCGTTTCTTGATCTCACATGGAGTGAATTCAATTGGCTGAAATCTGGCTTCTGTGACGATGGGGACCTCAGGAGGAAGCCGATATGGATCACCCACTTGGCACTTCTGGCTGAAGATGGTTGTGAATGTTTTAGCCCAGTCTTTTGCACTCGCAAATTCATGGAGCCCCCTCCTCCCGTTAGTTGTTTAATTGTCCACCATCATTCACGATTGGAGGTGGCAGGACTGCAGAGCTTTGATCTGATTCGTTGATTGTGGGATTGCTTAGCTCTGTCTATAGCATGCTGTTTTCGCTGTTTAGCAGGTACTTAGTCCAGTGATGTAGTTTCACGGTGTTGGCACTTTATTTTTTGGTACGCCTGGTGCTGTTCCTGGCATACACTTCTGTAATCCTTATTGAACCAGGGTTGGTCCCCTGACTTGATGATAGTGGTAGAATGAGGGATATGCCATACTACGAGGTTACAGATTGTGGTAGAATACAATTCTGCTGCTGCTGTTGGCCCACAGCGCCTCACGGAAGCCCACTTTTGAGCTGCTAGTTCTGTTCTGAATCTATCCCACTTAACACGGTGGTAGTGCCGCACATCATGATGGGCAGTGTCCTCAGTGTGAAGACGGGACTTTATCTCCACAAGGACTGTGCGCTTGTCAGTCCTGCCAATATGGTCATGGACAGGTGCATCTGCGACAGGTAGACTGGTGAGGAAGGGGTCAAATAGGTTTTTCCCTTGTGTTGGTTCTTTCACCACCTGCCGCAGGCCCAGTCTGGCAGCTATGTCGTTCAGGACTCGGCCAGCTTGGTCAATAGTGGTACTACTGAGCCATTCTTGGTGATGGACATTGAAGTCCCCCACCCAGTGTATGTTCTGTACCCTTGCTACCCTCAGTACTTCTTCCAAGTGGTTTTCAACATGGAGGAGTACTGATTCATCAGCTGAGGAAGGGTGTAGGTGGTAATCAGCAGAAGGTTTCCTTGCCCATATTTCTCCTGATGCCATGAGACTTCATGGGGTTTGAACTTAATGTTGAGGACTCCTAGGGCCATTCCCTCCTGATTGTATACCACGGTGCCACCACCTCTGGTGGCTCTGTCCTGCCGGTGGGACAGGACATACCCAGGGATGGTATTGGAGGAGTCTGGGAAGTTGGCTGAAAGGTATGATTCTGTGAGTATGACTATGTCAGGCTGTTGCTTGACTAGACTGTGTGATGGCTCTCCCACATTTTGGCACAATGTTAGTGAGGAGGACTTTTCAGAGTGGAGTGGGCTCGGTGAGCCTTTATCGTGTCCGGTGCCGAGGTTAATGCCGGGTGATCCATCTTGTGTTATTCTTAGTATACTTCTTTGTAGCAGTTTGACTAGGCCATTTCAGAAGGCAGTTAAGAGTGAACCACATTGCTGTGGGTCTGGAGTCACATATAGGCCAGACCAGGTAAGGACAGCAAATTTACCTTCCCTAAAGGACATTAGTGAACCAGCTGGGTTTTTATGATAATCCAGTAGTTTCATGGTTACCATTATTGATACTAGCTTTTTATTTCAGATGTATTTACTTAACAGAATTTAAATTCCCCAGGATTTGAACTCATGTCTCCGGATCATTAGTGCATACGTGTTGGAGAGCTGGTACTACACTTTCTATATTCCTTGTTATCTTTAGTAGGAAGATGAAAAGGGATATTAGAAGAGCAAAAAGGGAGTAGTAAACAACAGGATCTAATTATAATGTTTTTTTCCATTTGCCACCCAGCAAAAATGGTGAGGCTCAAGTGTAAAACACTGGTCTAGAGACTACACATTATGCAAATAGAATGAAATCTATAATAAGCGTGCATATACCCTATCTTATTTGCATGTTTATAAAATATAGGAAAATAAGGAAATATGCAGAAGAGAAAAAATATCCACAAGCACAAGCACTTTGTGAATTAAGATCATGCATATGTAAGTGATTACTTAGCACATGATCCTTTTCACCTTTAGAAAATTACATCAGAATCTTCCAGTTACTCAACTGGTTGTGACATTGAGAGCTAAGTCATACAGAATCGGAATAAAAGCAGAAAATGCTGGAAATCTCAGTGGGTCAGGCAGCATCATCAGTCATCGATCCGAAACGTTAACTCTGTTTTTCTCTCCACAGATGCTGCCTGACCCGCTGAGATTGCCAGCATTTTCTATTTTTATTCCAGATTCCAGCATCCACAGTATTTTGCTTTTGTATCAGAATCGGAAGAACCTAGCTTTAGTTCCTAGCCAGTGCTGAATTTACCGATCTTAGCTTAGTGGCGGTTGGAGCACTCGAATTGCCTTAGCACCAGGATTCCTGCTCCTAAGATTTATGTATTAACTCTTGTGAGAAGTGCATAGATCTGGGTGGTGTGCGAGGACAATATTGGGTTTGGCTCTGATGCAGCCAGTGGTGCACACATGATAACGTAATAATGCAAGCGTCCATACACAATATTACAAGCCCCTTAAAGTTATTCTGCGTCACATGATGACTGACCAATGTTATACCCAATTTATAGCACATGGTTACTTTTGAAAATAGCTTTGTACGTTTGGAGTTTTGCCCTCCTGCTCATTAAAAAAAAACAATCTGTTCACAGATCATTTTCATGGCAGGACAGTAAAAACTGCTTGACAAAAACACTAACTTATCTTTTCTCTCTGTACTGACAGTGCAGTGGTTTATCAGGAGTGCCTTCTCAGTAAGTCTTAAATTCTGACATGAGCAGAATTAGATTTGTTGAAGACATTAAGGACCTTCAGAGTACTGCATAGATGAATGATGATCATTTTGACACTATTAAATTCTATGCTATGAATGATGATGTGTAGATAAAAAAATAAAGCAGCACTGGGGCGTGATAGAATGCGGCAGCTCTTTTAAATTCTGTCAGATCTGCCAATCAGAGAGCAACCCTTTCTAGTCCTCCAGGCTCAGGAACTTTAAACAACTTAAAGGTGCTGAATGGTTTAGCACACAAGTGCAGCGATGAGTGGAACCAGCAAGAGATACTTAGGGCAGTGCCCTCGGACCAACCATCTTTAGCTGCTTCATCAATGACATTTCCTCCATCATAAGGTTAGAAGTGGGGATATTCGCTGATGATTGCAGAGTGTTCAGTTCCATTCATAACTGCTCAGAAAATGAAGCAGTCCATTCCAGCATGCAACAAGACCTGGATGACATTCAGGCTTGAGCTGATAAGTGGCAAGTTACATTCACGCCACACAAGTGCCAAGCAATGACTATCTCCAACAAGCGAGAGTCTAACCACCGCTGTATGAAATTCAATGGCACGACCATCACTGAATCCCCCAGCATCAACATCCGGGTGGGGGCGGTGGGGGTCACCAATAATCAGAAACTTAACTGGACCAGCCACATAAATAATGTGGCAACAAGAGCAGGTCAGAGGCTGGATATTCTGCAGCGAGTATCTCACCTCCTGACTGCCCAAAGCTTTTCCATCATCTACAAGGCACAAGTCAGGAGTGTAATGGAATACTCTCCACTTGCCTGGATGATTGCAGTTCCAACAACACTCAAGAAGCTCAACACCATCGAGGACAAAACAGCCCGCTTGGTTGGCACCCCATCCACCACCTTAAAAATTCACTCCCTCCACCACCGGCGCACCGTGGCTGCAGTGTGTACCATCTACAAATGCACTGCAGCAATTCGCCTTGGCTTCTTCAGCAGCACCTCCCAAATCCGCTACCTCTACTACCTAGAAGGACAAGGGCAGCAGATGCATGGGAACACCTTCATCTGCAGGTTCTCCTCCAAGTTACACACCACCATGACTTGGATATACATCGCCACTCCTTCATCGTTGCTGGGTCAAAGTCCTGGAACTCCCTATAGGAGTATCTTCACCGCACGGACTGCAGCGGTTCAAGGCGGTGGCACACCACCACCTTCTCAAGAGCAATTAGGGATGGGCAATAAATGCTGGCCATGCCCAGAATAAATAATTTAAAAAACCAGCATGAGTGCTGTGATTGATCAAAGAAGCTCATCGGCCTCATTTGGATCAGGGGCCGTGCCTTGGACATCAATGAACTAACCTGTCGCTACTCATGGTTATGCTTACACATGAAGAATGGCTACTTAGAAAAACTGACCAGTGCACATGAAAATGTATCCAAGGAAAGCGTCAGTGGCTTGCGGAGAGGTGGAGGAGGGAAACAAATTGACAGGAAATTTTTTTTTAAAAAGACATAATACATAAAACAGGCAAAAGAGAGGACAATTTTCTATTTTTGATTTCTAATTCACTCAATTGTATTAAATCCTACACAGTGAAGTGAATGTTGACTGAAACTACATGTTTTATTATCTCTATGAGGTACAGGTTGAACCTCTCTGGTCCGGCACCCTTGGGACCTGACCGGTGTCGAAACAGAGAATTTTTCGAACCATGTGAGGTCAGTATATGACTGTACCGATACACCCTACATAAGCATTCGCCCAGCCAAGCTTAGGTTTACCTGTAAAGTGTTGCTCACCACTCTCCTGGGCTATCTACCTCATCATACCTTAAAAAAAACTTTGATTTCTGGGAAGTGCGGGAAACTGGACGCCACCCACGCAAAGTGGCAGTTCCGCAAACTAATGCCGAACCATAGATGTTTCCAGACCAGAGAAACCCGGACCAAGGAGGTTCAACCTGTACTTCCATGTTTTGTGGAACTGATGGTATGATTGAGAATAGATGGAATTGACTGTGGAGATAAAAAACTGATAGAATGCCACCATTGGAACTCCTACACAATCAGCATATTGATATAGTTTGCATTTAAAGTGAAGTAATCATTTTAATTACTTACATGTGGAACAAACAAATAGCGAGGGACAGTTGGATACCATTGAAATTCTACTCTCATACTTTCTTGTTTGCAAGTTATCAGGTCAATCCACTCGTGGGATATATCCTACAGCTTCTCTACTTAACGTCGAGATCAGACATATTTCAAATTGAAAATGATAGAGTTTTGTCCGTAGGAAATAAATATGTCCATACATATGTCAGGGCATTCAGAAAAAAACTCTCAGTAATTGACTAGTGAGACAGGAAGGAAATGCTTCTGAAAGCAGACTCTACGTATCTATGTAGAAAAACAGACTGACTATGTTAATGACGATAGGTGGGAGTGCATGCTAACAACTGTTTCTACCTGACAGTCTTATTTATGTTTCCACAAAGGAAGAAGAAAATAAAATGTTACACAGGAACCGCTGTAGGTAAATGTTCACTCAGGTTTTTATCTTCCATGTACAAGACCTATACTTTTTAAATAGCAGTGATTACAGGGCAGCCTCCAGGCATTCCGCACCAGATGTTGTCTAATTGTCTCCTGTCATTCAGATGATTCACACCTGTACCTGTTGTCCACTTTATCAAGAATCTGCTCTGTGCTTTTAGATTTAGGCAAGTACCCTAACTGGAAAACTTGGGCTTTTTCTCATGCAACAGACTCACGGTCTGCATGCATTGAAACAATGAGCACTAAATAGCTGCTGCAAACAACCAACAGCTGCAGGCCAGCAACCCAATCCACTGACACTTTACCAATGTGCAAGTCAGGTAAAATAGTGCTTTCTACTCAGGTTACAGTTGCTATTTTATAGACATAAATATAAGTTGCTCTCACATGAAATAAATTTTTGATTAACTTTTATTACCTCCTCTTTCTGCACGAACCAAAAATAGTTGCATTTGATAATGTTCTCAGTGAGCTTGTCCTGACATAACTGGTAGTGATGTCACAATGTTGTCTGCGTGCCACAACTCACGTGGACACATATTTCATTCAATTTTAACAGAGAACAAGCATTAACTTTGTATTTTAAAGGCCAACACATTCAGCTAGCGAGAACATCTTCGGTCCAGTGAAAAGTCATTCAAAAAGTCAGTGAAATGTTCCCTTTCAAAGCTGATGCCAGGGCAGCTATAATTGAATTGAGTGGAGGGATGGGAAAATTAGCTAGAATTCGCATTTTTTCCAATTCACATATCTCGTGGTTGTATAAGGGCAGAATCGGCTCAGCTGTGTGCTCCCAAGGTCCAATTGTCTACTGATATTCAGAGGTCAGTGATGTACCTTGCATGCCACGCTGTGACTTCACCAGATGACGTAAAGTCACTTGTACAATTTCCTGGTGTTCTGGGTGCATTGCTCGTGACAGGCAGCAGCATCCGGCAAAGGGCTGCAGGCTGTCTCTTGTCCACTGGGCTACTTTGCGGCGTGGGCAGAAAAGCACTAGACAAGGGAGCGTGAATGGCCAGGAACGTTTTTTTTTCTAACACAGCCAGCCCCTTCAGTGCCCGTCTTAAAGTGGTGCTGAGCAGCGAGAAGGCTGCCCAATTCAAATGGAAGTTGGGTGCCTAAGAAGCCTTGTACACAGCTTGCACAATTGCCTCCAGCCCTACTCGATGTTCACTGCTGCACGCTGGGCAACTCGGGTGGGGCTGTAGGTCTCAGGCCTCCATGCCCAATAATACAGGTCACGGGTGTCTAATGGGCTAAAGTTCACTGAGCTGCCGCCATCATATTATTGGTGCCTCTCTGCCCAACCTCACCCATGGAGAATCAGCACTTGGGTGATTCACCAGAGTTCCCCCTACCCCCCCGCCCCACCATCTGTGAAACTATGCTGCAGGATCATTATTGCTATTAGCAGAAGTGAGGGTAAAACTGGGGGAATTACAAAAGACTTGAAGAAACATAAAATAATTTGAAGTTGTGGGCGAGGCCCCCCAATTGGTCAAGTTATATGTAGTAGCACTGAGTACCAGGAGTAGCATGATGCTGCACACATCAGAAGGTCTCAGATTTGTTTCCTGGTCTGTAATGATCTCAGACAGCACAGCCGGTTTTGCCATAGATTCACAGAAACTTACAACACAGAAGGAGGCTATTTTGCCCATTGTGCCTGAGCTGGCTCTTTGAAATAGCAGTCCTGTTTAGAGAGTGGGTTGCACAGAGTGATTCTAAATGGAGTGCTTCTAAACAGAGTGCTAAGTTGGGAATTTGGAGAGATTGGGAAGAGAGCGAGAGGAGTGGCCGGAGATAAAGGTAGGCCCGAGAACCTGGAGGGAATGCGAGCATCAGGGAGTGAGGTAAGTGACATCAGCATAAGGGAAGGAGCTGAAGAGAAAAAAAAATGGGTGAGTAGCTGGTGATTGCTTTTTAAGTCTTGAGTTTATTTCTGTGAAGGTGGTTAATAATTTATTAAGTAGAGGCATGGCAGGGCACCTCAGTCCCGTGAAATGCACATCTTGTGCAATGTGGGTACTTCAGAATGCTTTCAGTGTCCTGGACAACCATGTTTGCAAGAAGTGTCGTCAGCTGGAGGAGCTCGAGCTCTGGGTTTCGGAGCTTGAGCAGCAGCTGGTGTCACTGCGGTCCATGAGGCTGAGAGCTATGTGGATAGCACATTTCAGGAGGTGGTTACCCCGCAGCGTAAGGGTGTGCAAGCAGAGAGGAAATGGGACAAGGAGGACCAGGCAGGAAGTGCAGGAGGCCTGAGTGCATCTCGCTCTCAAACAGTATTCAGTAACATAGATAAAATGAGGGATGAGGTTTTGAGGGCCGATTTTAGAGAGCTAGGAAAGAGATTAAAAAGCAGGACCTCAAAGGTAGTAATCTCTGGATGACTCCCGGTGCCACGAGCTAGTGAGTATAGAAATAGGAGCATAGAGCAAATGAACGCATGGCTAGAGAGATAGCACAGAAGGAAGGGCTTCAGATTCCAGTGACATTGAGACCAGTTTTGGTGGAGGTGGGACCTGTACAGGCCAGATGGGTTGCACCTCAAAAAAGATGGAACCAATGTCCTGCCAGGGGGATTTGCTAGTGCTGTTAGGCAGGAAGGGGATGGGCACCAGGATGTGGCATTAGAAAGGGGAAATAAAGTGCACAAAGGATTGTGAAAGACAGATAGTGCTAGAGTAAGAAATAGTAAGGTATTAGGTGTGGTCAGACAAGAGAGAATGCAAGAAGGTCTAAAATAGGTTTACAGTCTGTGTGTGTAAATGCACGAAGCATGGTAAATAAGGTTGGTGAGCTGCAGGCGCAAACAGCCACATGGGAATATGATGTCGAAACGATAACGGAGACCAGACGTGGCTCAAAAAAAGGCAGGCATGGGATTTAAATATTCCTGGATATGAGGTGTTCAGGAAAGGAAGGCAATGAAAGAAAGGAGGTGGGGTGGCAGTATTGGTTAAGGAGAATGTTACAATGCTGGAAAGAGAGGATGTCCTGGAAAGATCAAAAGACAGAATCTATTTAGTTAGAGTTAAAAAATAATAGAGGTGCCATTCCACTACTAGGTGTATTCTATAGGCCACCAACTAGTGGGAAAGATATAGAGCAAATTTGCAGGGAAATTACAGAGAGATGCAAGAACTATAGAGTAGTGTTAATAGGGGACTTCAAGTATTCCAATATAGACTGAGATACTAATAGTGTAAAGGGCAGGGAGGTGAAATAATTACTGAAGTGTGTTCAGGAGAACTTTCTTGATCAGTTTGTTTCAGGCCAAACAAGGAAGGAGGCATTGCTGGATCTGGTTCTGGGGAATGAGGTGGGTCAAGTGGAGCAAGTGGCAGTAGCAGAACATTTAGGGAACAGTGATCATAGTATCACAAGGTTTAGATTAGCTATGGAAAAGGACAGGGAAAATCTAGAGTAAAAATACTGTAAAGTAAAAATGAAGGAAGGCAAATTTCAGTGGGTTCAGAACGGACCTGGCTGGGTAAACTGGAATCAAACACTGGCAGGCATAATCGAACAATGGGCTGCCTTTAAAAAGGAGATGATTCGGTACAGTCGAAGTACATTCCCACGAGGGAGAAAGGTAGGGCAACTAAAGCCAGAGCTCTCTGGATGACGAAAGAGATAGAGAGTAAGATGAAGCAGAAAAGTGGGCATAAGATAGATGTCAGATTGAGAATACAAGAGAAAATCAGACTGAATATAGAAAGTTCAGAGGGGAAATGAAAAAAAAGAGAGGCAAAAAGAGAGTATGAGAACAGATTTGCAGCTAACATAAAAGGGAATTCAAAAGTCTCCTGTAAGCATATAAATCATAAACATGTAATAAGAGGAGGGCTGGGCTGATTAGGGACCGAAAAGGAGACCTATGCATGGAGGCAGAGGGCATGACTGAGGTAGTAAATGAGTATTTTGCATCTGTCTTTACCAAGGAAGAAGCAGCTGCAAAAGTCATAGTGAAAGAGGAGACAGTGGAGATACTGGATGAGATAAAAATTGATAAAGAGGAGGTACTAGAAAGGCTGGCTGTACTTAAAGTTGATAAATCACTATGACCGGATGGGATGCATCCTATCTTTCTGAGGGATGTTAAGAAAGCAATTGTGGAGGTACTGGCCTTAATCTTCCAATCCTCCTTAGATATAGGGGTAGTGCCAGAGGACTGGAGCATTGCAAATGTAACACCCTTGTTCAAAAAAGGATGTAAGGACAAACCCAGCAACTGCAGTCCAGTCAGCTTAACCGCGATTTAATTAAGGAAAGCCAGCACGGATTTGTTAAAGGCAAATTTGATCGAGATTTTTGTTGAGGTAACAGAGAGGGTTGATGAGGGCAATGTGGTTGACGTGCTGTACATGGACTTCTGAAAGGCGTTTGATAAAATGCCTCATAATAGGCTTGTCAGTAAAGTTGAAGCCAATGGAATAAAAGGGGCAGTGGCAGCATGGATACGAAATTGACTAAGTGAGAGGAAACAGAGAGTAATGGTGAACAGTTGTTTTTCGGACTGGAGGAAGACATACAGTGGTGTTCCCCAGGGGTCGGTACTAGGCCCACTGCTTTTCTTGGTCTATAGTAATGACTTGGATGTACAGTACACAAATTCAAAATTTGAGGATGACACAAAACTTTGAAGTACAGTGAATAGTGAGAAAAATAGTGATAGATTTCAAGAAGACATAGACAGGCTAATGAAATGGGTGGACACATGGCAGATGAAATTTAATGCAGAAAAGTGTGAAGTGATACATTTTGGTAGGAAGAACGAGGAAAGGCAATATAAGCTAAAGGGTATAATCCTAAAGGGGGTGCATGAACAGAGAGACCTGGAGGTATATGTGCACAAATTGTTGAAGGTGGCAGGGCAGGTTGAGAAAGCAGTTAAAAAAGCATACAGGATCCTGGGCTTCATAACTAGAGGCAGAGAGTAGAAAAGCAACGAAGTTATCATGGAACCTTTATAAAACACTGGTTCGGCCTCAACTGGAGTAGTGGGCATCGCACTTTAGGAAAGATGCGAAGGCCTTAGAGAGGGTGCAGAAAAGATTTACGAGAATGATTCCAGGGATGAGGGACTTCAGTTAAGTGGATAGACTAGAGAAACTGGGAGCTTAGAGCAGAGAAGGTTGAGAGGAGCTTTGATAGAGATATTCAAAATCATGAGGGGTCTAGACAAAGTAGATAGAGAAGAACTGTTCCCATTGGTGGAAGGATCGAGAACCAGAGAACACAGATTTAAGGAGGTTAGCAAAAGAACCAAAAGCGAAGTGAGGAAAAATCTTTTTACGCAGCGAGTGGTTGGGATTTGGAATGCACTGTCTGAAAGGGTGATGGAGGCAGACTCAATCGTGGTTTTCAAAAAGGAACTGGATAAGTACCTGAAGGAAAAAAAATTGCAGGGCTACGGAGAAAGGGCAGGGGAGTGGGATTAGCTGAATTGCTCTTGCAGAGAGCCGGCACAGGCTCAACAGGTCGAATGACCTTCTTCTATGCTATAACTGTTCTATGATTCTAGTCCCACAGCCCGCTTTCTGTCCATAACACTAAGTTCCTCCTCATCCTGAAGTACCTGTTCAACTCTGTTTTAAAATTATTTATGGAATCAACTACCACCACATTTTCAGGTAGAGCGTTCCAGATCCCGACAACTCTCTGAGCGAAAAAATGTCTCCGATACTCCCCTTTAGATCTTTTACCAATGGTTCGACTGGTATTGCCTCCCTTGCTTCTTTTAACAGCCTGGGATACATTTCATCCAGGCCTGGCCATTTATCTACTTTCAAAGATGCTAAATCCCTTACTACCTCCTCTCTCACTATGTTTATCTCATCTAATATTTCATACTCCCCCTCCTCCTACTCAACTACAGTGTCTGCATCGTCCCTCTCATTTGTGAAGACAGATGCAAAATATTCATCAAGGACCATACCCATGTCTTCCGTCTCCAATTGATGACTCTTACTGGAAGAACCAAGGGGGAATGAGAAAGAAGGTTCTTGAAGTGAGTGCTATTAGATCATTGGATGCTTCACCACAAATAGTTATTGAGGCAGCGACTACAGCATCACTTAAAAGGGATAGGTATTTGAAAAAGGAGGAATGTAATATAATTTGGGGGAATGGGGTTACAGAAGAGAGTGCTAGCACCGGGGGTCTAAATGGCCTCCTGCTATGCTGTAATTACTATCATTCTATGACTGAGATCTGACAAGCCCTGGCCTTGCAGAGACCTTTTTTGGATAGCGTTGTGGAGGTGCAGCCTCCACCCACTCCTTACAAGGGTGAGCACTTCCTGTTGAGAGTTCCAGTGCTCCAGGCCTTCAGAGGGACCCAGTGTTGGCGGAGGTACGCCTGGTCTAACCAAGCATACACCGCAACCCACCAACAGTTGTTACCAAGAGTTGTAGGGACTCCCAAAGATCTGACAGCAAGTCATTTTTAAAACAATTTTTAATGTGGCCTATTGACGAGGACCCTAGTGGCCTGTGAGCAACCCATCAGCTCTCTAGCCAGGCCATCTCCACTGGATTTTCCAGCATTCCAGTTATGATGGGCACCTCAGATTCAGCTCCAGTGACACAGGCACCCGTCAATGGTAGGTTAATGAAGGAATCTTCCCCTGACCTTGAAAACTGGTGGGGTCTGGGGTCGGAGCATCACAGCACTTACACCAAGACCGCAAAATCATAACATAATTACAGTTTCAGCCCATATTGGATCATCCATTCAGAAAAGTCCTGCAATCCACCTCATTGCAATATTCAATTGTTTATCAAATGCATCCACAGTGTCCACCACTCTACCAGGAAGTCCATTCCAAGTGTGAAGTACTTCCTGATATCAGTCTTAAAGTTATCTTTTACTAGTTTGAACCTGTGACTCCTGTTCCTACTCTCACAATTTAAAGTAATATTCTGGATTTACCTTTTCCAGAACATTTACTATCTTATGTAACCCTGTAAGACCAGCATTAGTGGTCCCAACACTGAGCATTGGGGCACCCTATTCAGTAATTACCCATTCACCTTGACATACTCCTCTGAGTACTTGTTGCTTTCTACTCTTCAACCAGTTTCTTATCCATTCCTAGGGTTTGCCCTGAATCTCCACAGCTTCGAATACAACTAATAACATTGCATGAGACACAAACATTTTTAGGAAGTCTAGATATGTTATGTCTTCGTGCTTTCCATGCTCCACTTGGGAGGTTACTCCCTCAAAGAACTTGAGGTAATCAATCAGGCGTGATCTTCCCCTTCTGAAACAATGTTGGTTTCTGCTTGTTAAGTTATTATTATACAAATACTACTCAACTTTACCTTTGACAAACAAGTACATTTTTTAGTTGCCGGTTTCTAATATAGGTACCACATTGGCCAATTTTCAATCCACTGGTACCTCCCCAGTGTCCAGTGGCTCTCGCATAATGATTGTCTGTGTCTTGCAAATTTCTTCCCTAGTCTCTGTACTCTGAGATAAATATCATTTATCCCTGGTGACCAGTTTGTTTTGAGCCCTTATAGCCTGTCAGGATTTCCATTTTATTTGCATTGAAGCTGCTGATTTTACTTTGGTTATCTGTGTCTGGGGAAGGTATGTTACTTAGATCTTCCCTTGTGAATACTTGGAGAAGGTAATTATTCAGAAGCTTGTGCTCATCCTTAGTTTTGATTCCCTTTGCATCCGTTATTGTTTATACCTTTTCTCTGACTGCACCTTTTACTGAATTGCACTGTACCATGAATTTTCAGGGCCAAAAAAACGACATTATCTTCAGTTATGAGGCAAATAAAGATATAATTAACAAATATTGAAATGCCCAAGTAATTCAATGTGCTCATCTATTTCTGGAAAAATTAAATTTTTTCGTAGATTTGTATTGCATGATCTTAAGCTTCAGAACATACATATAGATTCCAATAATATACCCTTTGTACCTTTGCAAAACCAATTTTTATAAAAGTACAAAAGCAAAATATTGCAGATGCTGGAAAAGGTAATAATCTCTGGATTACTACCTGAGATATGAGCAAATTTGCATAGGGTAAATAAGATCAGAGAGTTAAGCACGTGGCTCAAAGGCTGGTGTGGAAGAAATGGGTTTTGGTTTGTGGGACACTGGCACCAGTACTGGGGTAAGAGGGAGCTGTTCCATTCGGACAGGCTCCACTTAGACTGTGCTGGGACTAGGGTCCTGGCAAATCAAATAGCTTGAGCTGTAGAGAGGGCTTTAAACTAATTAGTGGGGGGGAAGGATTCAGGTGAGCGAAAATTTAAAAAGTCAAAGAATAAGGAGAAGGCAATAGATCAGGGTAGGACTGGGGGAAATGAAAACCAGAACGGGACAGAATGTATAAACGTAAAGGCGAATCAGAAAATGGGGTCAAAGCAGGAAAGAAATGGTAAAAAATCAAATTTAAAAGCTAATACAAAAGCAAAATACTGCAGATGCTGGAATCTGGAATAAAAACAGAAAAGCTGGAAATGTCAGGGTCAGGCAGCATCTGTGGAGAGGACGCAGAGTTAATGTTTCGGGTCGATGACCTTCATCAACTGCAGAGTGTTCAGAAAGAACAGATTCTTAACAAGCACTGAAAGGGGGAGGGAAGAAAGAACAAAAGTGAAGGTCTGTGATAGGTTGGAAGACAGGAGAGATTAGAGAGACAAAAGAAATTCAAATGGTAATGCCACGAGTTAGAAAAACATTCGTCAAGATAGGGTGTGAATGGCGAGATAATGACCAACTGCCATTAGAGACAAGGAGAAAAAAAGAAACAGGCTTTGAGGGGAGGAGGGCGAAGGGGGGGGGGGGGCGGGGGAAGAGAGGGAAAGGGAGCCAAAGATTGGCAGCAGTTATGCTGTAAAATTTTTGAACTCGATGTCGAGTCCAGAAGGTATAAAGTGCCTAAACAAAAGATGAGGTGCTGTTCCTCGAGCTTGCGTTGAGCTTCGTTGGAACAGTGTAGGAGACCAAGGAGAGAGGTCAGAGTGGGAATGAA
Source organism: Pristiophorus japonicus (assembly GCF_044704955.1). Taxonomy (NCBI): domain Eukaryota; kingdom Metazoa; phylum Chordata; class Chondrichthyes; family Pristiophoridae; genus Pristiophorus; species Pristiophorus japonicus. Next base: position 319,914,858 of record NC_091978.1, on the reverse strand, counting down.
GTGGAGAATTAAAGTGACAGGCGACCGGAAGCTCAGGGTCCCACTTGCAGAGAACGGAGGTGCTCTGCAAAACGGTCATCCAATCTATGCTTGGTCTCCCCAATCTATAGGAACTGATCCAGAGTCTATAGAATGTTGGAAAATGACCACCAATGCATCCACTATTTCTTGGGCCACTTCCTTAAGTACTCTGGGATGCAGACTATCAGGCCCCGGGGATTTATCGGCCTTCAATCCCATCAATTTCCCTAACACAATTTCCTGACTAATAAGGATTTCCTTCAGTTCCTCCTTCTCGCTAGACCCTCGGTCCCCGAGTATTTCCAGAAGGTTATTTGTGTCTTCCTTAGTGAAGACAGAACCAAAGTATTTGTTCAATTAGTCTGCCATTTCTTTGTTCCCCATTATAAATTCACCTGATTCTGACTGCAAGGGACCGACATTTATCTTCACTAATATTTTTCTCTACACAAACTTATAGAAGCTTCTGCAGTCAGTTTTTATGTTCCGTGCAAGCTTACTCTCACACTCTATTTTCTCCCTCTTAATTAAACCCTTTGTCCTCCTCTGCTGAATTCTAAATTTCTCCCAGTCCTCAGGTTTGCTGCTTTTTCTGGCCAATTTATATGCCTCTTCCTTGGATCCCTAATTTCCCTTGTTGGCCACAGTTGAGCCACCTTCCCAGTTTTATTTTTGCTCCAGACAGGGATGTACAATTGTTGAAGTTCATCTATGTGATCTTTAAATGTGTGCCATTGCCTATCCACCGTCAACCCTTTAAGTATCATTTGCCAGTCTATCCTAGCCAATTCACGTCTCATACCATCGAAGTTACCTTTCTTTAAGTTCAGGACCCTAATCTCTGAATTAACTGTGTCACGCTCCATCTTATTGAAGAATTCTACCATATTATGGTCACTCTTCCCCAAGGGGTCTCGCACGACGATTGCTAATTAGTCCTCTCTCATTGCACAACACCCAGTCTAGGAAGGCCAGCTCTCTAGTTGGTTCCTCGACATATTGGTCTAGAAAACCATCCCTTATCCACGCCAGGAAATCCTCCTCCACCGTATTGCTACCAGTTTGGTGAGCCCAATCTATATGTAGATTAAAGTCACCCATGATAACTGCTGTACCTTTATTGCACGCATCCCTAATTTCCTATTTGATGCCATCCCCAACCTCACTATTACTGTCTGGTGGTCTGTACACAACTGTTTTCTGCCCTTTGGTATTCCGCAGCTCTACCCATACAGATTCCGCATTATTCAAGCTAATGTCCTTCCTTACGATTGCATTAATCTATTCTTTAACCAGCAATGCTACCCCACCTCATTTTCCTTTCTGTCTATCCTTCCTGAATATCGAATACCCCTGGATGTTGAGTTCCCAGCCTTGGTCACCCTGGAGCCATGTCTCGGTAATCCCTACACGAGGGGCACCAAAATATTTGCAAAGGGATATAGACAGACTAAGTGAGTGGGCAAAAATTTGGCAGATGGAGTATAATGTGGGAAAATGTGAGGTTATCCATTTTGGCAGAAAAAATAGAAAAGAAAATTATAATTTAAATGGAGAAAAATTGCGAAGTGCTGCAGTACAGAGGGACCTGGGAGTCCTTGTGCATGAAATACAAAAAGGTAGTATGCAGGTACAGCAAGTAATCAGGAATACAAATGGAACGTTGACTTTTATTGCAAGGGGGATGGTGTATAACAGCAGAGAATTCTTGCTACAACTGTACAGGATATTGGTGAGGCCACACCTAGAGTACTGCATGCAGTTTTGGTCTCCGTATTTAAGGAAGGATATACTTGCATTGGAGGCTATTCAGAGAAGGTTCACTAGGTTGATTCCGGAGATGAGGGGGTTACCTTATGATGATAGATTGAGTAGACTGGGTCTTTACTCGTTGGAGTTCAGAAGAATGAGAGATGATCTTATCGAAACATATAAGATAATGGCCCCAAATTTCCCCAGCCGCTTAGAGCGGCGTAGTTAGATGTGGTGCGCGACTTTGTGGGGGGAAAAAAGCGCCGAAAATGTACCTTTGAATTTGGTTGCTCCCTCGTCGTCTGGATCCATCAGTGGGCGTTGCAGAGCCGAGGGGGTGGGGGGGGAGGTGGGGGGGTTGGCGGAGCTTGTGCCCAGCGTTTTGTGGAGTGCCGGCAGGGGGGCGCATGACCGTTTGAGCCTGCGTGCATGCGCAATGGACAGTTCAGCTTGCGCGCATGCGCAGTGCAACAGGACGCTTGGCAATCGGCCAATTAAAGGGACAGCGTCCTCAGAATCATTGGCAATGGAGCATATATAAAGGTGAGGTTTGAATATTGATTTTTGTGTGGCTGAGGGAGTGGAAAGGAGTGCTGGATAGGTGGAAGAAAGGTGTGGTGTGATTTTTGAACATTACCTGCATTTGAGTCCAATAGACGAATGGCGCAAGACGAACAAAGAATTTCCTCCATGAGGAAGTGGAGAAATTAGTGACTGTAATTGAGGAGAAATGGCTGGAACTGGATATCAGCAAAAGTGGCCCGTCAAAAGTTTCACCCAAGTAAATGAGAAAAAGATGGAATCTCGTTGCAGAAGAATACTCCGCTGGGGTCAACACCGCAAGATCTGGAAACCAGTGCAAGAAGAAATGGCAAGACGTTGGTCAAGTAGTGAGTGTAAGTAATACCTTCATCTTTAAATTAAATTGCAATGGAAAATGTGACCATCTGTATGTGTCCCACCCATCAGAAGCGCACCATGTCTGAAAATTAATATTTTCATCTTTGCAGAAGAAACTGGCCCACAACAAAAGGGAGAGAACAGGAGGAGGTCCGCCAAATCTGCACCAACTCTCACCCCTGGAACAAAGGGTTGCTGTCTTGCTAAGTCGCACCGGCAGAAAAAGAATCAGCCCTGTACAAGCTGGACCCACACGTGAGGGTGAGGGTGAGTCATTAAAATGCATAGTCGCCCTTCAAATCAACCTGCTGACTGGCCTGTTGCGCGTGAGACTATTCATGCCACCCATCCTGCCCCCTCCTGTGCTGCTAACCATTTGACTGTTCTGTTGTATTTTGCAGAAGAAGTCGACACTCAAGATCTTGAAGATCCACCCGAGGATCCAGATGCGTGCTCTCCAGACCAAGGCAGGTGGGGGGAGGAGGGGTCCATGGAAATGTGTGCTCGGGAGAATGCTGACCGTGATATGGATCAGGACATAGCACAGGGCATCACACTGCCAGAACCCTCCATGAGCTCCTCGGCAACATTCCATGGGTTCTCACCTTCCGAGGTCGCGGGTCCCAGTGGCGGTCGGGAAATGCATTTTGGGACACCCAGTCCCCCACCGTCCCAGCCTGCGCCTCACACTGGAGGGGTGCCACTAGGCAGACCCATGGCGAGGGAAAGGAGAAGCCGACCAGTCTCTCCTGAGATGCAGCCCTCAGCAGAGGTTAATCAGGTTCTGTCATTGGGTCAGGAGACCAATGCCCTCACAAGATCACTTGTGGCAGCCGTCAGTGTGGTGCGTGATGAGGTCGCGACACTGTCGGGTGAAATCTCTGCACTAAGACGGGAAGTGAGGGTGGGCATTTCAGAGGGTGTGCAGATGATGGCAGATGTCATGAGGGAGCTAGCTTCTGCAATAAGGGCACAAAGGCCGATACTCAAATGCCACTCCCACTTCAATCCACGGACTAGCCACCGGTCAGACCCAAGCCGGGCCCCCAACCACCATCACCGACCCTGTGAGAAAGTGCACTTTCCCCAAGATGTGGGTGAGGGATGGGTGCAGCCTTTCTTTGCTGTTGTTGCTGTTGTTGTTGTCGTTGAAGTGCACTGTAACATTTCCAATAAAAGATATTTTGCATCAAAACTGAATCATGCTCCATTAGGACCACGCAACATTTAGGGCCAACTGTAAAGTGTAAAAATCCCTCACCCCTACAGTCACGCGTGCCTGCCGCCCTAGCCCTGTCGGAAGGATTAGCTGGTGCGTTCTGCAGTTGGCAAGGTAGGACTGCTCTATTTTCAGAAGCTGATTTATCTTTCATGTATTTTTTATGATGTTGTGCAGCTATTGTGCTGAAGATGTTGTAATGTTGTGCTGATGTTGTGAAGGTCTTTAGTGCTTTAGAATCCTCTAACTCACCTTCCAACGCCCCCCCCCACCACCCGCTATCTCTGGCTACCTGCGCTGATTTCTTAAATGTAGGTAAGGTTTTTCTGTGCCTACAAAAGTGGCCACATACACTGGCCTAAGTTAGTTTGGAGTAACTTTCAGCTGGCCAAATTTGCTTCTGTGGTCAAAACAGGCATAAGTGGCTTGTCACGCCCCCTTTTGGCGAGAACAAACTAAACTAGAAAAAAACCTAACTAACTGACTTATATTGGAGCAAGTTAAATGGGAAAATTTGCGATTTTTAAGATACTCCAAAAAAAGCTACTTACTCCAAAAAAAAGGGGGCCAAATCTTGGAGAAATTTGGGCCCAATGAGGGGGGCTCAACAAGGTGGATGCAGAGAGGATATTTCCACTCATAGGGGAAACTAAAACTAGGGGACATTGAATAAGGGGCCGCCCATTTAAAACTGAGATGAGGAGGAAGTTCTTCTCTCAGAGGGTTGTAAATCTGTGGAATTATCTGCTCCAGAGAGCTGTGGAAAATGGGTCATTGAATATATTTAAGGTGGAGATAGACAGATTTTTGAGCGATAAGAGAATAAAGGATTATGGAGAGCAGACAGGGAAGTGGAGTTGAGTCCATGATCAGATCAGCCATGATCTTATTAAATGGCAGAGCAGGCTCAAGGGGCCTGGTGGCCTACTCCTGTTCCTATTTCTTATGTTCTTAAATCTGAAATAACAACAGAAATTGCTGCAAACACTCAGCAAGTCAGGCAGCACCCGTGGAATGAGAAACAGAAGTTAACATTTCAGGTCGATGACCTTTCATCAGAACTGGAAAAGGTTAGCGACGTGACAGGTTTTAAGCAACTGCAGAGGCAGGGAAAGGGAGGAGGGGAGGAAAGAGCAAAAGGGAAGGTCTGTGATAGGGTGGAAGGCAGGACTGATTAAATGACAAAAGGGATGATGTGGCAAGGGGTCAACACTGAAATTCAACAATTTCACATCATAATCACTGCTCCCATTATTTCGGATAGCTGCTACTGGTAATGATTCTGCTATTCCAATTTACACCTCCTCTAGACCCATCTTTTGTCCCTTTTGCCTTGCGCCATCATCCATTTTGTCATTTAATAAGTAACATGATTTTGCCACTGGGATAAGGTAGTTGGATTTAGCAATGTAAATGAGGGGAGCTGCACAAGACCCAGTACTAGAGTAGTTCAAAAGATGTAGTCATTAACATGAGCTGCTGCAGCAACAATTGCAATACATTAAAACAGCGTCCTTAAATTGACAAACTTTAGAATTATATCAAGTCAGCAATCTTGATGCCATTTGCATTGATTAAAGAATTTAATAAAGATCAATGGAATAAATAGAATTAATAATTCCTTTTAATACTTTGATTTTTTAAAGGCCTCTGCTTACTCTTGAAAACTGTGTTGTAGATTTTGCAATTTTCAGTTCTCTATTAAAAGATCTCACTGCTTTTTCTTCTACTCTTTCTTTCCCGCCCTACTGCCTCAGCCATGACCAACCCTTTATTGTAATTTTCAACACTGAATAGCACTGAACAATGTTTCAGTGTTATTAAATGCTTCTTTTTTTAAAAAAAGGTTCTATGTTATCCTTTCATTGGTTGCTTAATAAATGTTATCCCTCCTGTTACTACAGGGATTCAGAAATCTTAGATGCTTAAATCTTATAACTTATCACTGCAACATGAAAGTGTCTGAGAAGAGCAATTAGGTGGAAAGAAGAGAATAGAGAAGGCCCTTTTTAGGAGCCAGGTTTGTTTTGCTGTCAGCGTGATACCTGATCTACCTGTCTCTCTCGCATCACCTGAATAACGCTGCCTCAGAATGGCAGCCGCTCTCCCCTCCAGCCACGTGAATAAAAGACATTAACCTGCCAGTGTTAATCTACACACAGGAAGTTAGATCATTTTCAGAATAAGAAAACATGTAGGTTCACCAAACAAGACACTCCAGCTGGCTCCTTTCAAACACAGGAAAGATGTAAATCTGGATCGAAATGTGATATCTCAAAGTCTTCCATTCATCTACGCTAATCCACATAACATTGTGCAATCAGGAGGGAATGAAGGTGGAGAGTACACTTTGACACATTTTCTTGGCCATTACTGATTTAAAACGGAAACACAGTTTTGTAAAAGCCATGTGCACTAACTTTTTTTTCCTTAAATGTTCCTATAAATCAGCAAACTGTTAATATAATAAAACATTTATGGCATCCTTTCTTATGAACCACTCCTTCTTCAGGGAGGCAGCAAGTACAACAGAGACATACTTGTTGTGACTACAGTTAATCCCATATATAATTAACTTTTTTTTTGTACCTGGAAGCGTATAAGCATCATGCCATACTGCTTTACATCTCCCAACCTCATCCAGGGAAGGAGGGCAACAGTCACATTAGTAGTAGGATTCAATAAATATTATTAATTAATCGGTAATACTGTTTCCAAAGAAACTGGTTTGGTGCCAGACCACAATGAGGCCCGATTGGATGCTGTGGCCTTGTTGGCACCAAGAACAAGCTTAAGCATGCGCACTGCACTGTGCACATGGATAGACTGTGTATGCTGTTCCTTCTGTTCTCTACTGCATTTTGGGGGGGTCAACCCTTCCTTTTTAATACTTCTGACATTAGCACAATCTAAAATACAAAGGGGGTGAATTTGCCCCTTTTTATAGCCCCGTTAATGCCTCCGGGGGGTGCTAACAGGATGCAATGGCATTAAAGCCCGTGGGAGGTGGGGCGATAGCGCCTCCCGGGAAATTGTCCCGGAGGTTTGGGGGGGCGCTGTCCTGGTAGGGCTGCGATTAGCACCCCAGGCTGGTGCACACTCCAGCAATTATGTCATTGCCATGCGCGTCGATCCCTTACGCCCCGCGCCGGCCCCTTGTAGCAAGGCTGGCGTGGGCCGATGTCAACACCAGACATCCGCCACCGGGGCACCCCTTAAACGGGAGGCCTTTAGCACCCTGGGCCACCATTTTATTTTGTCGGCTGACTCTTGGGTGGGCCGGACAATGCTGGCCCTCGCTTCAACTGGGCTGCTATTATGCAGCCCGGCACGCCGTTTTGGGTTCCAGGCCACTGGCCCGGTCGATCACAACACTGGTGGACCAGTGGCTGGCCACTAAAGGGCCTGCAGAGTGCGCAGCAGCCCTCTCCTTTAAATCAAGGGGACGGGCGTTGTAACGCGCCAGCACTACGCAAATGCTCCACGTACCGCTGGACTCCTGAGCGCGGCGCTGAGCTCCTACCCCGGGAGCGCCTCTCCAAGGAAGCAGAGTGCCGGAGACAGCGGTTTGCTTCCTTTGAGGTGCGCACAATCCCAATTCCACTTCGGGGCAGGACTTTTGGGCCGGATGGTCTGGAAGATTACCGCTCCCAATCAGGGCGAAGGGCAATTTTGCTCCCAAAGTTTAAAAAAATCTAAAGATTTTGGTAACATTCATCCACATAGAAGAGATTCCTAGCTGCAAAGATCAGTTAAGCTTTTTTTTTTGGCCTTGTTAAAAATGAAAATTATCCTTTCTGATTTACGAAGGTCACGAGACCGGTATCATGATTTTAATAACCCCAAAACAGCCTTCCAAAAATGATGATACTTCCTTTTGACCAATTACAAGCAAAGCCTCATCTCCAATGCTGAATATCAATGGTAACTAAGGACGTGAGCCACCTCTTTTAAATGAAATCAGAAAATAAAATTTGGCAATAACAGCAGCAATCCAGTCTGCACTGTTGGAACTTGTTATACTTTTACAGAGACAGAACCATAATTACGTATCATTGAATTACTGATTTATACACAATATATCTGACTATGAGCAAGCATGAAATGCCAAAACTCAGGACATGCACATGCGTGTGTTTGTTTATACTGTGTGTACATTTGCATCAAACGAACATACTGGATAGAAAGATCTGCTCCAAAGAGAAAGTGGTTTTTTCTCTATTTATGCCTGCACAGACAGAACTGCAAGGGGAAAATCACCTCAGGAAATGTGAAGTTTGTACAGGTATTCCAATCTCCTGCAATTCATTTCTTTTTTTATTAAAGAAAAAAAATACATATATCTAGTTTGTGAAACACTGTCAAATTTTTCATACAGTACGTACAGAAAAATATACTAGAAACTATGCACCATTTTGGGCTTGGGGTAATTTGAGCGCGGTCGAGTCTGCTTGGGTCAGCAAATATCAATAGGGTTTTATCTGTCTGCAGGCTTGGGTTCTTGCCTTATGCGAGGTACTAGGAGAAAATTGCTAGTTCGTGATCCCATTCTGACCTTTTCTGGGTATGTGTGCAAGGTGGCTGACATGTTTGAACTACAAAAAAGGGGCTTTAAATTGACACATGGTAAAGGGCGCTATTTTGCAGATCAGAGATACATATGGGCTCTATTTGGCAGCTTTTAACTTGCATTAGGTTTGATTACTTCAGGATTAAATTGTAAATTGTGGAGTATAGTTTATGTTTGTTTAAGTACAAGGTGAATTCCATTCTCTGCATGGTTCACCATGTATCTACCAGTCCTAGCTCATTATATCGCTGTTGGGATTATTATGCCTCTGTGGCGAGCCTTGAGACATTTTCTAAAGTTGTTGTTGGTGTTCTGGCTGCTTGCCCTGGGTGGCCCATTTCCGCTGGAAATCTATCCAACTATAGGTGGGGAGTTCAGGTCCCCTCTCACAATCATTGTGCCTTCATTGTGTGGGTGGAGTCAGAAGAATTGTGCTGTGGGGAATTTGGGAGAGTTCAAGTTTGGCACATACATATTGAGCAGTATGAATGACATAATGGTGCGAGAGTTGTCTCTGGGATAATCATCTCCAAGGTGAAAGGGTTATTGGTATGATCCAACTTCTACTCCTGAGAGTAGAAGGCTGCCACTGTTTTATCCAGCTGAATCCCTGATTCAGTGTCAGCTGTGGCTCAGTTGATAGCACCCTCGCCTCTGAATCAGAAGGTTGTGGGTTCAAGAACCACTCCAGAGACTTGAGCACAAAAATCTAGGCTGACACTCCAGTGCAGTACTGAAGGTGTGCTGCACTGTCAGAGGTGCCGGATGATACGTTAAGCCGAGGCCCCGTCTGCTCTCTCAAGTGGACATTAAAGATCCCATGGCACTATTTCGAAGAAGAGCAGGGAAGTTATCCCCGGTGTCCTGGCCAATATTTATCTCTCAATCAACATCACTAAAACTGATTATAAGAACATAAAATTAGAAGCAGCAGTAAGACATATTTCCCTTTGAACTTGCTCTTCCGTTGCATAAGATCATAGCTGATCTTTGACCTCAACACTTTCCTGCCAATTCCCATATCCCTTGATTCCCCAAGAGTTAAAAATCTAACTATCTCAGCCTTGAATATACTCCACAGCTCTTTGGGGTAGAGAATTCCAAAGATTCACAACCCTCAGTGAAGAAATTCCTCTTCATCTCAGTCTTAAATGGCCAACCCATTATCCTGAGACTATGCCCCCTAGTTCTACACTCCCCAGCCAGGGGAAACAACCTCTCAGCATTTACCCTGTCAATCCCCTTCAGAATTTTATATGTTTCAATGAGATCACCTCTCATTCCTTTAAACTCTGGAGAGTATAGGCCCAATCTATTGAATCCTCATAGGACAACCCTCTCATCTCAGGGATCAATTTAGTGAACCTTCATTGCACCACCTCCAAGGCATGTACGTCCTTTCTCAGATAAGGAGACCAAAGCTGTGCACAGTGTGGTCTCGCCAAAGCCCTGTACAATTGTAGTAAGACTTCCTTACTGGAGTCCAACCCCTCGCAATAAAGGCAAACATGCCATTTGCCTTTATAATTGTTTGCTGTGCCTGCATACTAACTTTCTGTGTTTCCTGTACAAGGACACATAAATCTCTCTGAACACCAACATTTAATAGTTTCTCACCAGTTTTTCGATTCTTAAAGTGAATAGCCTCACATTTCCCCACATTATACTCGAGCTGCCAATTTACTGCCCACTCAGTAAATCAGTCTATATTCCTCGGCAGGCTTTTTGTGTCCTCCTCACAGCTTAATTTCCCACCTAGCTTTGTATAGTCAGCAAACTTGGATACATTGCACTCGGTCCCTTCATCTAAGTCATTAATAATAGATTGTAAATATCCGAGGCCCAAGCACTGATCCTTGCGGCACCCCACTATTTACAGTCTGTCGACCGGAAAATGAACCATTTATCCCTACTTTTGTTTTTTGTCTTTTAACCAATCCTCTAACCATGCTAATATATTACCCCAATCCCATGAGCCTTTATCTTGCGCAGCAACCTTTTATGTGGCACCTTATCGAATACCTTTTGGAAGTCCAACTATACTATATCCAGTAGTTCTCCTTTATCTACCCTGCTAGTTACATCCTCAAAAACTGAATTTGTTAAACACGATTTTCCTTTCATAAAACCAGGTTGACTCTGTCTAATCATGTTATGATTTTCTAAGTGCTCTTTAATAATGGATTCCAGCATTTTCCCGATGACTGATATCAGGCTAACTGGCCTGTAGTTCCTTGTTTTCTCTCTCCCTCCTTTCTTGAATAGCGGGGTTACATTTGCTACCTTCCAATCTGCTGGGACTGATCCAGAATATAGGGAATTTTGGAAGATCACAACCAATGCAACCACTATCTCTGCAACCACCTATTTAGAACCCTAGGATGTAGGCCAACAGGTCCAGGGGATTTATCAGCTTTTAGTCCCATTAACTTCTCAAGTACTTTTTCTCTACTGATAATAATTACTTGAAGTTCCTCACTCTTATTAGCCCCTTCACTTCCCACTACGTTTGGTATGCTTTTTTTTGTGTCTTTTACTGTGAAGACAGGTACAAGGCTGGAATTTTCCAGGGGGGTCAGAGAGTGTGATCGGTTGGGTGGGAAAGTGTTTTCTTTGACAGCGGGTTGGAACCACGTGCCTTTCCCAATGTCGGGTCTGTCAATGCTGAGTAAACCCGACAGGCAGCAGCGGGGACCCAATTAATCTCATCAGCATCTGGTTGACAGATTATTAACAGGCATTTTTAACTTACCTTTTCACTTTAACTTCATGGCCACGGGAACCACGTTGTTCGGGGACCACAGCTGTCAGCCTGAGACTAGAGTTCAGTGCCCATTGCTCCAGCTGATTACTTGACAACTTCAAATGTACAGTAAAAGCTCCCACCTGACAGATCATAACTTTCCTCAGCCACAAGCTGTATCTCAGTCCATTTCCAGCACAGATTCTGCAGGCTTTCCACTTTCCATCCAGTATCCCCTCATTGGAAGAACTCTCTCATCATTGACAGAATGTTTCTGTCATCTCTACTTTACCTGCCATCTATTCCATCAACATTATACTGTCTTACCTTGGTCCTTTATACTGTCTTACCTTGGTCCTCAGAATTCAACCATAATCAGCCTCAACACCAGCAGCACCAACAACAACCTACTCCGCAATCACTTGATGCTGCACAGGACAGACAGCATCAGCACCCAAGCACATTGCTGCCCGGAAGGTCAGGGATGGCCTCGCCATGGCCAGATTTACTTCAGTTGACCCTGGCTGCCACATAATGCAGCTGGTTGACACCACCCCACACCAACACCATAAAGCATCCCTACAATGTCCAAGACATTCCTTTCACACTCATCACCATTGGGGGGTACCGTTATGTTTCACCATTCACTGCAACTCACTAAGCCACTTCCAAAGGTGAACACAAATCTGTCCAAGAATGGCAAGTGTTGAAAATAAAGGTTTCAATGTTTGACACCAGATTAACAGAAACTTTACATGAACATTGGATAAAACACCCAAGTGGCTATCCTCGTGTGTTGTCAGTTGGTATGATTGCACTATGATGAGGGTGAGTGTGAGGGGTGGTTAGTTAGATGAGGATGTGATAATGTAGATAGAGAGGGATAGGTGGAGGTGCAAGGTAAGTTGGTGTGAGTAAGGATGTGCTAGAGTAGGGTAGGGAAGGCAGAGTTTTGGGGATGTGATGAGAAGCACAGAAAGATGAAGGCAAGTGTGGTTTTGTACTACTGTTTCATAATCTAATGTACAATGGGCAACCAGACTGCATTGGTGTTCTGGGGAGGTGTCTTCCGCCCATCGGAAGGGAAGCAGACCTCCCTGCGTGCTATGACTTCCTCTATAAGCATATGGAGAGTGTCATGGGAGAATTTGGGTGCAGCCCTGCACCTCTGTGCAGTCATTGTCAGTGTTTACATTTCAATGCTGCAGAATACTGACAGCACAAAAGTCAAAATAAAGTTGGCCATGGTCCTTTTAAGGAAACCAGCTGATCACGTCATGAAATGACATCACTAGACCCTCTTCTTCTAATTGGACCGGCAAACATGCTGGGTGGACTTAACATGTCCTATCAAGAGAAAATCATTCTGAACAGCGGGACGGAACCAGCTACGGGTCGGGACCCACCACCGACGTCGCCCGCCCCGGACCTGCTGAGGTGAGCAACATCCCGGCCAAAGTATTTGTTTAAAGTCCCTGCCATATGTAGGTACCTAACATACGTAGGTACCTAAGGTGATAGCTCTGACCACACTAACAATTCCTGACAGAACTCTCGTCAAGAGCCCAGAAATTCAATAAAAAATGGAAGTTATGGCTCCCTCACAGCCTTCTCTACCTTTCCGCCTTCTTGCCCAAGGCTAGTTACTGGCTTCCACATCTGCCACCACAAGAGCTTCAGCCACCAGCACAGAGAACCATGCACAAGCAAATGTCTGTCGAATCAGCTCATCATCTTCATGCAAAACGTGATCTGCTGGCATCCAGCTCTTAACATTACCGTTCAAGGTGCTGGGAAAACTCTTAACGCTAACTTTACATGCTAACCCGCTTGCCTCAGCTGCTCTATGTGCTCCTACTATCATCCAGAATTAACACCACACATTTAGAGGAAAGGGCTAGTTCTGAAATGTGCTCACCTCTTGAGATGTTACTGGCAGTCCCTCACAAGTAGAGTTCCTGAAATATCCCTCCTGTACAGGAACACCAGGGACCTTGCTACTGGAGGCATTGAAGAGACATCTCCACCCCACACAGCAGACAAAAGCATAAATGTCACTCCCAGCAAAAGCAACTGCTTTTCCAAAAGAGGATACAGATCCCCACCACATGATTCCTGAGCCAGAGTCCAGATATGTACCCCATACCAAAATCTGCTTCAGCAAATTCCATGCAGGGGACCTAGAAAAAAATTGCTGCTGAAAACATCAAATACCATAGGTACATCAGAAATAACCCATTCAATGTAGAAATATAGCTATATATTTAGTTTTAAAAAAGCTCTGAAATGCAGTTAAACAAATTTAAACAAAATTAAACTGTTTCTAATTAACTATTTTGAACATACTTGGAATCATTATAATTCTGGTAACCCCTCATCTCCCCTTTCCCTCAACCACCTATATTAGTTGGCAGTGCTAAACTGGGGTCAGTAACGTAGAACTTGCTCCTGTCTCCTCTGTCATGCCATATGGGGAGCATAAATAAGTACATTCTTCACTGTCATCATGGCAAACCTGTTTGTTCGGAGAGGAAGAATATAATGTTTGTAAGATCATGTGCCGTGACATGATGACTCATTTCAACACTATTTATCTTGTATGTCTGAAAACAAATGAACAGAGTTTTGCTCAATATATTTTACTGAAGACTGTGCTCCTTTAAAGTTTCAGTATTCCTATTTGCTACTAAAAAACATTTGCAAACAATATGTCAGAACTCCAAACCTAACTCAAAAGTTATTTAATTGCTTATATTTTGTCATCTAACATTACAATCACCGTTTAGAACTTTATGACTTTATTCCCCTTCTCCAACTCTTCATCCTTCCTTGCCACAAGGAAGAACTTGCAATTATATAACTTTTTATCATACCCTCAGGACGTCCCAAAGTATGTTACTACTAATGGATTACATTAAAGTGCAGTTATTGTTGTTATGTAGGCAAATACGTCAGCCAATTTTCACACAGTAAGGTCCCAAACAGCAAATTAATGAATAACCAACCATTTTTGGAATAATGCCATGGTATTTTTTACCTTCACCAGAGCAAGAAGTTGAGTCCTCGGTATTATAGATTTTGGGTCTGGTCTTGCATATTCTCAGTTACGGTGGTGCTGGCCACTCCAAGTAGTTTGAAGTGTCTTGCGCATGGGGTGTGTACATATTGCCCAATAACTAACTATACAATAGTGTAACCTAGGGGTGTAACTGCATATTTGCGTCTTTCGCATGTGTACTTCTTTAATCTCTTCGAAGGCAGACCAAGAAAATATTTGGTAAAATGAGGCCACATGCAAATTGTTAACAAAAACAACTTGCATTTATATAGTGCCTTTCACGTAGAAAAACGTCCTGATGCATTTCACAGAAGTGTAATCAGGTAAAAATGGATGCCAAGTCAAAGAAAGAGATATTGAGGAGTGAACAAAAGGTATATTTCACAGCGAGTGAACATACAGTGCAATAGTTACAACCAGACTCACTCACTTAACGCAATCAGTACAATTTCCTTTTCTGAAAAATACAGTGTGATGGATTTCGCAATAGCCGTTGATTATAATTGCACTTATCCATAGACTTTTTATGGGCTTTTGCACTATAAGTTTGGAGGTTTTGGTCAGCCAACTATTGAAAAAGTGCCCTCTACAGGGGACCTGGGATCTGTTTGAACAGGGAAAGCAACTGTGCATCTCCTTAACCAATCAGATTGAAGAATCGTTAATGAGCAGTGCAGAGTCTGAACCATGAAGTGTCAGTTAGAATAGTGAATTCAATGTCAAATCAGGTACAGAAAGCAAAATAGAGGGAAAAATAGATTGGATTAAGAGAGAGAGATAAAACAGACTGAAAGAAAAAAAGTTTAAAACAATTATTTAAATTTTATTATTTTTTTAAATCTCCAATAATAATTAAAATCTGAAGGAATGGACTCCACACTTGTTAATGTTAATTTTCAGGACCAGGGAGGTTGTTTGGCTGTTAAAATGGTACTTACACTGTCATGGACAAGTCCTAACCTTTTCTGGCGAGTTTATAATCAGGTAGATACTGTAACTTGGCGCTGTTCCATGTCTTTCAATGCCGAGTCTCTGAGCAAGACACCATTATCGCACAGCTTCTGGAGGAGCATGACATCTTGGACAGCAATGTCCTGATTTACACATTTAACTGTGCATATGAGGTCTCTGGAAGTTGCTGTCTGATTACATGTTAATAACGGTGAGCACTGCTCGTCTCAACATGGCATGTAAAAGACATCTGGTAACTAGTTTTCAAACCCATTTTCTGTTTAAAACTTCTAAATTGTGTGCATAAAGATGAAGAAAGTTGGGATTTCTAAACCTCCCCCCCCCCCCAACCCCATCAAGAAAAATGCAGAATTGTCAAGTACAAGTTCTGTGCTATTGAACATTTATCAGCTCCCTTACTCCAGTGGCTTAGTGGGAAAAAGGCACTACAAACTGAATTGCTAAGTCCCATAGACAAGAAGGTCTCAGGTTCAATACTGGGTCTTTGCTTATGTCAGCTGATCTCAGTTAAGGCTATTGTAACAAAACTAAAATTGTCCACCAGCTTCTGGGCTCAGAAGACAGAAACTGAGCAAATATTCACACTCATTGTCATTATCTGGTGAACCGACATAAAAGTGCACATCAGTGGAAGTCGAGTAAAGACACGATTGGGCAAAATCGTGGAGTAGCCAGACAACGTCCACCATTTAGCTTCACATATGTTGAGAGGAGCTAGAGGATAGCCAGTACTCAGAACTTTCAAGAAATGAGGGGAGAAAATTAAATAGGTGTTTTATGCATCACCAGCACTGACCTTCCAACCTGTCAGAATAAAAGAAACTTGCACCCTGATATTCAAGGGGAATGTGTGGGGAGAGGTTGAAAAACCCGACGGGGACATGCAGATCCTGCTGAACTTAACAAAAGGACATCATTATCATTATCAGTTTTCCGCCCGGCAGACGGCTAAATTGACAGCCTGGTCGAGTCTTGGAGGGCTGGGGGGAGGTTGATGATCGGGTCCGGGGGTGGAGGGCTGGGGGGAGGTTGATGATCGGGTCCGGGGGTGGAGGGCTGGGGGGAGGTTGATGATCGGGTCCGGGGGTGGAGGGCTGGGGGGAGGTTGATGATCGGGTCCGGGGGTGGAGGGCTGGGGGGAGGTTGATGATCGGGTCCGGGGGTGGAGGGCTGGGGGGAGGTTGATGATCGGGTCCGGGGTGGAGGGAGGTAGGATCAGCCGCCATCGGCTGGAGGGAGGAAGAGGCCAACGGGGCTGGAGGCGAGGAGGTCGGCGATTACGGCAAGGGTGAGAGACAGACTGCGATCGGCAGAGAGAAGGCTGAAGGCTTCCATGAGGGGTCGGGGGGGGGGGAAGCACTCCTGTGCCTCCTAGCACACAAGGAGTGCCGCGAAAGAGACTAAACCTTGTGGAGCCGACAGCTCCCGCCTCCCTTTCACTGTCGGATTTCCCAACCCCTGGGAAACCCGCGCGGCATTTGTAAAAATTTAAATCGGGCTCCCAATTGCACTATACGAACCTGATTTAAATATGTTGATTAAGTGTCCCGCCTCTCCACAGCAGGGCACCCGGACCCATGAAACCCACCGCCGTAAAAATGGCAACAGACACATACGCGGCTGGTTGGGGTCGCATTGCCCATTTTGTCAATTGTAACCCCGCTCCTGACCCTGTCCCACTCGTAACGGATGGGTTAATATCGCGGCCTTGATGTTCTGTAACAATCTGCAATCCTATCGCTGTACAGAGAATGACATGACTCGGCAGATGTCAATGAATACTCCTCCATTCCAGCTAGTTTAAAGGCTGCTTGCTGCACAGTACAAGTTGCCTTCGTATATTTCTTATCTTTTCAGCATAATGATTGGATTTGCTGACTCCTTCCCTTTAAAAAGATGGAGATCACAAAAGAAGCACCTGGAAAAACACGGATGTGGCCTCTTTCTCTTATTGTCCTACTAGCCAATCAGCTTCTTTGAAAGTCAATGCCCCTCAGCCACAGGAATGCCAAACAATTCTTTTCAGGTACCTCAGACTCCTTGTCTCACATTTCACACGCCAGGAAGTTCCATTCACAAGACCTTTGCATGTACATGTCTGCACCAAAACAATGCAGTGTTCACAGCAAGTTTTCTTTTATATATAATGAAAAGACCAACACAATTAAGATCAAGGGAGACAATTAGTCAAGAAATATAGAATGTGGTAAACTATTAAGGAACTTTTTACTAATTTAATAAAAAAATTGCTTTTTCTTTTAGTAACCGACATTATAATTCAACTTACTAGCATATTATTAAGTTTAAATGTGACAGAAATAGCTTCAAAATAATGCAGCACATTAAAGAGCTCACGTTTAAAGATTGAGAAAATAAGAGATGTCGACAACATATTGAAAGTTTATAGTGCACGTTTTCTAAAAACAGGTTATCCCAAGGGCTGAAAGATTTAAGAGACATCCTCTGTAAAACTCTGCTAAATGTAATAACTTAAAAAATGCAAACCTGAAAAATACATACAAATACTTTCTTTTCAATTCAGCGGTCAAAGCTTCATAATTTTATTTTGCCAGTGTTTTTTTTTTCCAGCTCCTTATGAAGTGGCCAGTATACATGTGTGAGCCTTAATAGCAAGTATTGGCAGGGAATTAAACTGTTAAGAGCATCATAGCCAAGTTCTATACTGTCCTCACCCAACAACTACATACGTGCAAGAGTCCTAGGATAGCAATCAGAAGTGGGAATGCTGATCAACTTTCCCCTCCCAAACCCAGAAGCACTGAGACCAATTGCAGCATCCTTACTGCTGTTCTGACTGAGATGGGCTAACACGGCACAGATAGACCAAATATCAAATCTATGATCCTCTTGGCCCGTATGGCTGAACTACTTGCTCAACCATGTGAAAAGCAAAACTGAACAGTGAAACATACAAAAGATCAATCTTCAACTTGCACCACGGAGGGAGTTCTGCTTGTGAATTAGATCTTGCATAGTCAAAGAGTTAGTGATACTATCCTAAGGCTCAGGTTTATTTAACATTCTTCCTTATTTATTCAAACTCCACAATGAATTATGCTAGTACCAAAGACAGAGACAGATGTCTCCATGGTTAATGTTAATATTGTGGAACCACAGTAAATCATTTATTGCTTATTGTTTTGTACTGTCAGGTTACGACAGTAACACTTCACAATAGAATACCCCATATATCAGCTTTGCAGATACATCAAGAAGAAACCTTTTCACATTAGCTGATGTCGTGGTAGTAGTATAAACAGAACGTCCTTCAACTTTCCTTACTAAGGAATAACGTGAAATATATTCTACTACTCAGTGCACTGGATGTTGTTTAGCGATGGGCTTACCTATTGTTTTGCTACCAAATCAAACAAATAGCTGCCTGAACCAACAAATGTCCTTAGTTCTAGTGACCGAGAACGCAAAGGCTCTGTGAACATTAATAAAAATGATACTTCCTTTCAAAGGAAGAAGCGTGCGGTGACAGATAAAATTTCGCCATCATTATTTCCTGAGATAAATGAAACTCAGATACAATCTTTGGCACGAATTTCAGATATGGTCTATCCTATCCACATGCCAAACTAAGTAAGGTGGGTCTACCACTGGAGCATGAAGCTTACTAACACTGCGAGCTCAAATAAGTGCAAGCAGAGTCTTAAAGTTAGAAATTAAAATTGCAAGAGGGTGCACGTTCAAACTGAGCTAACATGCAATGCAAAACAAAAGTAATTGGCCGGATTATATTTGTCCTGCTTTTTGTGGACAGCACATACCTGGGCAATATTCTACTTTGCTAGATAGATGCCAGTGTTGTAGCTGTACTCGTACAGCTTGGGATAGAGGCGCGGCTAGTTCTGGAGCACACGTCTTCAGTACTGCATCCGGGATGTTGTCGACGCCCATAGTCTTTGCTGTATCCAGTGCACTCATCCATTTCTTGATACCACATGCAGTGAATCGACTTGGCTGAAGACTGGCTTCGGTGATGATGGGGACTTCAGGAGGAGGCCGAGATGGATCATCCACTGGGCAGTTCTGACTGAAGATGGTTGCAGCCTTGTCTTTTGCACTCATCTGCTGAGCTCCACCATCATTGAGGATGGGGATGTTTATGGTGGTGCCTTCTCCCATTAGTTGTTTAATTGTCCACCACCAAAAACCAAAAATGAATAAAAGCCAAAAAGGGTAGTATTAAGGAGGCTTTAAAGGAGGAGAGGGAGGTGGAGAGGTTTAAGCAGATGCCAAAGGGTACATCCACACAGTTGTGTGATAGGAGGCCAGAGTCGGAGGAATACAGAGTTCGGAGTGGGATGGTGGGGGTAGGGGGTCTAGGGTTGGGAGCTGAAGGATGTTGTAGATAGGTTGGGCAAAGCCATAAAGGGATTTGAACACGAGGTTGAGATTTTTAAATTTGAGGTAATGGAGAGTCGGGAGCCAATATAGGTCAGCAAGCACAGGGATGATGTGTGTGCGGGACTTGGCACAAGATTTAATATGGGCAACAGAGCTTTGAATCAGCTGAAATTTATGGAGGGTGGAGGATGGGAGACCAGCCAGGAGAGCATTTGAATAGTCACGTCTGGAGGTGACAAAGGCATGGATCAGGGTTTCAGCAGCAGTTGGGCTAGACAGGGGCAGAAGCAGGCAATTTCATGGAGGTGGTAGTAGATGGTCTTTGTGATGGAAAGGATGTGCGGTCGGAATGTTAACGATGTGAACAATGTGGTTCAATCCTAAACAATAGCTGTTGTGGGGAAAGGAATCTAGGTTGGTGGCGCTAAGCTTGTGACAGGAGTCAAAGATAATGGCTTCAGGCTTCCCAACATTTAACCGGACAAGATTGTGGCTCATCCAAGACTGTATGCCGGATAAGTATTCTGACAGTAAAGAGGCAGTGGAGGGGTTGAGATAGATGGTGGAGCTGGGTGTTGTCAGCCTATATTTGGAAGCTGACCCATGTCTTCAGATGATGTTGCTAAGGGGCAGCAGCAAGTAGATGAGATGTGATGAGTTCCCTGATCAGCTTTCACATACAAATGAATAGAATAGGGGAAGACCACAGTGACTGTTCAGTTTGACAGATTAGAATGCTCCAGTGGCTTGGCGGGCGAATGCGCCACAGGCAAACATCTGTTGCAGGAAAGACAGTTAATCATCATCATCATCACAGGCAGTCCCTCGAAACGAGGATGACTTGCTTCCACGCCAAAAACAGATGAGTTCACAGGTGTTTCAATGATATTCCAGATCCCGATCTACATCCTGAAGGGTGGAAGATGCCTGTACGTGGATTTTTTTTTAACATGTGATGGCCGTTGCACCCCAGCCACTACACGCACTTGACAGAGCTAGGTCTTGGTTCAGTGGCAAGGGTTAACCAAGACGCCTGGAGACCAGCTCCACTGCATGGACCGAGTGCGCACACATATCGCAGTGTGGGCTAGCCTGTGCTGCCCCTGGCTCTTCTGGGCCCCGATCACATCCCTCTACGAACTCTTGTTGCTCCTTCGCCCTGACCTCGCCGCTCCTGCTGTACCTGCCTGCACTGCAATCAGTTAAGCTGCATCACTGGATGGTCTTTCAACATTTTGGGTGAAGTCTCTGGACAGAAATTTATTTTCTCCTGGGTTGAAGCCCATTTCTCCATTGGCTTCTCAGTTTTTCTGTGACTTTCAACTTTGCTGTCGCTTTCTATTGAGATTTTATTCTCTGCTGGACTGCTTCTATTCCAGTACTTCAGTTTCCTGCTCCTCTGCTGGAAATGTTTCACTCTATGCTGAGCTAGCTCTGATCTTTTCTGTTGGCACCTGCTATATCAATGCAAGGTGTTGTTGTTTTTACTTGAAAGTTTATGAGGAGCAGCATGTGGCACCTTCAACGAAAAGCTCACAGGAAAACTTCAACAATTTAGTGTCACAAATATATTTGGTTCTCTTGCTTTACTTGATTTGGTGTATTTGAAACAGTTGGATTTAAGATGAGGAACTTTAGACAGCAGGATTTTACATTTGCTTTTTCTTTTTCAAGGTTGCCATGTAATGGACAGGAACCCTCTGTTGCAGCCATTTTCTTTACTGACAGTAGCACAGTACTATTATGGATATTATTTAACATTTCAGTTCTTTTTTTATATGTATGCATATTTGACTGAAAGTTTATTAACGACATAAAAAACAAAGTTTTAAAGAAATTGTTTCAACATGAATATAAGTGCTTGAATAAGTGACTTCCTGCCCTCAGTTTCATTTTCCAGCAGGCGAACTATGACAAAAAGTCTGTTCATCAAGTAGCTGGATGGGCTGGCAGTGTGCAGCCTCCAGCACTCCTCAGTCACAAAGAAAACAGATGACAACAGTAACAGATGTTATAGGTCTTTGAGCATTTCGATTTAGTTGAAGCAGAGAATATTCGAAAACACCAGCTTCAATTCAGGCTATAAAACTGTACTTGTTAGAACAAGTGTTCACATTTTTATGGTAAATTCAACAATTCCACATTTACAGGGAGCACTGGTTGGAGATAAGTACACAATGATGTAGTGCGATTCTCTACCCCAGATTATTTTCAAGCGTAGAATCATTGAATTTAACCTTTTATTCTCTTCACTTGTATTCACTTTTATTAGATAGGCATGAAATTATCTCCTATTCTGTAAATCTTAGAAATTAGTAAAACCAGCAATTTTAATGATTATCATTATTTTGTGAATAACCCTTTACAATTTTTTTAAATAGTGCCCATATATTCTTTGTATTTTATAACATCCTATGCCAGCTGTTGTCTTTCTTTTCATGAAGGTACTGTAGCTTCGTTAATTTTTGCTCAAACAATGGGGCCAAGTTTCGGCCTGAGTTGCTCCTGTTTTTTTGGAGCAACTGGTTTAGAATGGAGTATCTTAGAAATTGCAATTCTCGGCATTTAGTTTGCTCCAGTTCCAGTCAGAACAGTTTCAGTTTGGAACAGATTTTTTTTTTCAAAAGGGGGCATGTCCGGCCACTTACGCCCGCTTTGAAAGTTTAGGTAGTGAAAACTTACTCCAAACTAACTTAGAATGGAGTAAGTGTAGATTTTTGTACGCTCAGAAAAACCTTGCCTACACTTAGAAAATCAGGCATAGGTTACAAATCAGGCGTAGGGCATGGGGGGGGGTTTAAAGGGAAGTTTACAAACATTAAACACTTCAGTTTTACAAATAAAGAGCCATCATCAATAATAAATGATAAATACATCAATAAATCAACCAATAAATCAATCCAAAAAAATTAATTAAAAAAATTTAAAAATCAATAAATAAAAAATGTTCTACTCACCGACTGTAGCACCGGGAGCCCCCTCCCTCCCCCCCTCAGTGTCTCTCTCTCTCTCTCTCTCTCTGTGTCTCTCTCACTCTCTGTCTGTCAGTGTCAGTGTCTCACTCTCTGTCTGTCAGTGTCTATGTTTTTCTGACAGCGAGGGGAGGGGAGGAGGAGGGGGGCGGGGGCGGGGAGGCGGGGGGGGGGAAGGAGAGGGAGGGGTGGAGGAAGGGGGAGAGGATTGGGGGGAGAGGAGAGGGAGGGAGGGGGGGAGAGGAGAGGGAGGGAGGAGGAGGAAGAGAGGAGAGGGAGGGAGGAGGGGGAAGGGAGGAGGGGGAAGAGAGGAGAGGGAGGGAGGAGGGGGAAGAGAGGAGAGGGAGGGAGGGGGGAAGAGAGGAGAGGGAGGCGAGGAGGGGGAGGGGGAGGGAGGCGAGGAGGGGGAGGGAGGCGAGGAGGGAGGCGAGGAGGGGGAGGGAGGCAAGGAGGGGGAGGGAGGCGAGGAGGGGGAGGGAGGCGAGGAGGGGGAGGGAGGGGGGAGACAAGGAGGGGGAGGCGAGGAGAGGGAGGGAGGGGGAGAGAGGAGAGGAG
This sequence comes from Pristiophorus japonicus, assembly GCF_044704955.1. Lineage (NCBI taxonomy): Eukaryota > Metazoa > Chordata > Chondrichthyes > Pristiophoridae > Pristiophorus > Pristiophorus japonicus. The sequence continues at coordinate 319,891,719 of NC_091978.1, read as the reverse complement.
AGATGGGGGGAGAAGAGGGGGGGTCGTCGGAGCGGGAGCTTAGAGGGGGGGGGGGTCGGAGCGGGGTCCGGGGGGAGCTGAGGGGGGGGAGATTTGGGGGGGGGGGGGGTTTAAGAGAGTCAGCTGGAGCTGGAGCTGGACGAGGGAGGTGCAGCTTGATCCTCGCAGCTCCAGTGAGGCCATTCTCCAGTGAGGCCATTCGGCCAGGGCTAGGGGCTGCGTGCTTTGGGCCCCTCCCACACAGTTTTGGGCACCTGGAGCTACTGCACATGTGCACCCACTCTAGCGCGCCTGTGCAGAGGTACCTGGATCTGCCCCCCACAGCTCGTGCTGCGCTGCGCCGAGCTGCAAAGGACCTGCAGGGAGCCAGAGAATCTGCAGGTATTTTTTAGGCGCACTTTCGGGCGCGAAAAACAGACGTCCAAGTCGGGGCTGCGCCGTTCTAGGCGCGGCCTGAAACTTGGGCCCATTATCACCATGAATAAATAAAGTAAATTCTGGTGTTTGCAACAATAAAAGAATATTTGAATCAGAAAAATAAGTTTGCAGCAACACTGCACCTGGTGTGAAACTAAAGTGCTGTGAAATGCCTCCTTTATAAGGCCTTGCACCACTGGCTACAATGTGATGTCAGTTTGCCGATTCAAGGCTGAGTTAAGGTACAGATCTTGCATTAAAAAAATGTGCCCTTTTAAATCCACATAAAATAAATAGCACAATTGGCCTATAATACATTTAATTGTGATGCGAGATCATCCTTTACTCCAAATCCTATGAGTATTAAAATAGAAACAGAAAATGCTGGAAATACAAAACAGGTCAGTCAGCATCTGTGGCGAGAGAAACAGAGTTAACGTTTGAAACATTAACACTGTTTCTCTCTCCACAGATGCTGCCTGATTTGATGAATATTTCGAGCATTTTCTGTTTTTATTTCAGATTTCCAGCATCCACAGTATTTTGCTTTTCTCCTATGAGTATTTAGAATGGTTACAGCACAGTAGGAGGCCATTCGGCCCGTCGAGCCTGTGCTAGCTCTCTGCAAGAGCGCTTCAACGAGTCCCACTCCCCCACCCTTTCCCCGTAGCCCTGCAAATCTTTTTCCTTCAGGTACTTATCCAATTCCCTTTTGAAAGCCACGATTGAGTCTGCCTCCAACAAATTTTCAGGCAGTGCATTCCAGATTCTAACCACTTGCTGCATAAAAAAGTTTTTCCTCATATCACCTTCGGTTATTTTGCCAATCACCTTAAATCTGTGCCCTCCGGTTCTCGACCCTACCGCCAATGGGAACAGTTTCTCTCTACCTACTCTGTCTAGACCCTTCATGATGTTAAACATCTCTATCAAATCACCTCTCAACCTTCTCTGCTCTAAGGAGAACAACCCCAGCTTCTCCAGTCTATCCACGTAACTGAAGTCCCTCATCCCCGAAACCGTTCTCGTAAATCTTTTCTGCATTCTCTCCAAGGTCTTCACATCCTTCCTAAAGTACGATGCCCAGAATTGGACTCAATACTCTAGCTGAGGCCAAACCAGTGTTTTATAAAGGTTCATGATAACTTCCTTGCTTTTGTACTCTATGCCTTTATTTAAGAAGCCCAGGATCCTGTATGCTTTTTTAACTGCTTTCTCAACCTGCCCTGCCACCTTCAACGATTTGTGCACATATACCCCCAGGTCTCTCTGCTCATGCACCCCTTTAGAATTGTACCCTTTAGTTTATAGTGCCTCTCCTTGTTCTTCCTGCCAAAATGTATCACTTTGCACTTGCTCTGTTAAATTTCATCTGCGATATGTCCGCCTATTCTACCAGCTTGTCTATGTCTTTTTGAAATCTATCACTATCCTCCTCACTATTCACTATACTTCCAAGTTTTGTGTCATCTGCAAATGTTGAAATTGTGTCCTGCACACCCAAGTTCAAGTCATTAATATAAATCAAGAAAAGTAGTGGTCCTTGTACCAACCTCTGTGGAACACCACTGTATACGTTCCTGCAGTCCGAAAAACCACCGTTAACCACTTCTCTCTGTTTCCTGTCACTTAGGCAATTTTGTATCTATGCTGCCACTGTCTTTTTTATTCCATGGACTTCAACTTTGCTGACAAGCCTATTTATCAAACGCCTTTTGGAAGTCCATGTACACCACGTCAATTGCATTGCCCTCATCAACCCTCTCTGTTACCTCATCAAAAATCTCAATCAAGTTAGCTAAACACGATTAGCCTTTAACAAATCTGCATTGGCTTTCCTCAATTAGTCCACACTTGTCCAAGTGACTGTTAATTTTGTCTCTGATTATTGTTTCTAAAAGCTTCCCCACTACCGAGGTTAAACTGACCTACCTTTTTTTGAACAAGGATGTAACATTTTCATTTCGCCAGTCCTTTGTCACCACCACCATACATAAGGAGGATTGGAAGATTATGGCCACTACCTCTGTGATTTCCTCCTTCACTTCCCTCCGCATCCTAGGATGCATCCCATCCATTCCTGATGACTTAACAACTTTAAGTACAGACTGCCTTTCTAGTACCTCTTTATCAATTTTTATCACATCCCTATCTCCACTAACTTTTCTTGCACTATGACTTTGGCACCATCTTCTTCCTTGGCGAAGACAGATGCAAAGTATTCATTTGGCACCTCAGCCATGTCCTCTGCCTCCATGCATAGGTCTCCTTTTAGGTCCCTAATCGGCCCTAACCCTCCTCTTACTCCCCATTTACTATTTACATGCCTATAGAAGTCTTTTGAATTCCCTTTTATGTTAGCTGCCAATCTATTCTCATAAATCTCTCTTTGCCCCTCTTATTTTCTTTTTTACTTCCCCTCTGAACTTTCTATATTCAGCCTGATTCTGAACTTTCTAGTTCAGTCTGATATAGCCTGCTAGATTTCATTTTAGTGCACAAGACTCCCTCGTAAAAGGTCTGGGGCAGGTTACTTGATACATCCATCCAACAATTCCTTTTTTCTGAGTGATAACAAAATGAAAAGCGAAGATGCACTGGGACATTCAGGCACCTACAACACTGTACAAAGGGGAAAACCGTATCCTAGTTTTATTTTCAATCTCTTTGCTATCTATCATCATCGTGATTCATGCAGATGTTGCAATAAAAACAAATACACTGGAAGCTGCAGGTGAAATTCAATACTGAAAGAATAGATGCAATCAACATTAATTGTCCACTTTCCCATACTATCCTTACTAGCCAATTTTCTCTCAGCAACTCCACTGTACATAATGCACAGCAAACAACACTGTATAAATCAGACCATTCTGCCAATAGGTTATTGATTATGAACCTAGAGTGTATAATCACTCTAATTCAGCAATTTATCTGTGAGGGGGGAGGGGTTAGAAGAGAAATAAATCAAGTGTTTTCTTCAAGCCTTCTGGTCAGATTTGTGCCATGGAAAAAACATAGCTGACTGAGTGCAAGGTAAAAAGCCTAGTCACAAATAAATATTATAGAAAACAAAATCCACTACCTAATCTACCAACAAAAGATATTTAACATACTAACAAGTAAAGGGGGAGGTTCTCACCCTCAGTATGTTTCTTATAAAAATAGTTACAATGAACATTTGTCAACATATTGAGTGGTGAGTGGTTGGATGGAGTGGAAAGGAAGACTTGTACAACCTAATGTTAACATCAGTCGGTACAGCCATTTAACTCTGCAATAATGTTTATGTCAACTGCTTGTGTTACTCCAACTCCCTTGCACTGTCAGACTCAGTAACTCATTTTATCCAATGGCCAGTGACATTTGTTAGCTAAACAAGTAAATACAAAATACAGCCAAAAATGAATAGGAAAAATCCCCAAAAGGATAAATACATCAATCAGAATTCCATGAAAAGGATTTGAAGTCTGTAAGATGAAAGTCTCAAAGTTCAAGATTTTAAATCCTGAATCTATATCTACTTTATTGTCAAATTGATGTTGCACTGCCATGCCAGAGTTGGTGTCATGGGTTGAATTTGGACATGTTCTGAGCATCATCTTTTCTACACATAGCATCATCAGTGAAATGGTTCACATGGAAAGAGAGGAGAATTTGTATTAGAAAATTCAAGATTAAAAAATTCAAAACACTGAATTTCAATTAGCGAGTTTTGTTAGTTACTTTAACAAAAAAGAGTATACAGCAAGTTCAGGGTTTTACTTTAATATCAACTGTATGCAAATCTTAGAAACAATAGTGTAGCAGTGGAAAAAATACAGCGTAGACTTGCTGAGATGATACAAGTGATGAAAAGATACAGTTAAGAGGAGAGACTTATAAAAACTTGGGCTGTATTCACTAGATCGACTAAAGTGAAGGGCAAATGTTCAAAATTATGAGACGGTTTGTGAATGTAAATAGTAAAAGATTATTTCCACGGGTCAATGAATTAATAACAAGAGGGCATGAAATCACGATTGGTACTAAAAGCTTAAAGGGGCAGCAAAGGGTTATTAGAACATGGAATGCATTATCACATGTGGCTACTGAAGCCAAATCCAACATGGCATTCAACAAAGCAATGGACAAATGCGTAAAGAAAAATATTAAAATATAGAGAATAGGATAATAGAATAAGAGACCTAACATGGAGTTAATACTGATACTTTTATGATGGGCCAAATGATCTCCTTCTGAATCGTCTATTATTCTATGGTGTGAAGTGTGCACATGCACACACGCACACACACACACACACTTTAATATCAACATGGTGAGAAGGGAAGCGTAATGTAGTGGTTTGTCATAGAACAGAGTTGGCAGTCAAACCAGGTGTTATATTTTCTTCATATAAACTTCAACTTAGGCTTAAAATAGATGCAAGCAAAGAAACACTGGAGAACATTTACTCTATGTTGTACATATAACAAAATTATAATTGGGCTTATAAAAGCTGAGTTTACGATTTTGTTACACATAGCCCACAGAGGAAATCTTCCTCAACTATGTCTAAGCATGATCACCATTTGTTGGTTCCAGGTCTGGTTACTAGGGCACATCGGCCTAGATTTTCGCCGACTTTGCGACTGGGTTTTCGCCGCGATTTGACTCTCCGCGGTGAAAACCCGCTCGCAGGGATCCTCAGTGACCTCTTTGCAGCGGTGCTTTCACGTACCGCCGGGGAATGGAGTGCTGACGTGAAACGCCGCAGTTTGCGTTACCGTCGTACTTTCGGCTCTCTTGGGACCCGTACGCCATGCCCAGAATACCGACAGGGTCAAACCTGTCGATTCAGTCCTGCCAGCAGCGATAAGTTAAAGGTAAGTTAAAGTTTTTAAAAAATTATTTCTCAGCGATTTAGCAGGTAAGGGTTTTTTTTGAGTGTTTTGTGAATGTTTTTTGCACTTTTTTGTTGTTTTTTCCCCCTCCCAAGGTTTCGCTTGCAGCACTACCGGCCCCGGACTAAAGTTGCCGAAACTCGCAGTTTGCGCCGCGACTCCTTGTGCAATGGCGACTTTACCGACGTAAAGGCACAACAAGCGATCCCCAGGTGGGCAGAGGAAACCTTTCAAGATTACCCTCAAAGTCTCCTTGATAAAGTGCAACATTCCCACTGACACCTGGGGATCCCTGGCCAAAGACCGCCCTAAGTGGAGGAAGAGCATCCGGAAGGGCACTGAGCACCTCGAGTCTCGTCGCCAAGAGCATGCAGAAAACAAGCGCAGGCAGCGGAAGGAGCGTGCAGCAAATCAGACTCCCCACACACCCTTTCCTTCAACCACTGTCTGTCCCACCTGTTAGAGACTTGTAATTCCCGTATTGGACTATTTAGTCACCTGAGAACTCACTTTTGGAGTGGAAACAAGACTTCCTCGATTTCGAGGGATTGCTTATGATGATGATGAAAGGCCGAAAGTTAAGCCTAAAAACGGTAGCACAACGGAAACTGTAATTTTGGCGTAAAACTATTGTTTTTGCTGAAAACCGAAAATCTAGCCCGATCATATCAATACTTTGCCGAACAAAGCCAATTCAGTCACTGGCTTTCTAGTGGATAGAGCTTACAACAATGTGGACTGCGCGCAGTCTGTGGAAAGAATACGCTTGATGAACCAAATGGTCTTTTCTCATTTGTGCCTTCTTATGCTTTGTTGTTAACAACAGGATTGCCCAAGAATGCACAGCATCTGGAACACAACATGAGATTCCTTGAATGTCAGATAATTTGCACCTTTCCTAAATGGTGCTAGGTTGCACTCAGAACAAGGCAGGAAGATAAAGACAAACTGTTCAGGCTCCATGAGGTAACTTAGATGAATTTTGTGTGTTTGCTTAGTACAAAATCCAATTTTGGTCTGAACTAAAACATTTACTGACCAAAATTATTTGTTTTTAATTATCTCCTTTTACTTGTCCACAAGAAGCAATTACTACAATACACCCTCCTTCATCACCAGGATAGATAAGCAGAGTTATGCACTTCCTAGTGACTGCCCTCCTTCCTCTGATCCTAACAAAAGCACAGATAGGCCACCTAATCATAGAACTTGGGATGGGAACAAACAGAAAGAAGTTAGTTAACCTAAACCTGATTCCAGGGCTTCCATATGCGATATAATGTTGGCTATTTGACCGTTACTTGATCCAAGGGGTCAATATTTTGAATCATTAAAAAAAACTGAAACAGACAAACGCGGACAGGTCATTTTACTGTTACTGGCCAGCTTCTCTGGCTGATGCTGTGCCTCACCTTACCACACTGCTTCGGTGCAACTTGTACGGAGTGTGGCAATAGCCTTGCGCCCATGATTCTTTCACATAACACAGTCATACATGCACATTTTAGTGCGATTGACTCTAGGAGAATACATATCAAGTGATTCACTGTTGCTATTCTCATCTAACTTAAACTTTGGGGTAATTATTGAGCAACTAGTAATGTTCTCTGAACACAGATATTTAGTTATAACCTTGAACTTATTCCCTGCAATATATTATTTCACACACTAAATTTATTGTAGCCTAGAAATTATTATTGCTATTTCCTTGATGCCTTAGTGGGTAAACACATACCAGAGAGATCTCATGTTTCATTCCCTGGTCTGTGCTGAATTAGCTGATCTCAGCCAGGGCAGCAGTTATGGCACAACAGTTGGCCTCAGTCCCCTGGACTAAGATAAGGAAAAATAAGGCAGGGTTCACAATAAAAAACAGTGACGCCTGCTGAAAACTGCAGGCGTGTTTTCTTTGGGCAAGAATAGAACCAGGGTTGGCGGTAATGCCTTCTACAGTTGAATAGTTGACTCAAGTGCTTCGCTGAGCAGGCCACATTGTTTGCATGCCAGACATGAGACTCCCAAAGCAAGCGCTCCACTCAGAACTCCTTCAAAGCAAATGTGCCAAAGGTGGCCAGCGGAAACATTACAAGGGCACCCTCAAAGCCTCCTTGATAAAGTACTACATCCCCACCGACACCTGGGAGTCTCTGGCCAAAGACCGCCCTAGTGGAGGAAGTGTATCCGGGAGGGTTCTGAGCACCTCGAGACTCATCGCCGAGAGCATGCAGAAATCAAGCGCAATCAGCGGAAAGAATGTGCGGCAAACCAGTCCCACCCACCCCTTCACTCAACGACTATCTGACCCACCTGTAACAAGGATTGTGGTTCTCGTATTGGACTGTTCAGCCACCTAAGGACTCGTTTTAAGAGTGGAAGCAAGTCTTCCTCGATTCCGCGGGACTGCCTATGATGATGAGTTGACTCAAACATTAAGAAAGGTACCTAGGTGAGGTGCCAGAGAGCTGCCACTGCCCGAGAGTCATCGCTTTCAGGAGAAGAGGAAAGTAAGGCAGGGGGAAGGAAATAAATGATTATTTCTTCAGATAAATTTCAGTATTTCAGCTGTGATTATTATGCTGTTTCTCTTGAATATTGAGCTCATAAATGCAGCTTTTCAGGACCCACGGATCTTCATATCCAAATCCAAGCTCCGTGGTGGAAGCACAAATTTGTAAAATCTACTCCAATACGTAAAACAACACAATGCAAAGAACAGTACTTACTCAAAAACTAAACATGCATTTCATATTTCTGCAAGATTAGAAACAAGTAAATGATGAAAATGTTCCAATCTGCATCTGAAGAATTGACTCCAGATACTGGCAGGAAGTTCTCGACATGGTATGTATTATGTACAGAAATCACCATGGAAAATGATCAGGCATGGAGGGCATTTTTAAAAGTGGATACTCAGCACATTATTTTCCTGCACACAATGATAAATGGTCATTCACCTCACTCATACTTGCTGAATGAGAGATATGCGTGAGATATTATACTCTACGCTTGTTATTCTGACTGAACTGGACAGGCGAGATGCGGGAAGAATGTTCCCGATGTTGGGGAAGTCCAGAACCAGGGGACACAGTCTTAGAATAAGGGGCAGGCAGTTTAGGACTGAGATGAGGAGAAACTTCTTCACTCAGAGTTGTTAACCTGTGGAATTCCCTGCCGCAGAGAGTTGTTGATGCCAATTCATTGGATATATTCAAGAGGGAGTTAGATATGGCCCTTACGGCTAAAGGGATCAAGGGGTATGGAGAGAAAGCAGGAAAGGGGTACTGAAGGAATGATCAGCCATGATCTTATTGAATGGTGGTGCAGGCTCGAAGGGCCGAATGGCCTACTCCTGCACCTATTTTCTATGTTTCTATCTGTTGTGGAAGACAATGCGATTAACTTAAGTTGCCATATTTCAGTGATAAATGCACACAATTTACACCATGTTCTATGGTACACACACAATAGAGTGCTATATACAAACTTCATTAGATTGATGTTTTTCTTTTAATAAGTCTTGAGAGGAAGAAAAACCTACCCATGCCAAATATATCTATTTAACACCATCATGTGATTTTGGCATCTTTACATTTCAATGCAGGTACTGAGAAGCTGTCCTTTTCAAAGTGACTTTGCATTACAACAGACTGGATCTTCATCACACCCGGATGTTGATGTAAACCTATTCCCTGAACCGCACTGATATGAGGATTATCAAAGCACCACATCAATTCTGCACTGCCTGCATAGAAAATCAAAACCCATAAAACATGATGGTGCTTTTGCAAAACTAAAAAGAGATTTATGGGCTGAGATGGGGAAGTGTGCTGCAGCAGCAAGATTAAATCATTTCATATTTATTGTTCTGAATAATACCAGATAAATGAAGTTGTCACTGAACCATTTGCAGCAATTTTCCAAAGTGTACCTGACCGTCATGGTAACAGATTGTCTTGTTTTGTCACGAAAAGGGAAATATCATTTAAACCTCAAAAGCTGGACTTCAGTATGCAAAGACCAAACCTACACAGCCAATAACCAAACTCCTTAATTAATGAATTTCAGAATTACTGTTGTAAATGCCTTAGTGTAGGCCAGACTAGTAATAACACAAGTTATCAATTTTAGGTTGCATTTGGTTTTTTTCCAATTGGGCTTTTAAAAAACCTTTAATGCTCAGATAAATTTAAACTAAACTGTTCTCTGAGTTAACCGCCCAAACAAAACAGGATAAAACTTTTATCTGAAAAGTCTCAGCAATATTAGAAAAATAAAATGAATGAGTTAGTACAGACTTCTTAGTGATAACTGAATTTGAGATTCAAACACATAGCTTTGCCTATAAATCAGTAAACTGAACTCAATAACTGGACAGCCTGAACCTGACATTGAGAAATTTTTTGACTTAGTAGAATTAAAATGTGTTTTTCCTTTGCTGTACAACAATAAAACAAGTTAGTCCCAAACCAGATCCTACACATTATTTAATTGCTAAAGTGATCAATAGAATGTCCTTCTAAATAACCAAATGGGCCAGATTACTATCACAACTAATTTGCTTGCCTTTAGACTTAATTAAATAATGGAGAGTACAGAAATGGAAAATCTAATGGACTAAAACCAGTCCACAATGAGGCCTGTTGGTGCCTGTTATTTAGCTCCTTGGTTGGGATCAAATGCAGTGCTCTCTATATCATGGAGGGGGTTTTACGATAACATAATGGTTATGTCATCGTCAACGAATCATACCAACGTCCCAGACTCCTCCATTACCATCCATGGTTATGTCCTTTCCCACCAGCAGAACAGACCCACCAAAGATGGCGCCACAGTCGAGTGACCCTGGGAGTCCTCAACATTGACTCTGGACCCCTGGCATCAGGTCAAACTCGGGCAAGGAAATCTCATGCTGATTATCACCTACCGCCCTCCCTCAGCTGATAAATCAGTACTCCTCCATGTTGAACACCACATGGAAGAAGCACTGAGCAAGGGTACAGAATCTACTCTGGGTGGGGCACTTCAATGTCCCTCACCAAGAGTGGCTCAGTAGCACCAATACTGACTGAGCTGATCCTGAAGGACAAAGCTGCCAGACTGGGCATGCGGCAGGTGGTGAGAGAAACAACACAAAATCTACTTGACCTCCTCCTCACCAATCTACCTATCGCCGATGCATCTGTCCATTACAGTATTGGTCGGAGTGACCACCGCACAGTCCTTGTGGAGGACACCATGCGTCGTGTTGTGTGGCACTACAGATTCAGAACAGATCTAACAGTTCAAAACTGGGCATCCCTGAGGCACTGTGGGCCATCAGCAGCAGCAGAATATTATTCCATCTCTGCAACCTCATAGCCTGGCATATCTCTCACTCCTCCATTACCATCAAGCCGGGGGATGAAATCTGGTTCAATGAATGTAGAGCATGCCAGGAGCAGCACCAAGAGTTCCTAAAAATGAGGTGCTAACCTGATGAAGCTCCAACACAGAACTGCAGGTTAAACAGCATAAGCAGTATGTTTTAGACAGCGCTAAGTGATCCCACAACCAACAGATCAGATCTACAGTCTTGCCACATATAGTCGTGAATACTGGTGGAAAATTAAACAATTAAAGGGAGGTGGCTCAATGACTATCCCCATCCTCAAAGATGGCAGAGTCGAGCACAAGTGCAAAAGACAAGGCTGAAGCATTTGCAACCATCTTCAGCCAGAATGGCTGAGTGAATGATTCATAGTGGCCTCCTCCTGAGGTCCCCACCATCACAGATGCCAATCTTCAGCCAATTCAATTCACTCCACATATCATCAGAAAAGCCAACACTAGCCCGGCTGTCGTGCTGAAGATTTGTGCTCCAGAACTAGCCGCGCCTCTAGCCAAGTTGTTCCAGTACAGCTACAACACTGGCATCTACCCGACAAAGAGGAAAACTGCCCATGTATTTTTTTTTTCTTTTTTCGTAGCCAATCTTTCCAATTTTTTGTCAAATCACAAACGCCAGAGGTCACCTTGCACACATCAAGGATCACTCTGCGCCAATGCTCTTAGCCAAAAGGCCGAGAGCCACTGCACCGTTCCTGGAAGTACTGCAATACCAGGTTCGTGCCATGGAGGTGGATGGGTCAGGCCCCCCACACACCTCCGTGGAGGTGGATGGACCAATCCACCCCACCCACCTCCTATTTCCAAAAAGCATAGGAGAACCACCTTCCTGATCCAGGGAGAACCACTTTGGGGTCATGGTTACTCCCCTGTCAGGTCAGTTACGCATGATCTTAGCCAAAAGGCCGAGAAGTATGTCCTGTCCGCAAAAAGCAGGACAAATCCAATCCGGCCAATTATCGGCCCATCAGTCTACTCTCAATCGTCAGCAAAGTGATAGAAGGTGTTGGTGACAGTGCTATCAAGCGGCAATTACTCACCAATAACCTGCTCACCAATGTGCAGTTTGGGTTCTGCCAGGACTACTTGGCTCCAAACCTTATTACAGCCTTGGTCCAAATATGGACAAAAGAGCTTAATTCCAGAGGTGAGGTGAAAGTGACTGTGCTTGACATCAAGGCAGCATTTGAACGAGTGTGGCGTCAAGGGGCCCTAGTTAAATTCAAGTCAATGGGAATCAGGGACAATCTCTCCACTGACTGCAGTCATACCTAGGACAAAGGAAGATAGTTGTGGCTGTTGGAGGTCAATCAACTCAGCCCCAGGATATTGCTACAGGAGTTCTTCAGGGCAGTGTCCTAGGCCCAACCATCTTCAGCTGCTTCACCAATGACCTTCCCTCCATAAGGTCAGAAGTGGGGATGTTCGCTGATGTTCCATTCGCAACTCCTCAGATAACGAAGCAGTCCATGCAGCAAGACCTGGGTTGGCCTGATAAATGGCAAGTAACATTCGCGCCACACAAGTGCCAGGCAATGACTATCTCCAACAAGACAGCGTCTAACCACTGCCCCTTGACATTCAATGGCAATACCACTGCCGAATCCCCCAACATCAACATCCTGTGGAGGTCACCATTGGCCAGAAACCTAACTGGACAGCCACATAAATACTGTGGCTACAACAGAGTTTAGAGACTGGGTATTCTGCGGGGAGTCTCCCACCTCCTGACTCCTCAAAGTCATTCCATCATCTACAAGGCACAAGTCAGGAGTGTGATGGAATATTCTCCACTTGCCTGGATGAGTGCAGCTTCAACAACACTCAAGAAGCTCAACACCATCTGACAAAGCAACCCGCTTGATTGGCACCCCATCCACCACTTTAAACATTAATTCCCTCCACCACCAGCGCAACATGGCTGCAATGTGTACTATCTACAAGATGCTCTGCAGCAACTCACCAAGGCTTCTTCGACAGCACCTCCAAAACCCTCCAGGACAAGAGCAGCAGGTGCATGGGAACACCATCATCTCTAAATTTCCCTCCAAGTCACACACCATCCCAACTTGGAAATATTTTGTCGTTCCTTCATAGTTTCTGGGTCAAAATCCTTTAACTCGCCCCTAACAGCACTATGGGAATACTTTCACTATGCGAACTGCAGTGGTTCAAGAGGGCAGCTCACCACCACCCTTTCAAGGGCAATTAGGGATGGGCAATAATGCTGGCCTTGCCAGCGACACCCACATCCCATGAACACATTTTTTAAAAGTCCATTTACTGCCAATGTGGGATTTTTTTTTGGTATTAAAGAATGTGATCTGCATCCACCAGGAATTTATTAAGCCGCACAACTCATTTCACATAGGACCATTACACAGTGCAGAGAGAAGAGTTCCAAAAGGTGAAAGGGGAGTATACCTCAGCAACCTGGGTTATGGAGAATAAATATCGAAATGTTTCTTGCTTTCGATTATGATCCAGAAATCATTGCTGAGTGTGTATCTGTGTGAACGAGGGTGAGGACAGAATTGGGCAGTGATGCCCCACAATAAATATCCTGCCGGAATTTACTATCAAGGTTCAAGCATAATCATTTAGGTGAGGCATTGAATGGACTGCTGGTCCCTTAAAACCACAAGCAACAATGAGTCAATGCCTTCAGGAAAGGCAGAGAAATTAGAAAATTAGCAGAAAGAAAGAGTGCGGAAGCTCTGTTGGAACTCTTGAAGGGTTAATGAGTATGATGTTTTTGCTGTCCAAGCGTCGTCAATAAAGGAATGAGGAATGTCAACAGGAAATAAAGGAAATCGCTAATTTAGCACCTTGCTTCAAATTGTTAATACAGAGTGTTCTTTGCCTGCAGCTCATTACAGGTTAGTGAAAGATCAAACACATCCCACCCAGGTTGGGAATCCTGACATCACTTGCTGTGTAACATCTGATCACAATCCTGTGTCACTTAGTTCTACCCGGTGAGTAATAATCGGCCACTTGCTTCACAGCCAACTGTTTAATTCAGTTCAACACAGGAAGCACCCCACAGTGCCCAGGCGCACCTCATGCTGAAACTAACAATAAGTGGCTGTCACATCTGCCTGCAAGTGACACAGGCACACACACAGACACCACTACATCATCTGCCCCCGCCCCCACACACACACTTTCCAGACACTGGGGTGCTCAGTGATAAGACAGAACACAACTTGTGTCTACACTGTGCCAGGAAGAAATTGTTCCAGTCACACTTTTATTTTTTGTATCAACTATGTACAAATGATGAGGTGTACCAAATAAAGAGAGTAACTGTCAATCAAAAGCCGGCATTCCTCTATTAAAGTTGTGATTGATGTCCCATTTAACTTGTCCACTCCCTTCCCTTCCTCCTTAAATGAGGACCATTTAGAACACAATCATGGCAAATTTCCTACTGAAAACAAAGGAATCGAAAACGTGGTAATGAGTATGCAGGGTGGCCGCAGTTTGGTTAGTGGTCAACAGTGACTGACGCTGGTGCTCTGTCAGGTTTATTTTTTTATACCTCACCAATTCTCTCCTCAAAGTGTTGACTTCTTCCTGGGGGATAGTTTTACAGTTGTTCTCTGGTACTTTGCTCAAGTACTTTCCTACATTACAACAGTGACTACACTTCAAAAAGTACTTCATTGGCTGTAAAGCGCTTTGGGATGTCCGGTGGTCATGAAAGGTGCTATATAAATGCAAGTCTTTCTTTTTCTTTTCTAAGTGATAGCCACGACAGTAACAACTTGTATTTATAGAGTGCCTTCAATGAAGAATGCCTTCAATGTCAAGGTGCTTTACAGAGGGGATAGGAAATATAAATAAAATACACAAAGGAACAGACACTGAGCCATGGTGGAACAGTTACAAAAGGTAACCGAAAGCATGGTCAAAAAGATGTTTTTTTGAACAGGTTTTTAAAAGAGAGAGAAGTGTAGTGGCAAAAGGATATAGAGGGAGAATTCCAGACAGTAGGGCCAAGGCAACCAAAGGCTATGCCACCAATTGTGGGGTGAAGGGAATGGGAAGCAGTGAGTGTTGGCCTGCTATTTTACCAGAGGGAGAATCACAGTTGAGCCTGACTCGATACTCACCTGACATTTAGATATCGATTAGGAATGGGAACCCAGGCTGATTTTCCTTTCTCTATTCTAGGACAATAAAACCAATTGGGAGCACGACCTGGTGCCCCAGTTAAGATCAACTAATTCTGCATAGTTACTGCCTAACACACTGAGCCATCAAAGGAACTTAGTGGGTTTGCTTGCTAATTGTCAAGAAACTACACCATCAGTACCCAACCCAAAATAACTCAGTGAGTAAATGCGCAGCCAAGGATGGTCACAAGTTCAATCCCTGATCTGGGCTGCGTTAGTTCATTATAGTTAAGGACGCAGTAACAGAGGTAGCACAAAGAAACTTAGAGGGCGAAATTGCATATCGTCCCGTTTGGGAGTGGTAACCTTCGTGAGGCAGGACATCCTGTGCCAGGCGCAGAAGTCCCGTCCCACGATGTAAAATGGGGTTACCGTCCCCGAGACAAAGTGGAGCACAAGGTCGGGCGTGCCACATTCTGTCGGGGGCAGCTCTGGGGCGCTGATCGAGCGCAAGTCAGAGCGCTCAGTGGCCTCTCCATGTAGCGCTGAAACGATCACTAGGCTCCTCCCCTTCCGTTAAAGAGTAGCACACGCTGCGAGCTCTGCATGTGTTTCAGAGACCTCCACTAGGCCATCGAGGATGCAGGGTGCAGTGGCCGCAGCCCGGCACTGAAGCAGAGTGCTGGGCTGCATGATTGCGGCATGGAACCGCAAAAAATAACACGGAGGCAGGACTGGTAAGTCGGAGGACAACACAAAATGGGGGTGCGCAACTCCCCTTTAAACTCCGTCCATAAGCAGAGTGTGGCCAGGTTCATGGCCCGAGAGGCTGGCACTGACATCGCCCGCAGCGGCCTCACGGGGCGCTGGCCAATTTCCGCAGCGGGGCAAAAACAGGTTGTGCGGGGCGAAAATGGGGTGCTGCGCACGCTGATGATGTCATCACTGGAGGTGCAGCAGCCCAGCACGCTACTGGTTTTGCATATCCACTAACTCCCGCGCAATTTCGCTGGAACCAGTAGTGCCCCCGTCACCCCCACCTGGGCGACAAGTGGTTTGCACCCAGTTAGCGCCCTCCAGAGGTGCTAACGGCAGTTGCATACCATGCAAATTTCTCCCCTTCAGTGGCCCCAAGTTTCCACATGATTTGCTCCTGATTTTTAGGAGCAACTGGTGTAGAACGGAGTATCTTAGAAATCGGAATTCTCGTCATTTAGTTTGCTCCAGTTCTAGTCAGTTAGAACAGTGTCACTTTGGAACAGAATTTTCTTTTCAAAAGGGAGCGTGTCCGGCCACTTACGCCTGTTTTCAAAGTCTCGTGAGTGAAAACTTACTCCAAACTAACTGAGAATGGAGTAAGTGAAGATTTTTATACCCTCGAAAAAACCTTGTCTACACTTTAGAAAATCAGACGTAGGTTACAAATCAGGCGTAGGGAATGGTGGGGGGAGGGTTTAAAGGGAAGTTTACAAACATTAAACACTTCAGTTTTACAAATAAAGAGCCATCATCAATAATAAATGATAAAGACATCAATAAATCAACCAATAAATCAATCCAAAAAAATTAATAAGAAATAATTCTTTTTTTAAAAAATCAATAAATAAAACAGTTTCTACTTACCGACTGCAGCACCGGGAGCCCTCCAACAGCGTGCTGGGATGCCCCCCCCCCCCAGTGTGTCTCTGTCAGTGTCTCTATCTCTCTGTCTGTCTGTGTGTGTCTCTCACTCTCTGTCTGTGTCTGTGTTTCTGACAGCGAGGGGAGGGGGAGGAGGGGGGTAGAGGGAGAGGGGGGGGAGGAGGGGGGTAGAGGGAGAGAGGGGGGGAGCAGAGGGAGGGAAGGGGGAGGGATGGGGGAGAAGGGGGAGGGATGGGGGAAGGGCGGGAGAAGGGGGGAGGGGTAGGGGGAGAAGGGGATAAAGGGGAGATGGGGGGAGAAAGGAGATGGGGGGAGAAGGAGATAGGGGGGAAGGAGATAGGGGGGAAGGAGATAGGGGGGGAAGGAGATATGGGGGGGGAAGGAGATGGGGGGGGGAGGAGATTGGGGGGGGGAAGGAGATTGGGGGGGGGAAGGAGATGGGGGGGAAAGGAGATGGGGGGGAAAGGAGATGGGGGGGGAAGGAGATGGGGGGGGAAGGAGATGGGGGGGGGAAGGAGATGGGGGGGGAAGGAGATGGGGGGGGAAGGAGATGGGGGGGAAGGAGATGGGGAGGGGAAGGAGATGGGGGGGGGAAGGAAGGAGATGGGGGGGGGGAAGGAGATGGGGGGGGGGAAGAGATGGGGGGGGAAGGAGATGGGGGGGAAGGAGATGGGGGGAAGGAGATGGGGGGGAAATGAGATGGGGGGAAATGAGATGGGGGGGAAGGAGATGGGGGGGAGAAGGAAAGATGGGGGGGGGGAGAAGGAAAGATGGGGGGGGGGGGGGAAGGAGATTGGGGGTGGGGGGGAAAGGAGAAGGGGAAGGGAGGCTGAACGGGCCGGGCCCGAGACTTCTGGCAGGGCCCGTCCCCAGCACCAGATTTACAGGTAGGTGGCGTTGGGTCGGGTCGGGGGGGTGGTGGGAGGGAGGTCGGTTCGGTTCGGGTCGGGGGGAGGAGGGAGGGAGGGAGAGGGAGGTCAGGTCGGATCCAGTCCCGGGGGGAGTGGGGGGGGGGGGCGGGGGAGCGTGAGCGGGAGTCGAGTCGGGTTGGGAGGAAGCAGGAGCTGGCCGTGGGAGGAGCCTTATTCACGCAGCCCCAGTGAGGCCATTGGGCCAGGGCTAGGGGCTGCGTGATTCGGGCCCCTCCCACACAGTTTCGGGCGCCTGGAGCTACTGCACTCGCGCGCCCACTGTAGCGCGCATGTGCAGAGGTCCCGGCACTGTTTTCAGCGCAGGGACCTAGCTGTGCCCCCTACAGCTCCTGCTGTGCTGCACCGAGGGCCAGAGGACCTGCAGGGAGGTGGAGAATACGGAGGTTTTTTTAGGCGCACTTTGTGGCGTGAAAAACGGGCGTCCAGGTCGGGACTGCGCCGTTCTAGGCGCGGCTCGAAACTTGGGCCCAGTGTCCCAAAGCTAGTGAAAGAGTAAAAAAAAAGCCAGTGATCCAGCCTCTGATTGCTATCCAGAGTGAGTGTGTGTGCATGCCGCTCACACATGACAAGGTCGCAGGGTAGACAAAATGGACTCACCAAAAATAAGTGGTCAAAACTCACCTTCAAAGTTCACACATGAACAATATTTCAGGGCTGTCGCTAACCGTGCAGTAATTTTTTCACAGCAAATCATGTTTATTTCCTCAAAACATGTGAGCAGGTTGTTCTTTGCCTGAAATAATCTTAAAGAAATGTTGTTGCTGTAACATGAAACGGCTCCGCGAGAGCTTATATTGGTACTTCACTTGGAAGTGGGTTAGGGGGTACATGGTTGCCAGGACCTGAGGCCAAGTGGAGAAATGTCATATTTCAATGCCTCAACCTCAATAAAATCATGAAAATAAAGCTTATGGTCAAATTTTGGGTGCTTTTCCCTATGAATACTCAAGATTGTGTTATTGTAGGATCTAATACTGGATTTTTTTTGAATAACGTTATCCTTTCACACATGAAAGAATCTAGTAAATTGAAAAACACATACATCACCTTAAAACAACAAAATATTGCATGATTGTCCTTTTAATTAATTAATTGTGCTCAATCACACTTATTAATAAGAGTCATTCTGCAGTAGCTGGAAAATTTCAGCATAACATCATTACTAATATACTGTGCCGTATATTACATTTAGAAATAATCTGGCAAGATTTCAATGTTTGTTAATTTTTTTTAAACTGAATTAATTTTGTCCCTCCAACCCTAAAGTAAAAGGGGAGAGGAGAAGAATTTGAAACAATATAAATTGCTCACAAATTCTTCAGAACAGGCTAACGGTCACAACACACCTGCTATTAGTGGTGGTTGTTTTGTGAACATATAAACATATCCATTTCCTTCCTTTAAAAATTAGATTTATTTATTTATCCAGAGTGTGTGCAAGAGAGCTCTTGTCATCCATAAATATTAATGTTTTATACTCCATGACGTACATTTTATAAACTAAGTTAAATTACTTGTCTTATACAAACAAGCCACTAAAACTCCTACACAGCAAGAATAAAAAAGTTGTTTATAATGCACCAGGATTATCTGCTCAGAGGTGTACTACATATATCTTTGCAAATTTAGTCACAAAACTGATGTCGTCCCTCCCTTTAGTGGCCTTGATTTAATCAGACCTGAAAACTAATTGGCTGTTGAATTACCCAAGTTGCAATGGATCCGGTTTATTCCGATTAAGAGGCAGCACATTAATGCTGGGATTTTTCTTGGGGCTTGTGTAATTTCAGCGGAAGATGGACAGAAGCCCTGCTTACTGTGTTAAATCGAGAGAACCCCACAGGAAATTGCCAGCATAAGAGATGCAACTCCATAAATAAAATATCTTTTAAAACATTTAATGGAAATTAAAACTGCTTTATTGATGACAAAGTTAGTTAAGACAATGATTAATTGAGCCATACAGGCACATTGGGCCATATGGTAATTGAGCCATACAGGCTATGAAGGCACCAGGTTTGATTCCCTCTACTGATTTAGCTGATCTGAGCCAGAACAACCGTAGGGGTGCTGGAGTTGACCTCAGCATCTGTGCCAACCATCGTGCTCAGAGCAGACAATTCACCTTTTCAATCCCCGTCTGCTCCATTTGTATAGTGGCCCCATAAATATTAATTTTGGCTCTGGTTGACTTCCTCCAGAAAGTAACGTGCCTCTTCTGCATGTATGTGACTCTCAGTGCTCACTCTCCTGTGACGATGCCTTGACCTTGCTATAAACTCAACCCAAGTGCACCCATCCCCCACCCCCCCCCCCTTCCCCAGCATCTTAAACACCCCCGCCAGTTGCCCCGTTACATGGAAGTGCCACTTTGAAAATTTCCCTTCACTGAGTCAGTGGTGGAGCAACAAAAAAGGCTCGAGTCCAATAACGGTGTACTGCCAATAGATGACTAAGATTGAATCCCAAAGGTCACTAATGCATTCACAAAACACAGAGATCAATAAAGAGCACTGCAAAAGGGAAATTAAAAAAATACCTCGACCTTTGGGTCAGGAAGAGATGCACCACAATTGTGTTCTGCATTGTATAACTTCAGATTTTGTCGACAAGTGAAAATAAACATTTTCCTGTTTTGCATTCCTAGCTTAAAAACTTCTTGCTTCCATTCTTCTCCAGTTAAATCACCATCAGTGGCACATTCATGGAATGCATGCCCTGACTCATCACATTTGTTGG
Source organism: Pristiophorus japonicus (assembly GCF_044704955.1). Classification (NCBI taxonomy): domain Eukaryota; kingdom Metazoa; phylum Chordata; class Chondrichthyes; family Pristiophoridae; genus Pristiophorus; species Pristiophorus japonicus. The sequence continues at coordinate 319,871,601 of NC_091978.1, read as the reverse complement.
AACGTTGGATGGAATGACAGTCACTGCCACAATGCAAACCCACAATTGTACAAGTGCTGGGCAGGCAGCCGCATGCTGGTAGCACAACCAGGCATTTCTTATTTACACTGGATGCGTGCTCGGAGTATAATAACCTGTCAGACAAAGCAGCATTAAGTACATCTGATGCATCACGAGATCAAAAATCCTATGTGATGGCTATTCACTTTCAGAAACTTTTGGCGAAGCAGGATTCTTTCTGTTGAAGTTTAAAGGTGCTTTAGAATTCAAGGCTTTGAGTTTTAAAAGATTTACTGTAAGCCACCATTCAGTTGCTCATTTAACTACATTTTTCAGAGCTGCATGAACTGTGAAACGTTCTTTAAGCTGTAAAACTTTGCTGTGTAAGACAATCTTTCCTCCTTTAAGTCGCCCACTCCTCTGCATATAACATCTCATCTTTTGTCTCACAAATTATCTGTCCACCCCTCTGAAAGCTGCAGTACAGTATTGTTGGTGACAGGTTACTACAATGCTACATCCATGTGGCCATTATTTATATGAAAGCTGAATAAGTGAGCAGTAGCAAGCTATATGGTCATGGGAAGCATCACAATCAGGTTCAATCTCGTCCTCATTTGACATCCACATACATGCAATTCCAGCAGCAGTTACTGGTCAGAGATCAGGAGCAGGAACCCTGGCTGATTTTTCCCTTCTACCTTAGAATTCAGTTGCAGCATCTCTACTGTTGCCCTAGCTGAGATTCGCTAACTGAGCACAGACCAAAGTTCAAAAATTGAGGTCTTCTTTTCTGTTCAGTTTAGCTACTCATTGGATTATTCACTAAACAGGAGCTCTCATACCCTCAGTTTCAGCCATTTAACAGATTCCGTACCATAACATGCCCTGATGTCCTCTGGTCACAATATTCTCGCACAATTAACTGGCCAGTTAACAGTATTTTTAGCTAGAACTCCACATATCCTGAATTTTATATTGGTGTGTCACAAGACATTAAGGTGCCATTACAAAGAAAATGGCTGAGCAATGTATCACTACCATCTAAATCTCTGAATCCTGATGGTCATAGAGCTTGCTATTACTCACTTGTTCAGCTTTCATATAAATAATGGCCACATGGATGTAGTGTTGTAGGTAGCCTGTTACCAAGCCACAACGTAAATGACTGAAAGGCTCCAGTGAGCAGATATCATTAAGTCAATGGAGGCAAATCTGCTTTGTCAGAGGCGGACATCGGATAAATGATGCAGCAGAAAGTATCAATGGAGGAAGCAGAACTTTCTTTGGGGGTAAGTTCCACTGTGTGCCTCCAGAAGCTAAGTGGCAGCGGCTGCAAAGTGAAACAGTTAAAGGCAGCAGCACTTGCGTCAGGTCAGGTTCAGCATTGTGATTCTAACAGTAGCCAACTCTTTTTGTTCTGGCCTCAGGCTAACCGAGAGCTATACAGGCTGGAAATGCAACTTTGCCATTGTTGGCCTGTACAGTCCTCCCATCCTACATTAGGGAAAGTCTGTGGAAAAGGATACAGTCACGAGCGAAACTTTGCAGTAATTTTTCCACATACTCCTCTAGATCATCAACATTCTCACTTCCACCATCAATTGTAAAAACTGATACAAAATATTTGTTTCATATTTCCACCATACTCCACAACTAGATTTTCCCCCTTCATTCCCGAGTAGTCCTACCCTCTCTTTAACTATTGTTTTACTTTTAATGTTCTTATAAAAGCCTTTACTACTTACTTTTATGCTAACCTTTTGTTGTATTCTCTTTTAGCACTCCAAATAATTTGACATTATGGTTTCGCTTCAAATGGGCCTGTAATATTAATGGGTATCGGATGAGATGTGCTAAATATCTCAGTGTTGCTTAATCTGACCTATAGTATAAATAGAGCAAATTTAGCACCAAGGAAGCCGGGACATGTGATGGATCTGCTTCCAATGGATTTGTAATATAAACTTGCATCAGATGAAATGTATTAAATGTACTATTTGGCAATAGGTTCACTTTAATAGTTGCTGCACTAGGTTTTTTTTTTGGCTCAGTTAATATGGCAGCCACTGGCAAATTCATTTTCTTAAATGAAAATAGCAATCAATATTTATATACAGTTGGTCCCAAGCGATGATTTAGGCCAGACAGGAAAAGAGCGAAGGACGTGAAAAGACTTGCATTTATATAGTGCCACATTATAGTGTGTCATAGCTAGTAAGTTACTTTTGAAGTACAATCACTTTCATTTTGTAAGCAAACATAGCAGCCAATTTGGGCACAGAAAGATCCCACAAACAGCAATGATTTACTAGACTAATGAATCTGTTTTAGTGGTGCTGGTTGAGGGATGTAGGCCAGAACAGCCCTGGCCTTTTTCAAATAGTGCCAGGGATCTTTTGCACCCACTAGAACAGGGAGACGGACCTAAATTCATTGGGTTCAATTTTGCCCAAGCCTGTTTTCTGCTGTATTGCCAGAGTTATGCCCGTTTTTCATGGCCAGAAATGCAGCAGAAATATTTTGCCAAAGTTTCCCCGATCTATAATTCGAAATTGACACCACGCAGTATGTCCTGTTGTCTCGGGGGGTGGAGTCTGCTGTCTACTCCGACAAAACGATGCCGCACCTTCCGCGACAAAAGAAGTGACGTTTTTGCAATGGATGCACATGCGCAGTACAGCTCAGAGTTGGCAATCGGCCATTTTGAAAGAGACAGTTATGTGTGTGAGAAGGAGTGCTGTGTGAGAGCATTGGAAAAATTGGAGTTTCAGCAGTACAAGATGCAACGCGGTGCAAGGACCAAAAATTTCTTGCAGGATGAAGTGGCGGCACTAGTTACTGTGATTGAGAACAGATGGCAGGAGCGGGACACCAAGTTCCAGCCTGAACAGAATAACATCTTCGAATCCAACCTTCCAGACCAAGAACATGGGGTGAGGGGGAGGGGGAGGGGGAGGGGGAGGGATGGAGCTGGATGAAGCCCCCACTGTTTTACTGACTTAGGAGGAGGTGCCGCTCATTGCGGTGACAGCCCCTTCCGTGACTAGTGGTTTGAGTACTGATGGGACATTCCATGGTTTCTGAATGTCTGAAGCTGCAGGTCCCAGTGGAGGGGTGCAGCGAGGCACATCCAGGCTCCAGCATCCCAGGCTACGGGTCCCAGTGGTGGGGTGCGAGCCACACCCGCGGGGAGGAGGGGAAGGAGGGTGGGACCGCGCTCCCTTGAGGTGCAGGATCTAACAGATGTGCTTCAGATGATAGCAATGAAAGGGGAGAGCACTGACCTTACACGATCACTCCTGGACACCATCAGTGGGGTGGACAACGTAGTAGCGGGACTGTCGGGAGAAGTAACAGCAATCTCGTGAGAAATGAGAACGATGTCAGTGACCATGAGGGAGGGAATGTCACAGGTAGGTGATGTGCTGTCAGTGAACATCAGGGAAGGAATGTCAGAGATGGTTCAAATACTATCACTAAACAAGAGGAGGGAATGTCACAGGTTGAGACAGTTTTGCTCAACGTGAGAGGGGGAATGTTGCAGGTCGTTGAGACACTGTCAGGGCTCATGAGGGACGGCATGTTGGAGTTAACTGCTGCAATAAGGAAACACGCCTAGACCCTGCACCCTTTGACTGAATCAACTGCCACCCCACTCCAATCCCGCACACCAGCCTCTGAAAAGCCTCAAATCGGGACCTTCACATTGCTGCCCCCCTCCCTGCCTCCTCTCCCCCCGCTCTCCCCCCCACCCCCCCCTCCTCCTCCTCCCCCCCTCCCTCCTCCTCCTCCCCCCCTCCTCCTCCTCCCCACCCCCTCACCCCCATCTGCCCCCTCTCCCCCAACTCCCCTCCCCCTCCCCCCCTTCCCTTCCCTTTCCCCTCCCCCCCTTCCTTTCCCCTCCCCCCCTTCCCTTCCCCTCCCCCCTTCCCCTTCCCCTTCCCCTCCCCCCTCTCCCCAACAGGTGCGCACTATCCGAGATCTTAGAAAGAATAAGCGTGGTACCAACCCTAGAAACACTGCACCACCACCGCAGGGGTGATGGAGTCAACAAGAACAAGCGCAGTGGGCGGTCTTAGAATAAGGTGGACGAGAGATGGGTGCAGCCTTTCTTTGTTGCTGCTGTGGTTGTTATTATTATTGTTACTGTTGTTCTCAATTTAAAAGATTTTTGTAAGTTATGTAAATTTACAAGTTAGTAAGTGATTTTAGATTTTGAAGTGATCATAACTGAAAACTTTGAAAGTTTGATACAAGAATAATTTTATTAAGTACAAACAATTGTTAAACTTTTGAATAAAATACATCTTACATTAAAACTAAATCATTTACACTATTTGTTCCATTATTAACACAACTTTTGAAGTAAACAAGAAACAAGAAATAAACACAATCACAATCACTAAGGAGGTGGTACTTAGTCAGATAATGGGATTAAAGGCAGATAAATCCCCTGGACCTGACGGCTTGCATCCAAGGGTCATAAGAGAAGTAGTGGCAGGGATTGTCAGGAATTACCAAAATTCCCTGGATTCTGGGGCAGTCCCAGCAGATTGGAAAACTGCAAATATAACGCCCCTATTTTAAAAAGGAGGCAGACAAAATGCAGGAAACTATAGACCAGTTAGCCTAACATCTGTGGTTGGGAAAATGTTGGAGTCCATTATTAAAGAAGCAGTAGCAGGACATTTGGAAAAGCAAAATTTGGTCAGGCAGAGTCAGCATGGATTTATGAAAGGGAAGTCATGTTTGATAAATTTGCTGGAACTCTTTGAGGATGTAACGAACAGCGTGGATAAAGGGGAACCAGTGGATGTGGTGTATTTGAACTTCCAGAAGGCATTTGACAAGGTGCCACATAAAAGGTTACTGCACAAGATAAAAGTTCACGGGGTTGGGGGTAATATATTAGCAGGGATAGAGGATTGGCTAACTAACAGAAAACAGAGAGTTGCGATAAATGGTTCATTCTCTGGTTGGCAACCAGTAACTAGTGGGGTGCTGCAGGGATCAGTGCTGGGACCCCAACTATTTACAATCTATATTAACGACTTGGAAGAAGGGACTGAGTGTAACGTAGCCAAGTTTGCTGACGATACAAAGGGAGGAAAAGCAATGTGTGAGGAGGACACAAAAAAATATGCAAAAGGACATAGACAGGCTAAGTGAGTGGGCAAAAATTTGGCAGATGGAGTATAATATTGGAAAGTGTGAGGTAATGCACTTTGGCAGAAAAAAATCAAAGAGCAAGTTATTATTTAAATGGAGAAAGATTGCAAAGTGCCGCAGAACAGTGAGACTTGGGGGTACTTGTGCATGAAACACAAAAGGATAGTATGCAGGTACAGCAAGTGGTCAGGAAGGCCAATGATATCTTGGCCTTTATTGCAAAGGGGATAGAGTATAAAAGTAGGGAAGTCTTGCTACAGCTATATAAGGTATTGGTGAGGCCACACCTGGAATACTGCATGAGTTTTGGTTTCCATATTTACGAAAGGATATACTTGCTTTGGAGGCAGTTCAGAGAAGGTTCACTAGGTTGATTCCGGGGATGAGGGGGTTAACTTATGTGGAAAGGTTGAGTAGGTTGGGCCTCTACTCATTGGAATTCAGAAGAATGAGAGGTGATCTTATCAAAATGTATAACATTATGAGGGGGCTTCACAAGATGGATGCAGAGAGGATGTTTCCACTGATGGGGGAGACTAAAACTAGAGGGCACGATCTTAGAAGAAGGGGCCACCCATTTAAAACAGAGATGAGGAGAAATTTCTTCTCCCAGAGGGTTGTAAATCTGTGGAATTCGCTGCCTCAGAGAGCTGTGGAAGCTGGGACATTGAATAAATTTAAGACAGAAATAGACAGTTTCTTAAACGATAAAGGGATAAGGGGTTATGGGAGCGGGTGGGGAAGTGGAGCTGAGTCCATGATCAGATCAGACATGATCTTATTGAATGGCGGAGCAGGCTCGAGGGGCCCTATGGCCTACTCCTGTTCTTATTTCTTATGTTCTTATTTCCATCATTTATTCCATTAACACAACATTACGGAACAGGTCCAAACAGTAAACATGGTCCATGTGGAATAGTTGTAGCTGAGCCTTCAGGCAGCAAAGCATTCACGGATGAGCTGCTGGCGCAAGGTTCGAGCAATTGTTAAAGGGGCACGATGGCCCGCCTTCCTCCGCCATCGTGCACTGGGTTCAGGTACTTGCATGGCTTCCTCGTCCTCATCCTCCTCGTCATCTGCACCTTCCTCATCATTATCATCAGCCACTCTCACCGCAGGTGGGTCTTCTACTACCAGCTGCTACTGCCTCATGATCGCTAAGTTACACAGCATTCAACGCACAACAGTGAACTGACTGACAATCTCAGGGGAGTATAGCAAGGAGTATAGCAAGAATGGTCCAGGCATCGCAAATGCTGTTTCAAAATGCCAATGGTCCTCTCTATGACTTTGCGTGTCGCAATGTGCGACATGTTGTATTCCGGGTCAGCTTCCGTCTGGGTTATGCGTAGAGGCGTCATCAGCCAGTTGGCAAGGCTGTACCCTTTGTCTCCCAGTAGCCAGTTCTGCCCTTCTGAAACATGGCAGATATAACGCTCTCGCGTAGGATAAATGCATCATGGGCGCTCCCAGGGTATCTTGCATCGAGTGACAGATGCGATGCATGTCGTCACACACGAGCTGTACAGTAATGGAGTGGAAGCCTTTTCAGTTCCTGTACATCTCGGTATCCTCCAAAGGTGCTCGCAAGGCAAGGCAAGGCAATCAATGCAGCCCTATACCTTTGGGAAGCTAGCAATCCTGGAGAAGTCCACTGCCCTGTCATGCATTGCCTGGGCGGTCATGGGGAACATTATGTAGTCATTCCTCAGGATATATAGTGCAGCTGTCACCTGCCGAATGCAGACATGTGTTGCATGTTGAGGCGCACACATCCCTAGTTGTAGCTTGAAATGATTCGGAGCCATAGAATGAAAGTGCAGCTGTAACCTTCACTTCAGCTGACAAAGCAGTCCTCCTGATGCTTCTAGGTTGCAGGTCTGCTTTGACCAACTCTCAGATCTCAGTTACAACTTCTTTGCGGAAACGCAGCCTTCTGACACAGTCTGCATCACTCGCGTGCAGGTAGCAACGTCTGTCTCAATATACCCGAGGTGAATGAGGCCTCCTGCCCAGCACCCTACGGGCTCTGATGTTCCTTATGCGATGACATCGAATCAATTGTCTCCTACGTAGCACCATCATGCAGAAGGCTTGCACAAGGTATGGCATTGTCAGTATTGCCCCCATAGTTAAATTTTACCTTTGCAAGAAGCTCAAAAAGGCAGGAAGGCAGGCAGGACAGGTTATTTGTTCTCTCTCACCAAGATCTGTATGGATGGACCACACCCAGGTCTTGTGACAGCTCCTCCCCCGCCCCCCCACTCCGACTAGTATTCAGAAGTCTTCCGATCGGCACCTTGATCTCCGGGCTCAGTGCAGAAGCCTTCCGATCGATACCTCCCTCTCTCCGCCCGCCCCCCCACCCCCCGAAACTTCCCCTCCCCGAAACTCATTGCAGTCTTCGGAATCCTTCCGATCGATACCTCCCTCTCTCCGCCCGCCCCCCCACCCCCCGAAACTTCCCCTCCCCGAAACTCATTGCAGTCTTCGGAATCCTTCCGATCGGTACCTCCCTCTCTCCGCCCGCCCCCCCACCCCCCGAAACTTCCCCTCCCCGAAACTCATTGCAGTCTTCGGAATCCTTCCGATCGGTACCTCCCTCTCTCCGCCCGCCCCCCCACCCCCCGAAACTTCCCCTCCCCGAAACTCATTGCAGTCTTCGGAATCCTTCCGATCGGTACCTCGCTCCCTGGGCTCAATGCAGAAGACATCTCCCTCTCTCCTCCCCCCCCCCGGGCTTGTTTTCCAGCTGAGCCCCGAGCCCATGTCTGGGCGTGGGACCGATTCTGCCGGCCAAAGTTACGACCCTCCAGCCCTGCTTGAAGGTGTTCGCTGGTGGTGTGTAAGTAAGAAAAAAAATTAAAACTTCTGAAATTCAAAAAACTTCCATTTACAACGTTGACAGGTTAAAAAAGTTGAACTGTATTATTGATTTTTTTTTTTAAAAAGAGTGTTCTTGACTCCCTCCAAAATCTTCGATTAAAAATAATGGTGTCTTTCAGCGCCCATTTGTCAATGTGCGCTGCTTTCTCCTAACTCGCCAGAAGGTTTTTCGGGAGTGGCCAGATACACCGATCTAGGAGGGAACATTTTTGGCCAAACTGCAAAAAATTATGAAAACCCCTATTGCGTAAAAAAAAACTCACCGAGAAAAATCGTAACTAACTCAGTTATGCCGGCGCAGATCGCGGGGGGAAACTTTGAAAAAAAAATATTCCAGAAAAATCCGCGCGCGCCAAAAAAACGCCGCAAATGACCCTGGAAAATTGAGCCCTTTGTCTTATCTAAAAGATGGCACCTCTTGACAATGCAGCACTCCCTCAGTACTGCACTGAAGTGTCAACCTGCATAATGTGCTCAAGTCTTCAAATGAGGCCTGCTGTGGTAAGAATGCGACCACTTAGACAAGTTGAAACCACAGGAAGAGATTGGTGTTAGTAGGCTGTGCAGTGAAGCAACATTTCTTATGAAAATCCTGGTAGATAATTCGTGTAAGTAATAAGTTGTGGCAAATAATTAGTTATCACTCAGAAACCAGCATTATCTCTTGTAAATTTCATGTAAAAATGCACAGGGCAGCAAATTTCACAACATACAGGAAGAGATTCATAGAAATTGTTGCATGGATGTTCTTGCCACACCAAATCACTTGCCTTACAGAAATTGAAGTTCCATTGAAATGGGAGGAAAAGTTCAGGATTGCTGGTTTGGTGACATCCATCTATGTGGAACACTACCAGTAACACTTGGTGCCTCTGTATAAAGTACATCTGCCACCCTGGGGATGATGCAGTCTCTTACGCCCCTGGTGCTAGCTGCGGCACTAGTGTGATAAATGAGTGGAATTAGTAAACCCTCAAGATGTGCTTTCTTCCACTCCGTCTGGAGTCACAACATTGCTGGTAGCAAACAGCTGCAGCTGTTGGGAGAAGATCTGCAGCCGGAAAATGAGCCGCTCAATTATGACTTTCAAACAACTGCAAACCTCATCATATGCAAAATTATTTTTGCGTCCCGTCTGATGTTCTGAAATCCACTTTGTGGTAAGGATTCTGGCTTGCTTTGAACTGCCCCTATTAGAAGTGTTCTATATAATTTAAGGTGCTTTCACAATACAACATTTCAGCTAAACGCACATGTGCTGTTTCTTGCTGTCGGTTGCACTCGGAAATATAAAAATGGCGATCTACCATTATCCAGCGGCAGTGAAGATCTGCGTTTCAGGCTCCTGTGAACTGTTGCCTTGTCCACTTCTGCTTATGATTTAGTGGAGAAATGTGCCAGGTAAATAGTGAGGAGGAGCAGTGCAACATAATGGGCCCAAGTTTCCACACGATAAAAAACGGGCGCCCCTCCGAGCTGGGCGCCCGCTTTTCGCGCCGAAAATGGCGCCGGAAAAAAAACGCGCGATTCTGGAGCGCCCTGCAGCTCCATGTCTGCTTGGCGTGGCGCCCAGGGGGGCGGAGCCTACCACTCGCGCCGATTTTGTACGTGGGAGGGGGTGGGTACCATTTAAATTAGTTTTTTTCCTGCCGGCAACCCTGCGCGTGTGCGTTGGAGCGTTCGCGCACGCGCAGTGTGAAGGAAACATTGGCACTCGGCCATTTTTGTAGTTCTTTGTAGCTGTTTAATTTTTGAACATTTTTTAATAAAAGCACATTGCCCTTCCATGATCAACACTGAGGCTTCTTGCAGCAGTGAGAAGGCTGCAGGAAGCCTCAGAAGTTGAGGCAATCGTTTCCCGACGGCCCCCCCCCTGCCGTCGGGAATGGCTGCTCAACTTCTGAGGCTTCCTGCAGCCTTCTCACTGTCTCCTCCCCCCCCGCCCGCTGCGTTCGGTCGGTCGGTCGGGCCCGCACTCCCTCCCTCCCCCCCCCCCCCCCGTCCGCCGTCGGGAACGGCTTCCTCCTCCCCCCCGCCGTCGGGAACGAACGGCTGCCTCAACTTCCTGCAGAATTCTCCCTGGCTGAAGCACTTTCACACAGGTAGGAAGATGGTTTATTTAATCTTTTCTTTGCTTATAAATTTTTATTCAGGTTGGATTTATTTGTATAATATTTGTAGAAGTATAAATAAGGATTTATTATAGAATTTAATGACTTCCCTTCCCCCACCTCGTTCTGGACACCTAATTTGTAACCTGCGCCTGATTTTTTAATGTGTCGACAAGGTTTTTTCAGTTCTACAAAAATCTTCACTTGCTCCATTCTAAGTTAGTTTGGAGTACGTTTTCACTGTGGAAACTTTGAAATCAGGCGTCAGTGGCCGGACACGCCCCCTTTTGAAGAAAAAATTTTGTTCCAAAGTGAAACTGTTCTAACTGACTAGAACTGCAGAAAAGAAAATGTGGAGAATTGCGATTTCCAAGATAGTCCGTTCTCTACCAGTTGCTCCTAAAAATCAGGCGCAAATCATGTGGAAACTTGGGCCCAATGAAGGGAAATTGGTACAGGGCATGTTTTTCTCCCATAATTGGAGTTGCAAAGTAAATTCACCTTTAAACCAAGTAGGATGA